>NC_080019.1:113620713-113923743 GCF_030020395.1 Manis pentadactyla
TTGTGTGTATGAAACTTAACTGGGCGTCCTGTCAACCCTAGGTAAGAATAACATTTGGACACCTCCTACCCACTTGCACTGTGCTTTCCCAGCATCCTCCACGTGGGGGGCGTTGCTGTAATCCCTGTTCTGATGAAACCCAGAGGGCCTTGCCCAAGGTTATACAACTAGTAAGTGATGGAGCAGGGATACCTGAAATGCAACAAACGCAGACTGAAGCAGCACATATTTATTGATACTCCAGGGAGAACATTTGATATGTTCAGTAGAAATGTCTTTGTAAGTATTGCCATATTTTACCTAGGGCATTTTTTATATGGTATTTTGGGTAAAGGAGGGAAAATAATTAGCCTACTTGCTTAAGTAGTTGCCACACATGAGTATCTATCTAGAAGTGATACTAAGACTTTTCTTTAATAGACTTTATATTTTAGGACAGTTTTTGTTTTGCAGAAAACTTGAGAAGATAAATTCATAAAGTTCCCATATACCTTGTACCCAGTTTCCCATATTATTAACATCTTACATTACTAAGATACATTTGATAATATTAATTAACAACCTTGAATACATTATTATGAACTGAAGTCCAGAATTTATTCTAATTTCCTTAGTTTTTACCTAATGTCTCTTTTCTGTTGCAGGGCTCCACCCAGGATACCACATTGCATTTAACTATCATGTCTTCTTAAGTTCTTTTTGGCTGTGACAGACTCTCAAATTTTCCTTGATTTTGATTACCTTGACAGTTTTGAGGAGTGTTGGTCAGATATTTATTAGGATTTCCTTGTACTGGAATCTGTCTGATGTTTTTCTCAAAATTAGACTGGAGTTACGGGGTTTTTTTGAGAAGAAGACCGCAGAGGTAAAGTGCCATTTTCATCTCATTGTATCTAGGGTTATCTCTGTTGTTGTTGACCTTGATCACCTGGCTGAGGTCATGTTTGTCAAATTTCTCCACATAAAGTTAGTCTTACACCCCACCCATTCCATACTGTAGTCTTGGAAGGAAGTTCAATACACAACCCACACTTAAATAAGACTTTTTTTTTTAACTTTCCAAAGTGGATCAAGATGCTTGTTTTGGATGAAGCAGATAAAAGTGTTGAGCTAAGGGATTAAAGGTTAAATCCTTGGAATTTACCAGAAATTAAATGCAAGTATTGAGAAGTGCACGATTTTTCTGTAGCTGGCGGGTTCGGTTAAATGTTACAATATAGCTGTGAAGTGCTATGTTGTCCTTTCCCCTGCTGAAAGCAATTGTTTCCTACAATCTCTGTCTAGCTTCATTCCATAGTAAGACAGGGACGCTTGGTCTCAAACATTATTTCTCTGTGTATTATTACGAAAACTGTTATATCTATTTAATTGAGATGTCAACATAGTTGTTGTCTTTTTTAGGGTGGTGGTGCTCCCTGCCTTAATGCCAGTTGATATGGTGGAAGTCATCAAAAAGTTCACGAGAGATCATTTCAAACTCTGGTGAAAAAGGAAGAATTGACCATTGAAAGGGTCAATATTTTGTAATAATTTTGGGAGAAGGTAATGTTTTTCTAATTGATATGTAAAAATTATAGCCAGGAGTTTTTTAACCTTCTAATTTAAGTTCTGTGCTAAAATTGCAGAAACTAGTATCATGTCATGGTGTTTGTAAAAAAGCTAGCAGAGTAAACACAAGAAGAAAAAGAAGTGTGCCAGAGAGTGGAAAAACTGAGATGCACCTCTAAGTCCGGGGTACTTTGTTCTAAGATTTGGTACAATAATATCTATATTTAAACAGAAGTAATAGAGTGAATAACTAGTCCCTTCCAATGGTAGGAACAAGAGTTAGAAATCAAACAGCTTTTTATATCAAATCTGATAGGAATTAACATTTTCCTCTCTGAGATAACTGAAGGGAAGGAAATTGTATGATCTTTGTGACATGAGAGCACAACCAGTGCACAGGCCGTTCTGTTTCAGAGCCCAAGACATAGGGTAGAGTGGCTTCTAAGAAAATACATGCCAGAAATTTCAGTTTCTAGTGCGATAAGAGCAGCTTTCCCCTACTATGATTAACTAAGATACTGTTAATATCTTATTATTTCCTTATCAAACTAATTGCAGGGTCTGGTTACAATGCATCTGTGAAGTGCTGTGTTGTCTTTTGTCTCCTGCTCAAAATAAAACTGTTACCTTTCTAGCCCTGTGTGCAATTGTACTGAGGCAGCCAGGGATGCATGGTCTCATACATACTTACCAGTGTAAACATTGACTTGGCAAATGACTCTTGAAAGTAAGGCTTGTTAATATTTTGCAGGTGGTGACAGAAAGAGACATTATCATGAGGGCATTCAAAGGAAGAAACTGCATTTTGATTATTACCAACTTATTGGTATTTCAATTCCTTATTTAATTATAATATTTATCTACCAAAAGTTGATTTACAGGGCAGACTTTTAGTAGTCATTGTGAGCTCCAGCTCCGGTGGAATAAAGACCACACTCCACGATGAGCTATGTGATTTGTATGTAATTCATTACTATTTTGTGGCCTAGAAGAGTGTGATTTTTGAATCAGAATTTGAATATATACTGTCATATCTCAGGCTCATGAGTTTTTACATGTAGCTAATATTTATGGTTAAAAACTATGAGCTGCCCACTACTTAATGAAAACTGTATTCTTAGTTGAGTATTTGTCATCTTCATTGAATGCTTACTTTTATTCTGGTGAGATAAATTAATGTATTGCTTTTCAAGTATGACTTTTATCAACCAGACAACTTTGAAAACCAGTAAATGAATCAGGAAAATAATCTTACCACCTAGTAACATGATAAGATGTATTTAAATTCTGCTTGGGAAGACTTCTGGTTGATCAGAACACAGTAAAGCAAATGTGAATGTAGCTGAGGTTTTGGACTTTATACAGTTGATATTCAAAGGAAAAATCAATAATGCTGTTCGGTCTAGTTGTCTTGGCCTAAACATGAGTCGTTTTAGTCATGTTGCTCATATATCATATTTTTTTGGTGATTCCTTTATCATTGGGATTTTGTCAGTATTTTCTGGTAGCAGTTTATACTGACCCTACTTTAGAAATAGTGGCTTGATCACTAAATAAGTTAAATTATGTCTTGCTACTAATGTAAAAATAACTTTGTTAAAAAATATGTACTAGCTGATTAGAATAGATGACAAGTTAAGATAGTGCTCAAAAATAGCACTGACCTGATTTAGGACATAGTTTTATGAGTGAAACAGCATGTCATTCAGATGAAGAGTGAGTCAGTTTTTCCATATTTGTTTTTCCTCTTGTCCTTGTTATTTGATATTTAAAATTGCTCCAGCCAAGACATTTTTGATTGGTTGTATTATCTATTTTGGTAGAGAGCTGTGGTGGTAAATATCCTCAGTCATTTGTGGTACAGTATATGAGGTGAGCTGAGCAGAAAGCTGTGATAAATATGGGTTACCATAACAGTTTTTGGAGGTTTTTCCTCACTACTGGAAAAAGTTTTAAGTCTTGGACAAAGTCCAATACAACTTTCTGCAGAGATGGAAATGTTCTATATCTACACTGCACAACGCAGTAGTGACAGCCACATATTGCCATTGAAATATGGTTTATGTAACTTAGGAACTGTGTTTTCTATTGTGTTTAATTTTAATTTTAATAACTACATGTGATGGGCTACTGTATTGGACAGGACAGTCCTAAATAGTGTTAACATTCCAGAGTTCATATTTGCAATTTATAATTCCAAAAGTGTTTCAAAATGGATTATGTAACTGTAAGTTTGGGTAGAGGAAATCCCGGGGCAAAATACCTCTAAAAACTGAAATCAGTCAAAGGGAGAAATAAAATTTAAAACCCGTTTATTGCTTGCAGACTGCAGTCCAGGGCCGTCTCTTTCCTCTGCTCCTGAAGCAAGCAAGCAAGCCAGCCCCTCCCATTAAACTCTCAGTTCAGCCATGCCCTCAGTTGCCCAGGTAATTACCCACTGATATGGAGATGAACTTCTCTCCACCCCTGAAAATATGAAAATTCACTAAAGCCAGGCGAGATAGTCTGGAAATGTTACAATTTTACCCACAATAACTGTTCTTCAGTAATTGTTCTTTTTGTTTTATCCCTGGTGTTTATATCTGTCCCAGGCTGACACCTCCTCTTGGCTGACCCTTTTTGATATGGGCCTTTATTCACTACCACAAACAATACTGTCATCTGCTTTGTAAATAATGCTTACAATGCCTGATAGAATCTTATTTTACAGCCAGACAAAATTCTTTTGCACTAACTACAAAAAACCTTTTCTTTTTTTCTAGATATTATGGTTAGCATGTAATGCTTGAAATAGAAGCATTCTGTGTATAATCATGGCAAACAAGTAGCTCATATTATTAGTAGTTCATGTAGTATCGATAAGTAATATTCTGATAAATATAATTTTTCTTTTGTTTATAAATGGCACAGGGAATCAATTTGGGAGGAAAGCTGTGGCCTTAAACACTGAAGGAGATGAGAGGATTCTTTGTGACACTGAGACCTGCAAACTACAGCTGTGACACTGAGGTCTTCTACAAACTGCAGTGGAGGAAATGCCAGTGAATGTGGCTGACCTTATTTAATTCCTGGGATGAGACAGTTTTGAATGCAGTGCTCACTGTTGCTTGAATAGGCAACAAAAAGTGCATCATGCTTCCTTCTTTGGGAATATTAGAAGCTTGTCTCAATGCTCATAACAGATCAGAAATAAAGATTTTGATAGTGAAGTGACTTTAGCTGTGAGCTTTTGTGAGGAAAATCATTGGCTTTATCCTCTCAGAAATAAAGATTTTGATAGTGAAGTGACTTTAGCTGTGAGCTTTTGTGAGGAAAATCATTGGCTTTATCCTCTTTAGACTTTGAATGTTGGGGTTTGGCTATAAAAGATGGGGTTGTAAAAATCTTACTTAGAAATTTATTTCCTAGTTCTGTAAAAATGGATATACTGAGTGTTCTCTTATCATTTAATGATATACTTGTGGACTGAAAGATATGTACTGTATAAATGCAGCCAGTTATATTAAACTAGTGTATCTGCTTTTATTGTGCTAGCCATTAGACTGAATAGAACAGACTTTAAGATGATTTTTTTAAAGAAGATATTTGAATTCATTTTCTTTGGTGTTGTGTTTTTATTCGGTAAAGCATTTTATTAGTGGTAATTGTGAACTGGAGCCTTTTGCTAAGCACCAGCCACAGTCATACATATCCTAGGGTTAAATACCAGAAGAATTGCCATATTTTATGTTGAATGTTTAATAAATTACAATAAAGTATATTTTTCTTTTAAAGTTGGTCCTTATTCCTTAAAGAATTGTACTTTTTGCCATAACTGCATATTTTTCCAAGGAAGAAAATAAAATAGCACTCTATAGTAAATATTCTAGTTAGAAAATTGCACACAAAGGATACAACCAATGTGGCTTTTCATAAAAAGCTTTCATAGTCCCAGTTTGCTGCTGCTTGGCAGTGGCACAAAGACTGGCCAATTGCAGGAGTTTATTGGCACCATCTGCTGAGCATTCTCTGCCTCTTTGAAAAAAGGAAGCATTAGAATGTAGGATTTCTCCCTTTTCTGATACGGTAAACATTTCCTGGTATACACAAAGTAGCTACTTAACAGGAAGGTTTCCTAAGTTAATTAACTGATCAGTAAAGTTTTTGTTCCATAACAATAATCTGTAGGTGCTATAATAGGTCTTTTTACAGGAAGGTTGACATTGAGTATGATCCTTGCTTTAAACTACTCAAAAATTATTATTTAGCAATCTTTGTTGACCAGTTTGTAATTTGTCAAAAGAACCACACTGACAGGCAGTGAATATTCCACCAGTTGTTTTAACTGGTGTCACATAGAAAAGATGGTGGAGAGATTCTCCAGGCTGAAGTCTGACATTGGGTTGCCAGCATGGTTGGGTGAGGGCCCAGTTCCTGGTCAAAGACTTCCTGTATTCTCACTTGGTGGAAGGGGAAGGCAGCTCTCTTGGGCCTCTTAAGAATACTAATCCCATTCAGAAGGACTCTACCCTTATGACCTAAACACCTCTAAGGCCACCACCTACTAATACCATCACACTGGCATTAGGATTTCAACAGAGGAATTTTAGGGGGACAAACATTCAAACCATAGCAATGATCAATCCCAAATTCTTTTTTTGTCTATTGTGTAGAATGTACTGTTTTGGTTATTAAATTCCTTAATCCAATTGTATGTGTCCTATCTGTCATTAAAATAATACAGTCATTTACCCTTTTACAGTAATGTCTATGTCATGCTGGCTTTGATATGGCCATTGTTTTCATTTTCACTATCTGAATTCTTAGCAAATATTGTCACAATATTCATAGCCCTATCTCCACACGAATCACAATAGTCAATCCATAGGCCAAGGCAAAGATAGACTATTAGCATTGACACTTAGAACACACTTAGGTTGTACACTTCAGTTGCATCCCTTAGTGCAAATAATGCACATATGGACAATCAATTATTGTGAAGCAAATAATGATTGCCAACATCAGCAACAGCAATTCTGGGAGACAGATAATCTATGTCATATTCATTTGACACTAAAACTATATTGCTTTCAATATATTTGGGTGGCTACATGTGGATTTATGCTTTTCCCCAACCTTCAGCACTTATTACCTCAAACTGGGACTTTTCGTGTACTGGGGCAGGGGCTTCCTGCGATACAGGGCATTCAGTAATAACAGCCCTGGGCAAATAGGAACAGTTAGTCACCTCCCTCGGTTCAATGTCATTAGGAAGTTTAAAAACCAAAACCTCACATCCCCACAGCTCATTTAGCCACTGTTTACACCAATCATAGTGAACCCCCACGACAGTACTGATGTGATGAGGGGAAGATCAGGAAAGGTGAACTACTCTTGTTCACGGCACCCAACTTCTTCCTTATAACAAAAGAACACCAAACTCCTCCAAAGTAAACATAGTCAATAGGTGGCCTCCCCACACACCAGCAAGAGCACCTCCATGATCTAAATTCATCCCAACTAAATGTTCACCCCCAGCTCTGGCTTTGCTGCTGGAGCCACACATAGGCAACCAGCGCCCACTCTCCTGGTTGGCACAGAGTCAAGGCTTCTCTGAGGCACATCTTCTCTTTCCTGTATTCAAAGTGCCATGATCTGGAGAGGGAAAATGCTGGGCCTTATACCAAGCGACCCCGTGACGCACCAGGAAAGGGAGCGGGAAAGAGCACAGGAGGAGCAAGACAAAGAACTGCTGTGGGGGAAATAAGCAAATAGCTGGAATGTAACTTGGGTTTGTCTGTGTTTTGACTGGAGACAGATTTATATCCTCTTTTTTAATAAGGGGGAAATGGCCAGGAGGAATAAGTAAAGGAGTATTGGGAAGAGGTGGCAGACCCCACCCCAAGGCTGGGAGCTGTGCTTCACAATTATTCAAAAAATAATCTACACAAGAGAATTCTTTAACCTTTTCTGGACAAAACTGGTTCACCATCAGTCCCACTCATTTATTCTATCTTACCCCTGCTAATAACTCATTCTTTGATGAGTTTACTTTTGTGATCCTAAAATATATGCAAAACCAACTACATTTGTTGAAATTGTAACCAAGATGACAAGGCCTGCATTTTAATTTAAATTAAACTACCACAGTTTCCAGTATTTCAATTCATCCTCTAAGTAAGTACTCTCTATGTAAGTACTTATACTAAGTACAAAGGAAAATAATGAAGTAATAGTGTCTTCATCCTCAAAGATTGGGGTCAATCAGTTGGAGTCAAGGCTAAATTGCAGAAAAAAATCACATCCACATTAAGGGACAGACGACAAGTCAGTCAATGCTAACTTGGGTGATACCAAAGGCAGGTCCAAGAGGGGTGTCCCCAGGAGCAGAGATTGTGATGGCTGGGTAAGTCACAGGATTTCAGAAGAGTCGGAGGATCAACAGGATTTAGGTGGTTGCAGAAGGAGGAGCAACCTTTGTTTGAGGTGTGAAAGATAAGGTAAGACATTAGCTACAGGCAGAAACAGACTTTGTTGAGTAACTGCTGACTGTGGGGAAAGGGCTGAGCTCCATTCAGGTTTGTGTAGAGCTGACTGGGTGCTTTAAAGAGAGAATGAGCAGCAGGGAGGGGCAGCAAGCCAGGCTCAAGTGTAGTCAGGGGAGGGAGAGTTTACAAAGGGGGGGTCAGTAATGGGAGGCCAGCTGTGTCTGCTACCTGGCAATCACAGTTAGGATTCCACCCTCTAAGAGACTGGGAGACAGGGCCCTCTCCTTCCTGATGACTGCACTTCAAAAGAATGGATTTCAGGTTCTTGTCTCCTTAGTTGTAGGGGAGACAAACATATACATCTCAAAAGACAGAGGAAGGATTTACAATCATAAGCCCTTTATTATAAATGCTCTAAGAAAGGGAGGTGGAGGCCTATCTTCAGGTGTTGATAGAACAAAAACAAATTCCTTGACATTTTCCAGACAGAAGCTCAAAAGGGAGCTGGGTTAGCCAGGGATGCAGCCTTAGGCTTCCAGCTGCCATGCTCGGCTTGGTCAAGTCTCAGTGCAAGAGTTTGGACAGAGTCTTTCTGTGCTAAGAGTCCTTTGCCATTCTTACAAGCAAGGCAGGAGAATGGCAGTATGTCTTGTATTTGAGAAGCGGGCATGTATTTGGAAGCAGGGAGATTGGGACCTGCTTATGGAGAGCATTGGAAGTAAGGCAGGGGACTCTGTGAGTGCTAAGGGTAGCAGGAAGTCACAGAATTTCCTGTTTTTGTTTTAATGATAACTCCATGTCCATATGTATTAAGCTTTAGGCAAAAGGGATGAGTCTGGAAATGGTACACAGGAAGAATGCAGGATGGCTGCGTTAGGAAGAAAGACAGAAATAAGCAGGATGAAAAGGAGAAAGGGTCCCCCAAAGATGACTCAGGGAGTTGATCAAATAGAACCAGAGTGCCAAAAATGACTCAGAGAATTAATCAGATGAAGCCACAGGGCCAAGAGTGACCCAGGAAATGTCCAGGGTCTCCCCAGATAAGAAACATTAGAGGCACAGGCACAGCACAGCTCCTGTCCCCATTTCACCAATCAGAACCAGCCTAGAGAGCTGACAGCTGTCAATCAAGCCCTCTCTGCCCTGGTAAAACCACATAAAAGAAGCCTCAGAATGAGCATCCATGCCTGCCTGTCTTACCTTAGGCAGGGCCGCTCTGCTACTCTATGCAGAGTGTATTAAAACTTACTTTGCTTTCTTGACTTTGGTTTTTTTCTCACTATATCTGACTTCCCTGTAATACTGAGCCGAGTCCTGTCCTTCCCACCATATTTTGGTGCTGTGACTCAGATAAAGCAGTGGTAAGTCACTCTTACTTTCATTTTCTGTTGGGCAGCCATTCTGGCCAAAAGCGGGCACAGGTCGGCCACACTAAAATGACACTAGGGCAGGCCGCTGCTAGAAGACTCACTCCTGTGACAGGATAAGGTGGTTGCAGATCGGGCCAGAGCATTAGGCTCCCCGCTACCCACAAGACAACGTCTGTGCAACCAAGCACACAGTAAATCACACCCAAGTCCAACCCCTGGCCATCTCCCGAATAGTTGTTTTGCTGCCTGACGCGATCTCCTTTCCAGTTTCCGTTTGCTTGAGCCACCTTCTGGCTCCCACAAAGACTAGCCAGCCTTGATTTCCACTGTCTCCAGCTCTTAGGATCATCTCAGATCATGATAAGCCCTCTTTAACCCTTCACTAGGAAGACACAAGGCTAGTCCTTCATATCCCACCTGGAGACATCTGAGGCAGGATGCGTTAAAGTCCTGGGCATCCAGCTGTGCCAGGAACTCTGGGGTAGAGCCTAGGACACTGGGCTCTCTAACGCATTCCACAGGATTAGTCTTTCAGTCCTCCATCCTGTTGCTGGAGACATCCGAAACAGAAATAGATTTACAGGTCTGGGAACACTGAGAACTCCGTGATAGATCCTGGGACGCTAGGCTCTCTAATCCACTGGTGTTTGGTAAGGTGTACGGGGAGGATAGGTTTACGGTTAGAGTTAGGGTCTGGCTATGATGTGAGGGTGAGGGCAAGATTGAACTTCAGATTTACAGTGAAGCATGGGTGACATCGATGGTGATAGTGAAGGGTCAGGTACAGGGGCCAGGGGTAGGGTTAGGGTTAGGTGTTCCATAAGGTGTACTGGGAGGATAGCATTATGGTTAGAGTTAGGATGCGCCTCTGATGTGAGGCCAAGGGCGAGATAGAGCTTCAGGAATATGGTGAGGCATGGGTGACATCGATGCTGATGGTGAGGGGTCACGCCAGGGGCCAGAGCTAGGGTTAGGGTAATGTGTGTTCGGTAAGGTGTATGGGAAGGATGGGTTTATGGTTAGAGTTAGGGTCCGGCTCTGATGTGAGGGAGAGGGCATGATTGAACTTCAGGGTTACGGTGAAGGATGGATGAGGTCAATGGTGACGGTGAGGGGTCAGGTCCAGAGGCCAGGGTAGGGTTATTGTTACATTTTTGGTAAGGTGTATGGGGAGGACAGGGTTATGGTTAGAGTTAGGGTCCGGCTCTGATGTAAGTGTGAGGGCAAGATTGAGGTTCAGGGTTACGGTTAGGTGGGGGTGACATCAATGCTGATGGTAAAGGGTTAGGTCTAGGGGCTAAGCCTAGGCTTAGGGTTAGGTGTTCAGTAAGGTGTACTGGGAGGATAGGGGTACAGTTAGAGTTGGGCTGTGATTAGAGGGTGAGTGCGATTGAGCTTCAGTGTTACAGTGACGCAAGGGGTCATGTTGATGCTGACGGTGTAGGGTCAGATCCCTGGGCCAGAGCTAGGATTAGGGTTACATCATCAGTAAGTGTACCAGGAAGACAGGGTTACAGTTAGAGTTATGATCCGGCTCTAATGTGAGGGGGAGGGTGAAATTAAGCTTCAGAGTTATGGTGAAACGTGGGTGACATCAATGGTGTCGGTGAGGGGCCAGGTCCAGAGGCCAGGGTTGGGTTATGGTTCAGTAAGGTGTATAGGGAGGAGTGGGTTACATTTAGAGTTAGGGTCTGGCTCTGATGTGAGGGCGAGGGTGATATAGAGCTTCAGGTTTACAGTGAGGCATGGGTGATTTCGATGGTGATGTTGAAGGGTCAGGACCAGGGTCTAGGGCAAGGGTAATGGTTAGGTGTTCGTTGAGTTGTACAGGGAGGATAGGGTAACAGTTAGAGTTATTAGAGTCTGGCTCTGATGTGAGGGCAAGGTTGAGATTGCACTTCAGGGTTGTGGTGAGGCATGGGTGATGTCAATGATGATGGTGAGAGGTCAGGTCTGGGGCCAGGGCTAGGGTTAGGTTTAGGTGTTCACAAAGGTGTATGGGGAGGATTGGATTATGGTTACAGTTAGGTTCTGCTTCAGATGTGATGGCAAAGGCTATTTAGAGCTTCAGAATTTCAGTGAGGGGTGGGTGACATTGATGGTGATGGTGAAGGGTCAGGAAGAGAGGCCAAGGCAAAGGTTAGTGTTAGGTGTTCGGTGAGATGTACTGGGTGGATAGGGTTACAGTTATAATTAGGGTCCCACTCTGATGTGAGAGAGAGGGTGAGGGTGAGATTGAGCTTCAGTATTACAGTGTGGCATGTGTGACGTCAATGCTGATGGTGAGGTCTCAAGTCCAGGGGTCAGGGTTAGGTTAGGGTTATAGGTTCGAAAATGGTACAGGGAAGATGTGAGGGTTAGAGTTAGGGTCCGGCACTGAAGTGAGGACAAGGGAGAGTTTGAACAGGTTTACCGTGAAGTGTTGGTGACGTCGATGGTGATGGTGAGGGAACAGGTCCAGGGTCCAGTGATAGGGTTAGGGTTATGTGTTCGGTGAAGTGCATGGGGAAGATAGCATTATGATTAGAGTCAGGGTGCAGTGTGATGGCAGGGTGAGGGCGAGATTGAGGTTCAGGGTTACCATTAGGTGTGGCTGACATCGATGCTAATGGTGAGGTGTTAGGTCAAGAGGCCCAGGCTAAGGTTAGGGTTAGGTGTTCAGTAAGGTATACTGGGAGGATAGGTTTACGGTTAGAGTTAGGGTCTGGATATGATGTGACACCTAGAGCTAGATTGAGCTTCAGGGTTACAGTGAGGCATGGGTGATGTGGAATGTTATTGTGAGGGGTCAAGTCCAGGGGCCAGTGCTAGGTTTAGGGTAAGGTGATTGGTTGGATGTATGGGGAGGAATGGGTTATGGTAAGAGTTAGGGTCGGGTTCTGATATGAGAGCAAGTGTGAGATTGACGTTCAGTTTCACAGTGAGGCGCAGGGGCCGTCAATGATATCAGTAATGGTTTAAGCCTAGGCCAGGGCTAGGGAAAAGGTTAGGTATTCAGTAAGGTGTACTGGGAGGATAGGTTTACGTTTCTATTTAGGGTCTGCCTCTGAGGTGAGTGCAAGGGCAAGATTGAGGTTCAGGTTTATGGTGAGGCATGGGGGACGTCGATGGTGATGGTGAGGGGTCAGCCCATGGGCCAGGGCTAGGGTTAGGGTTAAGTGTTCCGTAAATGTACTGGGAGGATAGCGTTACAGTTAGAATTAGGATCTGGCTCTTATGTGAGGCCGAGGGCAAGATTGAGCTTTAGGTTTATGGTGAGGCATGGGGGACGTTATGATGATGGCGAGTGGTCAAGAAGAGGGGACAGGCTTGGGTTAGGGTTAGGTGTTCCAAAATTTGTATGAGGAGGATAGGGTTACTGTTAGAGTTTGGGTCCACCTCTGTTATGAGGGACAGGGAAGGATTGAGGTTCACATTTATGGTGAGGCATGGGGGCCTGTAATGGTGAAGGTGAGGGGTCAGGCCAAGGGCCAGGTCTAGGGTTAGAGTTAGGTGCTCAGTAAGGTGTATGGGGGGATAGGTTTATGGTTAGTTAGAGTCCAGCTCTGATGTGAGAGTGAGGTTGAGATTGAACTTCAGGGTTATCTTGAAGCATCTGTGAGGTCGATGGAGATGGTGAGGGATCCGATCCAGGGGCCAGGGCTAGGGTTAGAGTTTAGTGTTCAGTAAGGTGCATGGGGTGCATAGTGTTATAGCTAGAGTCAGGTTCCAGCTCTGATGTGATCATGAATGTGGATTGAGGTTCAGGTTTACATTGAAGCATGGGGGACGTAGATGGTGACGGTGAGCATTCAGGACATGGGCCAGGGCTTGGGTTAGGTTTACGTGTTTGGTAAGATGTATGGGGAGGATAGTGTTATGTTTAGAGTAAGATTCTGGCTCTGCTGTGAGGGCAATGGTGATATTGAGGTTCATCTTTATGGTGAGGCATCTCAGAGGTCAATATTGATGGCAAGGGTTCAGGCCAGGTGCCAGGGCTAGGGTTAAGGGGAGGTGTTCAGTAATGTGTAATGGGTGGAAAGGGTTATGGTTACAGTTAGGTTTCGGCTCTGATGTGAGGGCGAAGGACCCTAAATCTAACATACACCTATCCTCCCCATACACTTTATGGAACACCTAACGCTTAACCTAATCCTGGCCCCTGGATCTAACTCCTCACCATTACCTTTGACATTACCGTGCTTCACTGTAACCCTGAAGTTCAATCTCGCCCTCGCCCTCACATCAGTGCTGGATACTAACTGTAACCATTACCGTATCCTCCCCATACAACTTACTGAACACCTAACCCAAAACCTAGCCTTGGACACTTGACCTGATCACTCACCATCACCATTGACGTCATCCACACCTAACATCAACCCTGAAGCGCAATCTTGACCTTGCCCTCACATCAGGGCCAGACCGTAACTCTAACTGCAATCTGACTCTCCATGTACATCTTACAGTTCACATAACCATAACACTAGCCCTGACCTGTGGCCTGACAGATCACTGTTACCATCGATGTCCCCCACGCCTCACCGTAAACCTGAACCTCAATCTCCCACTTGCCCTCACATTAGGGCCAGACCCTGAGACTAACCAAAACTCTATCCTCCCCAGACAGCTTACCAAACATCTAATCCTAACCATAACCATGGCCCCAGGGCCTGACATTTCAACTGTCATCTTCAACATCACACACGCCTCACTGTAACTGTGAAGCTCTATCTCGGCCTCACCCTCACATCCGAGCAGGACACAAACTGTAACTGTAACCCTATCCTACCCATACAACCTTCCAAACACTTAAACTAACCCTAGCCATGGCCCATTGAGCTGACCCCTCATTGTCACATAGACATCACCCACACATCACATTAACACTGACGTGCAATCTCACCATCCCCCTCAACTCAGAGAAAGACCCTTACTCTAACCATATGCCTATGCTTCCCACACACCTTAATGTATACCTAACCCTAAACCTAGGCCTGGCCCCTGGAACTGACCCCTCATCAGCAGCATCAACATCCCCCACACTTCACTATACCCCTGAAGCTCAATCTCACCCATGGCCTCACATCAGAGCCAGGTCCTAAATCTAACCATAATGATGTCCTCCCCTTAAACCTTAATGAACACCTAACCATAACACGATCCCTGACCCTTGGACTTGACACCTCACTGTCACCTTTGACATCACCCATGCTTCACCATAAACCTACTATTCAATCTTGCCCTCACCCTCACATCAGAGCTGAACCCTAACTCTAACCATAAACCTATCTGCCCCATACATCTTATTGAACACCTAACTCTTAACCTAGCCCTGGCCACTGGACTGAACTCTCACCATCAACATCGATGTCCACCACGCTTCACCATAAACATGAACCTCAAGTTAGCCTTCGCCCTCATAACAGAGCCAGACCCTAATTCTAACTGTAACTCTATCCTCCCCTTATACCTTTCTGAACCACCTACCGCTATTCTGAGCCCTGGCATTTGGATCTGACACCTCACCATCACCATCGAAATTACCCATGCTTCACTGTAACTCTGATGATCAATATCACCCTCAACCTCACATCAGAGCCAGACCCTAATTCTAACTGTAGCCCTATCCTCCCCTAAACCGAGCACTAGCCCTGGCCTCAGGCATGTCCCCTCACCGTCACCATCCAGATGCCCCACGCCTCACTGTAAACCTGAACCTCAATTTCACACTTGCCCTCATCAGAGCCAGACCCTAGCTCTAAGTATAACCTCATCCTCCGTGTACACCTTTACAAACACCTAATTCTAACCCTAGCCCTGCTGCCTGGACCAGAGCCCTCACCATTAACATCTACATCCCCCACACCGCTCTGTAACCCTGAAGTTCAATCATGCTCTCAGCCTCATGTTGTAGCCAGACCCTAACTCTAAGCATAACAGTGTCCTCCCCATACACCTTACTGAACACCTAACCCTAACCCTAGCCCTGACACCTGGACCTGACCCCTCACTGTCACCATTGATGTCACCCATGCTTCACCTTAAGCTGAAGTTAAATTTGCCATCATCCTCACATCAGAAACGGACCCTTACTCTAACTGTACCCATCCACCCTGTACACCTTTTCAAATACCTAATCCTAACCCTAGCCATGGCCTGTGGTCCTGATACTTCAAAGTCACCATTGACGTCACCCATGCCTCACTGAAATCGTGAAGCTCTATATCGCCCCTGCCATCACATCAGAAGTGGATCCTAACTCTAATCATAACCCCATCCTCTCCATACACCTTTCTTAACATCTAACACTAACCCTTACCCAGAGCCCTGGACCTGACCCTTCACCATCACAATTGATGTCACTGACATATCAACGTAATGCTAGACTTCAATCTCACCCTCCCAAAACATCAGAGCTGGACCCTAACTTTAACCATTACCCTTTCCTCCCAGCACACCTTACCAAACACCTAATCATAACCATAGCATTGGCCCATGTCCTTAACACTCACCATCATCATCTACATCACCCACACCTCACCATAAACCTGAGCCGCAATCTCGTCCTTGCCCTCACATCAGAGCTGGATCCTAACTCTAACTGTAACCCTATCCTCTCCATACACCTTATTGAACACCTAAACCTAACCCTAGCCCTGGCCCCTGGCCAGACCACTCACCATCACTATTGATGTCCCCAGCACCTGAATGTAAACCTCAACCTCAATCTAGCCCTCACTCTCACATCAGAGCAGGATCCTTACCCTAACTATAACCCTATAATTCCCATACAACTTACCGAATACCTAACACTAACCTTAGCCCTGGCCCCTGTACCTGTCTCCTCACCATCACCATCAACATAACCCACACATCACTATAAACCTGAAGCACAATCACCCCTCGCCATCACTTCATAATCAGATCCTAAATGTAGCTGTAACACTATCCTCCCCATACACCTTATGACCACACAACCCTAACCCTTGCCCTCGCCCTTGGAACTGAACCCTCACTGTCACCATTGACACCACCCACACCTCACTATATCACTGAAGTTCAATCTTGTACTGTACCTCAAATCACAGATGGATGCTAACACGAATAAGAATAGCCCTGGCCCCTAGACTGACCCCTCACAGTCACCATCAACATATCCCACACCTCACTGTAAACCTCCAACTCAATCTTGCCCTCGATCTCACATCAGAACCAGATCCTAACCCTAACCATAACCCTATGCATCCCATAGGCCTTATCGAACACCTAACCCAAACACTGTCCCTAGTCCTTGTACCTGACATATTACCATCAGTATCGATGTCACCCATGCCTCACCATAAACCTGAACCTCAGTCTAGCCCTCACCATGACATCACAGCCAGAAACTAACTCCAACTGTAACCCTCTCCTCCCCATACACCTTACCAAACACCTAACCCTAACCTTGGCCATGGCCTCTGGCCTGACACATCACCGATACCATCGATGTCCCCCACGACTCACTGTAAACCTGAAACTCAATCTTGCACTCGCCCTCACATGACAGCCAGAACCTAACTCTAATGGTAAACCTATTCTCCCAGTACACCTAGCACAACACCTAATCCTAGCCCTGGCCCTTGGACCTAACCCCTCACCATCAGCATCCACGTCAGCAATGCCTCCCCCAAACCCTGAAGCTCAATCTCACCCTCGGCCTCACATCAGAGGCATATCCTAACTCTAACCATAACACTATCATCCCCATACACTTTACCGTACATCTAACCCCAAGCCTAGTACTGGCCCCTGAAACTGAACCCTCACCACTAAAATCGATGACTCCCACACTAAAATGTAACCCTAGAGTTCAGTCTCTACCTCATCCACACATCTGAGCTGGACCCCAAATGTAACCATAACCCTTTCCTCCCAGTAAAGTTTACCGAACACCTAACCAGAACCCTAGCCCTGGCCCCTGTGCTGAACTCTCACCATCACCACCGACGTCCCCCAAGCCTCACCATAAATCTGAATCTCAGTCTCTCCCTCACCTTCACATCAGAGCTGAACCCTAACTCTAGCCATTAACCTATCATCCCTGTACACCTGTACAAACATCTAACCCTAAACCTTGCCCTGACACCTGGACCTCAGCCCTCACCATTACCATCTCTGTCCCATATGCCTCACCATAAACCTGAAGCTCAATCTCGCCCTAGCCCTCATATCAGAGCTGGATCCTAACTAACTGTAACCCTATACTTCCTGTAAACCTTACTGATCACCTAATACTAAGCCAGGTCTGGTCCCTGGACCTGACCCTTACCCAACATCAATGTCACCCACGCTTCACCTTAATCCTGAATTTCAATCTTGCCCTTGCCCTCACATTAGAGCCGCACCCTAATTCTAACCATAAAGCTAACCTCCCATACACCTTACAGAACAACTAAACCTAACCGTAACATTGGTCCTCACCATCACCATCGATGTCACCCACACTTCATTGTAACACTGAAGTTCATACTTGCCCTCAACCTCACATCAGAGCTGGATGCTAACTCTAACCATTGCCCTATTCTCCCAGTACACCTTACCAAACCCCTAAAACTAACCCTAGCCCTGGCTCCTGGCCTCACCCCACACTGTCACCATCGACATCTCCAATGCCTCACTGTAAACCTCAACCTCAATCTAGCCAAACCCCTGACATCACAGATGGGCCCTAACTCTAATCATAACCTTATCCTCCTTGTACACCTTCCTGAACACATAACCCTAACCCGAGCTCTGGCCACTGGACCTGAACCCACACCATCAGCATTGATGTCACCCACACCTCACTGTAATCCTGAAGCTCAATATCACCCTAGGCTCACATCAGAGATGGACCCTAACTGTATCCAAAAACTTACCCTCCCAGTACACCTTACCAAACCCCTAACTCTAATACTAGCCTGACCCCTCAACATGACCATCGACTGTCTCCAACGCCTCACTGTAAACCTCAACCTCAATCTAGCCCTCACCCTCACATCACAGCCAAACCCTAATTCTAAGCCTAACCCTATGCTCCCAGTACACCTTACAGAACACCTAATGTAAACCCTTGCCATGGCCCCTGGACTGACACCTCACTGTCACCTTCTACATCCCCCATGCCTCACTGTAAACCTGAACTTCAATCTCGCACTTGCCCTCACATAAGAGCTGAACCATAACTGTACCTGTAACCCTATACTCCCTGTACACCTAAACGAACACCTAACCTTAACCGTAGCCTTGGCTCTTGGACCTGAACACTCATAGTCACCATCGACATCACCCCTGCCTAACCATTACTATGAACCTCAATCTAGCCCTCAACCTAACATCACAGCCAGATCTGAATTCTAACGGTACCCTATCTATCCCATACACCTTACCAAACACACAACCCTAACCCTAGCCTTAGCTTTGCCACTCGATCATAACCCACACCATTAGCATCAACTTCAACCCCACCTAACCATAAACCTGAACCTCAATCTACCCCTCACCCTCACATCACAGCCGGACCGTACCTATTACTGTAACCCTATTCTCACTATATACCTTACTGAACACGTAACCCTAACCCTAACACTGACCACTGAACCTTATTGCACACCGTCAGCATAGGCATCACCCATGTCTCACCATAACCCTGAAGCTCAATCTCACCCTCAGCCTCACATCAGAGCCGGATCCTAACTCTAACCATAATGCTATCTGCCCTTACACCTTACTGAACACCTAACCCTAACCCTAGGCCCGTCCCATGGCCTGACCCGTCACTGTGGCCATCAACATCTCCAATGCCTCACTGTAAACCTCAACCTCAATCTAGCCCTCACCCTCATATCACAGCCAAACCATAACTCTAAGCCTAACCCTATGGTCCCAGTACACCTTACAGAACACCTAATCCAAACCCTTGCCTTCACTGTCACCTTCCACATCCCCCACTCCTCACTGTAAACCTGAACCTCAATCTCACACTTGCCCTCACATCAGAGCCGAACCGTAACTGTAACAGTAACCCTCTTCTCCCCGTGCACCTAAATGAACACCTAACCCTAACTGTAGCTTGGCCCCTGGACCTGAACACTCACGATCACCATCAATGTCACTCCCACCTAACCATTACTCTGAACCTCAATCTAGCCCTCAACCTAACATCACAGCCAGACCCTAATTCTAACCATACCCTATCTTTCTTGTACACATTACTGAACACGTAACCCTAATCCTAGCCCTGCCACTGGACGATAACCCACATCTACCTCACCCCCCGCCTAACCATAAACCTGAACCTCAATCTACCCTCACCCTCACATCACAGCCAGACCCTACCTATAACCATAACCCTATTCTCACCATACACCTTACCGAACATGTAACCCTAACCCTAGCCCTGGCCACTGGACCTTTTCCCACACTGTCAGCATTGACTTCACCCACACCTCACCGTAACCCTGAAGCTCAATCTCACCCTCAGCCTCACATTAGAGCAGGATCCAAACTCTAACCATAATGCTATCTGCCCCTCCACCTTACTGAACACCTAACCCTACCCCTACCCTGGCCCCTGGAACTGACCCCTCACAGTCAGCATCGATGTCACCCATGCCTCACAGTAACCCTGAAGCTCAATCTAGCCCTCAGTCTCACTTCAAAGCTAGATCCTTACTATAATCATAATGCTATCTGACCTGTACACCTTACTAAATACTTAACCCTAACCCTAGCCCTGGATCCTGGAAGTGACCCCTCAACATTGCCATCAAAATCACCCAAGCTTCACCATAACCCTGCAGTTCAATCTTGCCCTCACCTGCACATCAGAGCTGGACTCTAACTCTAACCATAAACTGATTCGTACGGTACCCCTTACAGAACACCTAACTCTATCCCTAGTCCTGGCCGCTAGACCTGACCCCTCAAAGTCAGCATCCACAGAGCCATGCCTCCCCATAACACTGAAGCCCAATTTTGCCCTTGGCCTCACATCAGGGGTAGATCCTAACTCTAACTGTAAAGCTGTCATCCCCATACACCTTAGCATACATCTAACCTGAAGCCTAGTACTGGCCCCTGGACCTGACCCCTCACTGTCACCATGGACATCACCCACACTTCAACATAACCCTAGAGTTCAATCTCTCCCTCACCCGCACATCCTAGCTGGACCCTAAATGTAATCATAACCCTTTCCTCCCTGTAAACTTACGGAACACCTAACACTAATCCTAGCCATGGACCCAGCCCTGAACTCTCACCATCCCCCATGCCTCACCATAAAGCTGAACCTCAACCTCGCCATCACATTCACATTGGAGCCAGATCCCAACTCTAGCTGTAAACCTATCAGCCCTGTACACCCTTATGAACACCTAACCATAACCCTAGCCCTGGCATCTGGACCTGAGCCCTCAATATTACCATATATGTCCCCTATGCCTCACCATAACTCTAAAGCTCAATCTCGGCCTCACCCTCACTTTAGAGCTGGATCCTAACTCTAACCATTTCCCTGTCCTCCATGTACACCTTGCAGAACACTTAAACCAAACATAGGCCTGTCCGTGGCCTGACCTCTCACTGGCACCAAAGACGTCTCCAATGCCTCCCTTTATTCCTCAACCTCAATCTTGCCCTTGCCATCACATTAGAGATGGACCCTAAATCTAACCATAACCCTATCCTCCCATTACAACTTAACGAACACCTAACCCTAACCCTAGACCTTGCCCATGAACCTTAAACCTGAAGCACAATCTCGCCCTCGCCCACACATTAGAGCCAGATCCTAACTCTAACCATAACCCTATACTCCATGTACACCTTACCGAACCTAACCCTAACCCTAGCCCTGGCCCCTGGATATGACCCCTCAACATCTTTATCAACATCACCCATGACTCATCATAACCCTGAAGCTCAATCTCACCCTTGCCCTCATATCAGAGCTGGATACTAACTCTTACAATAACCCTATCCTCCACATACACATTAATGAACACCTAACCCTAACCCTAGACCTGGCAACTGGCCTGACCCCTCACCATCACCATCAACATTCCCCACATGTCACTGTAAACCTCAACTTCAATCTGGCACTCACCCTAACATCAGAGCCAGATCCTAACTATAAATGTAACCTTATATTTCCCATATACCTTACTGAACTCCTAAACCTCACCCTAGTGCTGGTCCCAGGACCTGGACCCTCAGAGTTACCATCAACGTCACCCAAGCTACACCCATAACTATGAAGTTCAATCTTGCCCTCACTCTCATATCACAGCCAGATCCTAACTCTAACCGCAACCCTAGCTTCCATATACACCTTACTGAACACCTAACCCTAACCCTAGCCATGGACCATGGACCTGACCCCTCACTGTCACCATTGACATCACCCAAGGTTCACCTTAACCCTGAATTTAAATCTTGCCCTCATCATCACATCAGAGCTGGATCCAACTCTAACTGTAACTCTATCCTCCCTGTACACCGTTCTGAATAACTAACCGTGAACCCAGCCCAGGTCCATGACCTGATCCCTCACCATCACCTTCAACATCACCCCTGTGTAAAAAAGTCATGAAGCTCAATCTCACACTTGCCCTCACATCAGAGCCAGATCCTAACTCAAACTGTAATCCTGTTTTCCATGTACACCTAAATGAACACCTAAACCTAAACCTAGCCCTGGCCCTTGGACCTGAGCGCTTACCATCACCATCAATGTCACCCATGCTTCACCATAACCCTGATGTTCAATTTCGTCCTCACCCTCATGTCAGAGTTGCACCATTCCTCCAACTGTAACCCTATCCTCCCCATACAACTACCAAACACCTAACCCTAACCCTAGCACTGGTTCCGGGCCTGACACCTCACCATCAACATCAACGTTCCCCTTGCCTCACTGTAAACATCAAACTCAGCCTCACCCTCACCATCATATCAGAGGTGAATCTTAACTCTAACTGTAAACGTATTCTCCCCATACACCTTACAGAAAACCTACTTTTAACCCTAGCCTTTGACCCTGGACCTGAACCCTCACTGTCACCATCAATGTCACCCAGGCTTCACTGTAACCTTGAATTTCAATCTCGTACTCACCCCCACATCAGAGATTGACCCTAACAATAACCATAACCCTATCCTCCACGTACACCTAACCCTAACCCTAGCCCTCGCCCCTGGACATGACCCCTCACCCTCTCTATCGACATCACCCACGACTCACCATAACAGTGAAGCTCAATCTCTCCCTAACCTCCCAACAGAGCCGGATGCTAACTCTAACCATAACCCTATCCTCCACATACACCTAACTGAGCACCTATACCTAACCCTAGCTCTGGCCCCTAGACCTGAACTCTTACATTCACCATCGATGTCACCCATGCTTCACCATAACCCTGATGTTCAAACTCGTCCTCACCCTCACATCAGAGCTGAATGTTAACTCTGACCGTTACCCTTTACTTCTCATACACATTGAACACCTAACTCTAACCCTATCCCTGGCCAAGGACCTGAACCCTTTCCGTCAACATTGAGATCACCCAAGCATCACCTTAAACTGAAGCTCAATATCCTCCTTGCCCTCACATCAGAGCCGGATCCTTACCCTAACCATAACCATATTCTCCCCTTACACCTTAATGAACTCCTAACACTAGCCCTATCCTTTTCCCCTGGATGGACCCCTCACCATCACCATTGATGTCCCCCAAGCCTCACTGTAAGCCTCACCCTCAATCTCGCCCTCACCCTCACATCAGAACTGGACCCAACTGTAATCTAAACTCCCCGTACACCTTAAAGAACAACTAAACCTAATCCAAGCACTGGCCCCAAGACCTGACCCCTTAACATCACCATCGACATCGTCCACATATCACCTGAAACATGAAGCACAATCTCACCCTTGCCCTCACATCAGAGCCATTTTGTAACTCTAACCATAATCCTATCTTCCACATACAACTTACCGAACACAGAACCCTAACCCTAGCCCTGGCCCATGGACCTGAACCTTAACCATCACCATCGACATCACCCACACTTCTCCTGAACACTGAAACACAATCTCACCCTCACCATCACATCAGAGCCATGTCCTAACTCTAACCATAATCCTATCCTCCACATACTACCTAACCAAACACTTATCCCTAACCCCAGCCCGGGCCCCTGGACCTGAACCCTCACTGTCACCATCAGCATCACCCATGCTTCACCATAACCCTGAAGTTCAATCTCCTTCTCACGCTCACATCAAAGCCGAATCCTAACTCTGACCATTACCCTTTAATTCCCATACACATTACGGAACACCTAACCCTAACCCTAGCCCTGGCCAGGGACCTGACCCGTTACCGTCACTGTTGACATCACCCATGCATCATCTTAAACTGAAGCTCAATCTCACTCATCCCCTCAAATCAGAGCCAGATGCTAACCCTAACCGTAACCCTATCCTCCCAATATACCTTACCGAACACATAACCCTAACCGTAGCCTTGTCCCCCACTCCCCCAGCCTGACCCCTCACCATCACCATCGACGTCACTCACACTTCTCTGTAACATTGAAACCCAATCTCATACCTGCTCACACATCAGAGACGGACCCTAATTCTAGCTGCAAATCGACCCACCTGCCCGATACAATGTACCAAACACCTAACAGTGACCCTACTTTGGCACCTCACTGTCACCATCAACATCCCCTATGCCTCACTGTAAACGTCAACCTCAGTCTCGCCCTCATTCCCACATCAGAGCCCATTCCTAACTCTAACCATAACCCTTTACTTCCTGTACACCTTAGCAAACACCACCCTTAACCCTAGCGCTTGTCCCTGGACCTGACCCCTCACCATCACTATTGACATCACCCATGCTTCACCTTAACCCTGAATTACAATCTTGCCCTCTTCCTCACATCAGAGCTGGACCCTAACTCTAACCGTAACACTATCCTCCCTGTACACCATTCCGAATACCTAACCCTAAACCCAGCCCAGGTCCTTGGACGTGACCCCTCACCATCACCATCAATGTCACCCATGCCTAAAAAAAATCGTGAAGCTCAACCTTGCCCTTGCCCTCAAATCAGAGCTGGATCCTAACTCTAACCATAACCCTCTCCTCCATGTACACCTAACCGAACACCTATCCCTAACCCTAGCACTGGCACCTGGACCTGAACCTCAGTGTCTCCATCGACATCACCCATTTTTCACCCTAACCCTGAGGTTCAATCTTGTCCTCAACCTCACATCAGAGCTGAATGTTAACTCTGACCATTACCCTTTAATTCCCATACATATTAACGAACACCTAACCCTAACCCTAGATCTGTCCCTGGGACCTGACCCATTACTGTTACCATCGACATCACCCACGCATCATCTTAAACTGAAGCTCAATCTCCCACTCGCCCTCACATCAGAGCCAGATCCTTACCCTAACCATAACCCTATCCTCCTGGTTCACCTTACCAAACACCTAATCCTAAACCTAGCCTTGTCCCCTGGCCTGACCCCTCACCATCATCATCAGTGTCACCCACACTTCTCCGTAACATTGAAAAGCAATCTCGTTTTCACTCTCACATCAGATCCAGACCCTAACACTAACCGCAAACCAACCCTCACCCCTGATACATCATACTGAACACCTAACAGTGACCTACTCTGGCACCACACCATCACCTTCATTGTCCCCCACACCTCACCATAAACCTGAACGTCAATCTTGCACTTGCCCTCATGTCAGAGCTTGCAGTTTATGGTAAAGTGTTGGTGACATTGATGGTGATTGTGAGGAGTCAGTTTCAAGGGCCAGGTCTAGGGTTAGGTTTTGTGTTTGGTAATGTGTACGGGAAGGGTAGAGCTATGGTTACAGTGAAGATCCAGCTCTGATGTCAGGGTGATGGCGAGATTGAGCTGCAGGTATATGGTGAGGCATGGGTAATCTCAATGGTGATCATCAGGGATCAGGTCCAAGGACCAGAGCTAGGGTTATGATTAGGAGTTCTGTGAGATGTATGGGCAGCATAGTCTTACAGTTACCATTAGGATCTGGTTCTGGTGTGAGGGAGAGCATAGTCTTACAGTTACCATTAGGATCTGGTTCTGATGTGATTGAGCCTCAGAGTTATGTGGAGGCATTGGTGATGTCCATGGTAAGTAACCATGAGGGGTCCAGAGCAAGGGCAGGATTAGGGCTAGGGCTAGGTGTTCTGTAAGGTGTACAGGGTGGACAGGGTTGCAGTCAGAGTTAGGGTCAGGCTCTGACATGTGGATGAGGGCAAGAATGAGTTTCAGGTTATGGTGAAGTGTAGAGTGCATGTATGGTTACAGTGAGGAGTCAGGTCCAGGGGCCAGGGCTAGGGTTAGGGTTAAATGTTTGGTACAGGCAGGATACGGTTATGGTTTCCATGAAGACCTGGCTATGATGTGAAGGTGAGTGCGAGATTGAGCTACAGGTTTACAGTGAGGTGTGGGTGATGTCGATTTTGTACGTGAGGGGTCAGGTGTAAGAGTCAGGGCTAGGTTTAGGGTTAGGTGTTCCGGAAAGTGTATGGTGAGGATAGCCTTACAGTTAGAGTAAGGGTCTGTCTCTGACATGAGCACAAGTGTCAGTATGAACATCAGGGTTACCGTGAAGTCTGGGTGTTGTCAATGGTGATGGTGCAAGGTCAGGTACAGGAGCCAGGGCTAGGATTAGGGTTAGGAGTTCGGTAAGGTGTATGTTCAGGATAGTGTTATGGTTACAGTTAGCAAACGGCTCTAATGTGAGGGTGAGGGCGAGATTGAGGTTCAGGATTACTGGGAGGCATGGTGGATGTCGAAGGTGACCATGAGGGGTCAGGTGCAAAGGCAGGGCTACAGTTAGCATTAGGTGTTTGGTAAGGTATACTGGGAGGAAAGGATTTTGGTTACATTTAGGGTCAGGCTCTGATGTGAGGGCAAGGGAAAGATTGAACTTCAGGCTTACAGTGAAGCATGGGTGACATCAGTGGTGATGGGAGAGGTCTGATCCATGAGCTATGGCTAAGGTTAGGGTTAGGTTTCGGTAAAGTGTACAGGGTTGATATTGTTGCGGTTAGAGTTAGGATCTGGCTACGATGTGAGGATGAGGGCAAGCTTGAGATTCAGGATTATGGTGAGGCGTGGGACATCGATGGTTTTGGTCAGGTGTCAGGTGCAGGTGCCATGGGCTAGAGTTATGATTAGGAGTTTGATAAGGTGTACGGTCAGGATAGTGTTTACGGTTACAGTTAGGAACCAGCACTAATGGAAGAGTGAGGGTGAAATTGAGGTTCAGGATTAAGAGAAAGTGTGGTGGATATCAATGTTTACCATTAGTGATAAGGGGTAAGGGCAGGGCTATGGTTATGGTTAGATGTTCTGTAAGGTGTACTGGGAGGAAAGGATTTTGGTTACACTTAGCATCAGGCTCTGATGTGAGGTCGAAGGAGAGATTGAGCTTCAGGCTTAAAGTGAAACGTGGGTGACATCAATGGTGATAGGAAGGGTCTGGTCCTGTAGCCAAGGCTAGGGTTAGGGTTAGGTGTTTCAAAAGGTGTACAGGGAGGAAAGGGTTGCGATTAGAGTTAGGATCCATGTCTGATGTGAGGATGAGGATGAGAATGAAGTTCAGGTTTATTGTGAGGCTTCAGGGACTTTGATGGTGTCGGTCAGGAGCCCTGGGCTGGGGTTAAGTTTAGTGTTTGGTAATGTGTGTGGGCAGGATAGGGTTACATTTACACTGAGAATCTGGCTCTGATGTAAAGGTGATGGCGAGTTTGAGCTGCAAGTTAATGGTAAGGTGTGGGTGATGCTGATGTTGACCGTGAGGGGTGAGGTAGAAGGGCAAGGTTAGGTTTAGGGTTAGGTGTTCTGGAAGGTGTACAGCAAGGATAGCATTATGGTTATATTTAGGGTCTGGCTCTGATGTGAGGGCGAGTGTGGTATGAACTTCAGGATTACAGTGAAGCGTGGGTGTTGTTGATGGTGACAGAGAGGGTACAGGTCGAGTGGCCAGCTCTAGGGTTAGGGTTGGGTGTTCGGTAAGGTATACGGGCAGGATAGGGTTATGGTTACATTTAGGATTCTGCTCTGATGTGAGGGTGACAGCGAGATTGAGCTACAGTGTTACGGTGTAGAATGGGTGATGTTGAGGGTAATGGTAGTGATCTGGTCCATGAGCCCAGGCTAGGGTTAGGGTTCAGTGTTCGGGAAGGTGTACGGGGAGCATAGGGTTTCGTTTAGAGTTAGGGTCCAACTGTGATGTGAGGGAGAGTTCGAGATTGTGTTTCAGGTTTATGTTTTGGGGTGGGTGACATTGAAACTGTTGGTGATGGGACCAGTCCAGGGGCCAGGGCTATGTATAATTTTAGGTGTCCGTTAAGGTGTACTGGATGAATAGGGTTAGTGTTAGAGTCAGGGTCCAAATCTAATGTGTGGGTGATAGTGAGATAGAGCTTCAGGTTTGCAGGGAGGTGTGGGTAACATTGATTCTGATGATTAGGGGTCCCACCCAGAGGTCAGGGCAAGGGTTTATGTTTATGTGTCCTGTAAGGTGTAAGGACAGGATATGTTTATGGTTACAGTGAACATCTGGCTCTGATGTGAGGTCGGGGGCAAGCTTGAGCTTCAGGTTTACAGTGAGGTTTGGGTGATGTCAATGGTGACCTTGAGGGGTTAGGTCCAAGGGCCAGGGCTAGGGGTAGGTTTTGTGTTCAGTAATGTGTATGGGGAGGATAAGGCTATGGTTAAAGTGAGGATCCGGCTCTGATGTCAGGGCGAGGGCGAGATTGAGCTACATGTATATGGTGAGGCATGGGTGATCTCAATGGTGGTCATTATGGATCAAGTTCAGGGGCCAGGGCTAGGGTTATGATTAGGAGTTTGGTTAGATGTACAGGCCGAACTGTACTACAGTTAATGTTTGGATCTGGCTTTGATGTGAGGGGGCAGGTGAGATTGAGCCTCAGAGTTATGGTGGGGGGGCATTGGTGATGTCCATGGTAACCATGAGGGGTCCGGAGCAAGGGCACGGCTAGAGTTAGGGTTAGGTGTTCGGTAAGGTGTACAGGGTGGACAGGGTTGCATTTAGAGTTAGGGTGTGGCT
Organism: Manis pentadactyla; assembly: GCF_030020395.1. Classification (NCBI taxonomy): domain Eukaryota; kingdom Metazoa; phylum Chordata; class Mammalia; order Pholidota; family Manidae; genus Manis; species Manis pentadactyla. The sequence goes on from NC_080019.1 coordinate 113,649,253, forward strand.
CTGAAATGAGGGTGAGTGCAGAATGAGGTTCAGGTTTATGGTAAGGTGCGTGGTGCATCAATGGTTATGGTGAGGGAGTCAGATCCAGGAGCTGAGGCTAGGGTTAGGGTTAAGTGTTCGGTTATGTGTAGAGGCAGGATAGGGTTCCAGTTTCAGTGAGGATCTGGTTCTGATGTGAGGTTGAGTGCGAGATTGACCTACAGATTTATGGAGAGGTGTGGGTGAAGTTGATGTTGACCATGAGGGGTCTTGTCCAAGGGCCAGGGCCAGGGTTAGGGATAGGTGTTCTGAAAGGTGTATGGTGAGGATAGCTTTACTGTTAGAGTGAGGTTCTGTCTCTGATGTGAGTGCAAGTGTGAGTATGAATATCAGGGTTATGGTAAAGCATGGGTTTTGTCGATGGTGACAGTGCGAGTTCAGGTCCAGGATCCAGGGCTATGGTTAGGGTTAGGAGTTTGGTAACGTGTACAGGCAGGATTGTATTACAGTTACAGTTAGGACCCGTCTCTGATGTGAGGTCGAGGGAGAAACTGTAGTTCAGGTTTATGGGGAGGTATGGCGGACATGGAAGGTGACCATGAGCTGTCAGGTGCAAAGGCAGGGTTACCGTTAGGGTTAGGTGTTTGGTAAGGTGTACTTGGAGGAAAGGGTTTTGGTTACATTTAGGGTAAGGCTCTGATGTGAGGATGAGGGAGAGATTGAACTTCAGGCTTCCAGTGAAACAAGGGTAACATCAATGGTGACAGTTGGGGTGTGGATCACAAGCCAGAGCTAGGGTTAGGGTTTGGTTTCGGAAAGGAGTAGGGGCAGTTTAGGTTTACAGTTACAGTTAGGAAATGGCTCTGCTGTGAGGGTGAGTGCGGGTATGAACTTTAGTGTTACAGTGAGGTCTTATCGATGGTGATGGTGTGGGTTCAGGTCACTTGGCCAGGGCTAGGGTTAGGATTAGGTGTTTGGTAAGGTGTATGGGGAGGATAGCATTATAGTTAGAGTAAGGGTCCATCTATGATGTGAGGACATGGGTGAGATTGAGCTTCAGTATTACTGTGAGGCATTGGTGATGTTGATGGTGACCATGAGTGATGAGGTCCAAGGTCCAGGGATAGTATTAGGGTTCAGAGTTTGATAAGGTGTACGGTCAGGATACTGTTACAGTTTCAGTTAGGAACAGGTTCTAATGTGAGGTTGAGTGTGAGACTGAGGTTCTTGGGTGCAGAAGGCGTGTTGGATATCAATGTTGACCATTAGGGATAAGGTGTAATGGCAGGGAAAGGGTTAGGGTTGGGTGTTCTGTAAGGTGTACTGGGAGGAAAGAATTTTGGTTACCCTTAGCATCAGGCTCTGATGTGAGGGCAACAGAGAGATTGAACTTCAGGCTTCAAGTGAAGTGTGCATCATGTCAATGTTGATGGGAAGGGTCTGGTCCATGAGCGAGGGCTAGGATTAGGGTTAGGTGTTTGGTAAGGTATACATGCAGGATAGGGTTACGGTTACACTTTGGATCCAGCTCTGAAATGAGGGCGATAGTGTGATTGAGCTACAGTGGTACAGTGAGGCATGGTTGATGTTGATGGTGATGGTAGGGGTCTGGTCCACAAGCCAGGGCTAGGGTTAGGGTTAAGTGTTCAGTAAGGTGTACATGTTGGACATGGTTGTGGTTAGAGTTAGGATCCGGCTCTGATGTGAGGACGAGGGCGAGACTGAGGTTCAGGTTCATGGTGAGGCATTTGGGTCGTCGATGGTGTTGGTCATGTGTCAGGTGCAGGGGCCCTGGGCTAGGGTTAAGTTTAGTGTTCGGTAATGTATACGGGCAGGATAAGGTTACGGTTACATTGAGCATCCGGCTCTGATGTGAGTAAGATGGCGTGTTTAACCTGAGGCTTATGGTGAGGTGTGTGTGATGTGGATGTCGACTGTGAGGGGTCAGGCCCATGGGCAGAGTGACTGAAAGTGTTAGGTGTTCCAGAATGTGTACGGGGAGGATAGCATTACAGTTAGGGTTAGGGTCTGGCTCTGATGTGAGGGCGAGTGTGGGTATGAACTTCAGGGTTACAGTGAAGCATGGGTGTTGTCGATTGTGACGGTGAAGGGTCAGGTCGAGTGGCCAGGGCTAGGGTTAGGGTTAGGTGTTCAGTAAGATATGCGAGCAGGATAAGAATATGGTTACATTTAGGGTCCTGCTCTGATGTGAGGGCCACAGCGAGATTGTGCTATAGTGGTACAGTGAGGCACGGGTGACATCGATGGTGATGGTAGGGGTCTGGTACACGAACCAGGGCTAGGGTTGGGGCTAAGTGTTTGGGAAGGTGTATGGGGAGGATTGCACTTCATTTAGAGTTAGGTTCTGACTGTGATGTGAGGGTGAGTGCGAGATTGTGTTTCAGTTTTACATATTGGCGGGAGTGTCACTGAAACAGACTTTGCAGGGTCATGTCCACGGTCCAGGGCTAGGGAAAGGTTTATGTGTTCTTTAAGGTGTACTGGATGAACAGGATTACTGTTAGAGTTAGAGTCTGGCTCTAATGTGTGGGCAATAGTGAGATTAAGCTCCAGGGTTGCAGGGAGGCATCAGTGATGTTGATTGTGATGATGGGTCAGATCCAGGGGACAAGGCTAGGGTTTATGTTTAGGTGTTCTGTAAAGTGTAAGGACAGTATATGTTCATGGTTACAGTGATGATCTGGCTCTGATGTGAGGGTGGGTCGAGATTGAGCTTCAGGTTTATGGTGAGGAGTGGATGATGTCAGTGTTGACTGTGAGTGGTCAGGTCCAAGGGCCAGGGATAGGGGTAGGTTTCATGTTTGGTAATGTGTATGGGCAGAATAGGGTTATGTTTACAGTGAGGACCCGGCTCTGATGTCAGGGTGAGGATGAGATTGAGCTGCAGGTACATGGTGAGGCATGGGTGATCTCAATGGTGATCATCAGGGATCAGATTCAAGGGCCAGAGCTAGGGTTAGGGTTAAAGAGTTTGGGCAGCATAGTATTACGGATACCATTAGGATCCCACTCTGATGTGAGTGTGAGGGTGAGATTGAGCCTTAGAGTTACAGGGAGGCATTGGTGATGTCCATGGTAACCATGAGGGGTCTGGAGCAAGGGCAGGGCTAGGGTTAGGGTTAGGTGTTTGGTAAGGTGGACAGGGTGGACAGGGTTGTGGTTATAGTTAGGGTCCAGCTCTGACATGAGGACAAGGGGGAGAATGAGATTCAGGTTTATGGTGAGGTGTGGTGTGCATCGATGGTTACCGTGAGGAGTCAGGTCCAGGGGCCAGGGCTAGGGATAAGGTTAAGTGTACGTTAATGTGTACAGGCAGGATAGGGTTACAGTTTCAATGAGGATCTGACTCTGATGTGAGGGTGAGTATGAGATTGAGCTACAGGTTTAGAGTGAGGTATGGGTGATGTTGATGTTGACTGTGAGGAGTCAAGTCCAAGGGCCAGGGCTAGGGTTAGGTGTTCCAGAAGGTGTATGGTTTGGATAGCGTTACGTTTAGAGGAAGGGTCCATCTCTGATGTGAGTGCAAGTGTGAGTATGAAAATCAGGGTTACGGTGAAGCATGGGTGTTGTCAATGATGAAGGTGCGAGTTCAGGTCCAGGAGCCAGGGCTACAGTCAGGGTTCAGAGTTCGGTAACATGTATGGGAAGGATTGTGTTATGGTTACAGTTAGGAACCGGCTCTGATGTGAGGTCGAGGGTGTGATTGAAGTTCAGGTTTATGGGGAGGCATGGTGGATGTTGAAGGTGACCATGAGGGTTCAGGGGCAAAGGCAGGGATCCTGTTAAGGTTAGGTGTTCAGTAAGGTGTATCTGGAGGAAAGGATTTTGGTTCCATTTAGGGTCAGACTCTGATGTGAGGGCAAAGGAGACATTGAACTTCAGGCTTACACTGAAGTGTTTGTCACATTGATGTTAACGGTAGGGGTCTGGATCACAAGCTAGAGCTAGGGTTATGGTTAGGTTTTCAGAAAGATGTACAGGCAGGTTAGGTTTATGGTTACATTTAGGAATTGGCTCTGATGTGAGAGCGAGTGTGGGTGTGAACTTTAGTGACCTCACAGTCACCATTGATGTCACCCAGGCTTCACCATAAACCTGATGTTCAATCTCGTCCTCACTCTTACAACAGAGCCAGATCATAAGCCTAACCATAAACATATCCTCCCTGTATACCTTACTGAACACCTAACCCTAAACCTAGCCCTAGTCCATTGACCTGAACCCTCACCATCACCATTGACATCACCCAGGCATCAGCATAAACCAGATGTTCAATCTCATACTCATCCTCATATCAGAGCCCGATCCTAACCCTTCCCATGACCATATCTTCCCCATAAACCTTACAAAACACCTAACCCTAACCCTAACCTTGTTCCCTGGACTTACCCCTCACCATCACCATCAACGTCACCCACGCCTCCACTGTAAAACTCAACCTCAATATCCCCCACGAGCACACAACAGAGCCAGATCCTAAGCATAAAAATAACCCTACCCAACCTGTACAACTTACAGAACACCAAAAAATAACCCTAACCTTGTTCACTGGCCTGAACCCTCACAGTCAAAATCGACATCCCCCCCACCTCACTGTAAACCTCAATGTCAATCTCACCCTCGAGGTCACATCAGAGCCACATCCTAACTCTAAACATAGTCCTATATGTCCCGTACACCTTAGCGAACACCTACTCTAACTCTAGTGCTGATCTCTTGTCCTGACCCCTCAACATCACAATTGACATCATCCATGCTTCATCTTAACCCTGAATTACAATCTTACTCTCTAACTCACACCAGAGCCAGACCCTAACTCTAACCATAATCTAAACTCTCCATTTACCTTAAAGAACTAGTATCCCTAAAGCTAGCCCTAGCCCATGGACCTGAACCCTCACCACTGACATCACCACTGACATCACCCAGGCTTAACCATAAACTTGAACTTCAATCTCGTGCTCAACCTCACATCAGAGACACACCCTAACTCTAATCGTAACCCTATCCAGCCAATAAACCTTAACGAACACCAAACCCTAACCTAAGCCCTTGTTCAGGGACCTTGCACCTCACTGTCACCATTGACATAACCCAAGGTTCCCTTTAACCATGGATTTAAATCTTGTCCCGTACTCAAATCAGAGACACTCTCTAACTCTAACTGTAACCCTGTCCTCACTGTACACCATTCCATACACCTAACCTAAAACACTGCCCAGGTCCTTCAACATGACCCGTCACCACCACTGTCACCATCACTCATGTCTAACAAAAATCATGAAGGTGTATCTTGCAATCGCCCTCACATCAGAGCTGGATCCTGACTCTAACCATATCCCTGTCCTCAACGTACAGCTAATCGAACACCAAAACCTAACCCTAGCCCTGGTCTCTGGACCTGAAACCTCACTGTCACCATCGACATCACCCAGGCTTCATCGTAAACCTGATGTTCAATCTCGTCCTCATCCTCACATCAGAGCACGATCATAACCCTTGACATAACCATATCTTCCCTGTACACCTTACCAAACACCTAAATGAAACACTAGCCTTCTACCCTGGACTAACCCCTCACCGTCACATCAACTTCCCCCATGCCTCACTGTAAAAGTCAACCTCAATCTCCCCTCAAACACACATCAGAGCCAGATCCTAAGCATAATGATAACCCTATCCTCCCTGTACACATTACAGAACACCTAACCCTAACCTTAACCTTGTTCCCTGGCCTGAACCCTCAGCATCAAAATCGACAACCCCCACGCCTCACTGTAAACCTCAACATCAATCTCGCCCTCGCCCTCACATAAGAGCCACATCCTAACTCTAAACGTAGTCCTATATGTCCCGTACACCTTAGCAAGCACCAACCCTAACTCTACCGCTGGTCTCTTGACCTGACCCCCAAACATCTCAATTGACATCATCCATGCTTCACCTTAAACCTGAATTACAATCATACTCTCTAACTTACATCAGAGCTGGAACCTAACTCTAACCTAAATCTAAACTTCCCATTCACCTTAAAGAAATAGCAACCTTAATCCTAGCCCTAGCCCATGGACCTAACCCTCACCATCACCTTCGACATCACCCAGGCTTCACCATAAACTTGAACTTCAATCTTGTACTCACTGTCACATCAGAGACAGACCCTAACTCCCCTCCCCATAAACCTTAACAAACACCCAATCTTAAACATAGCCCTTGTCCCTGGACTTTAACCTTCACCATCATATTTGACAACACCCAAGTTTCCCATTAAACATGGATTTAAATCTTGTCCTTGTAATCACAACTAATAGAGTTTCTAACTCTAATTGTAACCCTATCCTCACTGTACACCATTCCGTACACCTGACCCAAAACTCTGCTCAGGTCCTTCAATCTGACCCCTAACCAGCATCATCACCATCACTCATGTCTAACAAAAATCGTGAAGGTCTATCTCACAATTGCCCTAACAATCAGAGCTGGATCCTGACTCTAACTGTATCTCTATCCTCCATGTACAGCTAACTGAACAATGAAACTTAACCCTAGCCCTGGCCCCTGGACCTGAAACCTCTCTCTCACCATCAACGTCACACAGGCCTCACCATAAACCTAATGTTCAATCTCGTGCTCACCCTCACAACAGAGCCAGATCGTCAGCCTAACCATAACCATATCCTCCCTATACACCTTATAGAAAACCTAACCCTAACCCTAGACCTAGCCCATGGACCTGAAACCTCACCATCACCATCGACATCACCCAGGCTTCATCGTAAACCTGATGTTCAATCTCGTCCTCATCCTCACATCAGAGCACGATCATAACCCAAGCCATAACCATATCCTCCCCGTACACCTTACTAAACACCTAAACATAACCATAGCCTTCTTCCATGGACTTACCCCTCACCGTCACATCAACGTCCCCCTCACCTCACTGTAAAACTCAACCTCAATCTCTCCCTCGAACTCACATCAGATCCAGATCCTAAGCATAACGATAATACTATCCTCCCTGTACACACTGCAGAACACCTAACCCTAACCCTAACCTTGTTCACTGGCCTGAACCCTCACCCTCAAAATCGACATCCCCCATGCCTCACTATAAACCTCAACATCAATTTCGCTCTCACCCTCACATCAGAGCCACATCCTAACTCGAAACGTAGTCCTATATGTCCCGTAAACCTATGGGAACACCAAACCCAACTCCAGCGCTGGTCTCTTGACCTGATCCCTGAACATTACAGTTGACATCATCCACGCTTCACCTTAACCCTGAATTACAATCATACTCTCTAACTCACATCAGAGCCAGACACTAACTCTAACTGAAATCTAAACTTCCGATTCACCTTAAAGAAATAGCAAACCTAATCCTAGCCCTAGCTCATGAACGTAACCCTCAATGTCACCTTTGACGTCACCCAGGCTTCACCCTAAACTTGAACTTCAATCTCATCCTCACCCTCACATCAGAGATAGACCCTAACTCTAATCATAACCCTACACACCCCATAAACCCTAAAGAACACCCAACTCTAAACCTAGCACTTGTCTCGGGATCTTAAACCTCAGCATCACCATTGACATCACCCAAGGTTCCCTTTAAACATGGATTTAAATCTTGTCCTCGTAATCACATCAGAGACAGTCTCTAACTCTAAATGTAACCCTATCCTCACTGTACACCATTCCATACACCTGACCCAAAACCCTCCCCAGGTCCTGCAACCTGACCCCTCACCACCACCATCATCATCACTCATGTATACCAAAAATCGTGAAGGTCTATCTCGAAATCACCCTCACAATCAGAGCTGGATACTGACTCTAACCGTACAGCTATCCTCCACGTACAGCTAAATGAACACTGAAACCTAACCCTAGCCCTGGTCTCTGGTCTTGAAACCTATCTGACACCATCAACATCACCAAGTCTTCACCATAAACTTGATATACAATCTCGTACTCACCCTCACAACAGAGCCGGATCATAAGCTTAACCGTAACCACATCCTCCCTGTACACCTTACCAAACACCTAACCCTAACCGTAGCACTAGCCCATTGACCTGAACCCTCACTATCACCATCAACATCACCTAGGCTTCAGCGTAAACCTGATGTTCAATCTCGTCCTCATCTTCACATCAGAGCCCGATCCTAACCCTTCCCATAATCATATCTTCAACGTACACCTTACCAAACACCTAACCATAACCCTAGCATTCTTTCCTGAACTTACCCCTCACCATCACATCAACATCCCCCACACCTCACTGTAAAACTCAACCTCAATCTCCCCCTCGAACTCACATAAGATCTGAATCCTAAGCACAACGATAACCCTATCCTCCCTGTACACATTACAGAACACCTAACTCTAACCCCAAACCTCTTCCCTGGCCTGAACCCTCACCATCAAAATCTACATCACCCATGACTCACTGTAAACCTCAACATCAATATCACCCTTGCCCTCACATCAGAGCCACATCCTAACTCTACACGTAGTCCTATATGTCCCATAAACCTTAGCAAGCACCAACCCTAACTCTACCCCTGGTCTCTTGACCTGACCCAGAACATCACAATTGACATCATCCATGCTTCACCTTAACCCTGAATTATAATCATACTGGCTAACTCACATCAGAGCTGTACCCTAACTCTAAATGTAATATAAACTCCCCATTCACCTTAAAGAAATTGCAACCCTAATCCTAGCCCTAGCATATGGACCTAACCCTCACTGGCACTTTCGACGTCACCCAGGCTTCACCATAAACTTGAACTTGAATCTCGTCCTCACACTCACATCAGACACAGACCGGAAATCTAATTGTAACTCTACCATCCCTATAATCCTTAACGAACACCCAACCCTAACCCTAGCCCTTGTCCCTGGACCTTAACCCTCAGCATCACCATTGACATCACCCAAGGTTCCCTTTAAACATGGATTTAAATCTTGTCCTCGTAATCACATCAGAGACAGTCTCTAACTCTACCTGTAACCCTGTCCTCACTGTACACCATTCCATAGACCTGACCTGAAACCCTGCCCAAGTCCTTCAATCTGACCCCTCACCACCATCATCCTCATCACTCACGTCTAACAAAAATCATGAACGTCTATCTTGCAATTTCCCTCACAATCAGAGCTTGATCCTGACTCTAACCATATCCTTATGCTACACATACAACTAATTGAACACTGAAACCAAACCCTAGACCTGGCCCCTGGACCTGAAACCTCTCTGTCACCATCAAAGTCACCCAGGCTTCACTGTAAACCTGATGTTCAATTTAGTCCTCACCCTCAAAACAGAGCCAGATCATAAGACAAACCGCAACCATATCCTCCCTGTACACCTTTACAAACACCTAACTCTAACCCTAGCCCTAGACCATGGACCTGAACCCTTACCATCACCATCAACATCACCCAGGCTTCAGCGTAAACCTGATGTTCAATCTTGTCCTCATCCTCACAACAGAGCCCGATCCTAACCCTTCCTATAACCATATCTTCAGTGTACACCTTGCCAAACACCTAACCCTAACCCTAGCCTTCTTCCCTGGCCTGAACCCTCACTATCACATCAACGTCGCCCACGCCTCACTGGAAAACTCAACCTCAATCTACCCCACGAACTTACATCAGAGCCAGATCCTAAGCAAAAAGATAACCTTCTCCTCCCTGTACACATTACAGAACACCTAACCCTAATCCTAACCTTGTTTACTGGACTGATCACTCACCAGCAAAATCGACATCCCCCATGCCTCACTGTAAACCTCAATGTCAATCTCGCCCTTGCCCTAACATCAGAGCCACATCTTAACTCTAAACATAGTCCTATATGTCCTATACACTTTAGCGAACTCCAACTCTAACTCTTGCACTGGTCTCTTGACCTGACCCCTGAACACCACAATTGACATCATCCACGCTTCACCTTAACCCTGAATTACAATCATACGCTCTAACTAACATCAGAGCCGGACACTAACTCTAACCATAATCTAAACTCCCAATTCACCTTAAAGAATTAGCAACCCTAATCCTAGCCCTAGCCCATGGACCTAACCCTCACTGTCACATTCAACTTCACCCAGGCTTCACCATAAGCTTGAACTTCAATCTTGTCCTCACCCTCACATCAGAGACAAACCCTAACTTTAATCTTGTCCTTGTAATCACATCAGAGACAGTCTGTAACTCTAACTGTAACCCTATCCTCACTGTACACCATTCCGTACACCTAACATAAAACCCTGCCCAGGTCTTTCAACCTGACCCCTCACCACCACCATCACCATCACTCATGTCTAACAAAATTCATGAAGGTGTATCTCGCAATCACCCTCACAATCAGGGCTGGATCCTGACTCTAACCACATACCTATCCTCCACATACAGCTAATCGAACACCGAAACCTAACCCTAGCCTTGGCCTCTGGACCTGAAACATCTCTGTCACCATCGACGTCACCCAGGCTTCACCATAAACCTGGTGTACTATCTCGTCCTAACCCTCACAACAGAACTGGATCATAAGCCTAATCATAACCATATCATCCCCGTACACCTTACCAAATACCTAACCCTAACCCTAGCCTTGTTCCCTGGACTTACCCCTCAACATCACATCAATGTTCCCCATGCCACGCTGTAAAACTCAACCTCAATCATGCCCTCAACCTCACATCAGAGCTGGATCCTTGCATAACGATAACCCTATCCTCCCTGCACACATTACAGAACACCTAACCTTAACCCTAACCTTGTTCACAGGCCTGAACCCTCACCGCAAAATAAAACATGCCCACACCTTACGGCAAACCTCAACGTCAATCTCGCCCTCACCCTCACATCAGAGCCACATCCTAACTCTAAACATAGTCCTATGTGTCCCATACACTTAGCGAACACCAACCCTAACTCTAGCGTTGGTCTCTTGAGTTGACCCCTCAACATCACAGTTGACATCATCCATGCTTCACCTTAACCCTGAATTACAATCTTATTCTCTAACTCACATCAGAGCCGGACGTTAACTCTAACCATAATCTAAACTCCCCGTTCACCTTAAAGAACCACTATCACTAAACCTAGCCCTAGCCCATGGACCTGAACCCTCCATCAACATCAACCACACTTAACTGTAAACTTGAACTTCAATCTCGTCCTCACCCACACATCAGAGAAAAACCTTAACTCTAATCATAACCCTATCTTCCCCATAAACCTTATCGGACACCCAACCTTAACTCTAGCCCTTGTCCCTGGACCTTGCCCCTCACTGGCACCATTGACATCACACAAGGTTCCCTTTAACCATGGATTTAAATTTGTCCTCATTCTCACATAAGAGACAGTCTCTAACTCTAACTGTAACCCTATCGTCACTATACACCATTCCATACACCTGACATGAAAGCCTGCCGAGGTCCTTCAAACTGACCCCTCACCACCAACATCACCAACACTGATGCCTACCAAAAATCGTGTAGGTCTATCTTGCAATTGCCCTCACATCAGAGCTGAATCCTGACTCTAACCATATCCCTATCCTCCATGTACAGCTAACCAAACACCGAAACCTAATCCAAGCCCTGGCTCCTGGACCTGAATCCTCACTGTCACCATTGATGTCACCCAGGCCTCACCATAAACCTGATGTTCAGTCTCGTCCTCACCCTCACAACAGAGCCAGATCATAAGCCTAACTGTAACCATATTCTCCCTGTACAGATTACTGAACACCTAACCCTACACCTAGCCCTAGCCCATGGACCTGATCCCTCACCATCACCATCAACATCACCCAGGCTTCAGCATAAACCTCATGTTCAATCGCGTACTCATCCTCACATCAGAGCCCGATCCTTACCCTTCCCATAACCATATCTTCCCTGTACAGCTTACCAAACACCTAACCCTAACCCTAGCCTTGTTCCCTGGACTTACCCCTCACCATTACCATCAACTTCCCCCACACCTCACTGTAAAACTCAACCTCAATCTCCCCCTTGACCTCACATCAGAGCCGTATCCTAAGCATAACAATAACCCTATTCTCCCTGTACACATTACAGAAAACCTAACCCTAACCCTAACCTTGTTCACTGGCCTGAACCCTCACCATCAAAATCGACATCCCCCATGCCTCATGGTAAACCTCAATGTCAGTCTTGCCCTCGTCCTCACATCAGAGCCACATCCTAACTCTAAACGTAGTCCTATATGTCCCATACGCCTTAGCGAACACCAACCTTAACTCTAGCGCTAGTTTCTTGTCCTGACCCCTCAACATCACAATTGACATCATCCATGCTTCACCTTAACCCTGAATTACAATCTTACTCTCTAACTCACACCAGAGCCGGACCCTAACTCTAACCATAATCTAAACTCCCCATTTGCCTTAAAGAACTAGTATTCCTAAACCTAGCCCTAGCCCATGGACTTGAACCCTCTCCATCACCTCCATCACCATTAACGTCACCCACACTTCTCCCGAACATTGAAACTCAATCTCATACTCGCAATTACATAAGAGCCAGACCCTAATTCAAAACGCAAACTGACACTCCCCCGAGTACAACATACAGAACACCTAACACTGACCCTACTTTGGCCCCTGACATCACTCCTCACCATCAACATCATCATCCCCCATGCCTCACCATAAGCCTGAACATCTATCTCGCTCTTGCCTTCACATCAGAGCTGAACCTAACTCTATTCAAAACCCTATCCTCCCTGCGCACTTTTCCTGAAACCTAATTCTAACCCTAGCCCTGGCCCCTGGACATGACCCCTCACCTTCTCTATCGACATCACCCATGACTCACCCAAACACTGAAGCCCATTCTCGCGCTCACCCTCCCAACAGAGCCAAATGCTAATTCTAACCATAACCCTATCCTCCACATACACTTTACCGAACACCTACCCTAACCCTAGCCCTAGCTCCTGGACCTGAACCCTCACCATCACAATCGATGTCACCCAGGCTTCACCATAAACTTGAAGTTCAATCTCATCCCCACCCTCACATCAGAGACAGACCCTCACTCTAATCATAACCCACCCCTCCCCATAAACCTTAATGAACACCTAACCCTAACCCTAGCCCTTGTCCCCTGGCCTGACCCCTCACCGTCATCAACGTCCAACACGCTTCACTGTAAACCTCAACCTCATTCTCGACCTTACCCTCACATCAGAGCCAGATCCTAACTCTAAACATAACCCTATACTTCCCGTACACATTAGCAAACATCAACCCTAACACTAGTGCTGGTCCATGGACCTGACCCCTCACCATCACTATAGACGTCACCCATGCTTCAACTTAATCCTGAGTTAAAATCTTGCCCTCCTCCTCACCTCAAAGCCAGATCCTAACTGTAACTGTAATTTAAACTTCCCGTGCACCTTATGGAACAACTAACTCTTACCCTAGCACTGGCCCCTGGTCCTGACCCCTTAACATCACCATCGACATCATCCATGCATAACCTTAAACATGAAGCACAACCTCGCCCTTGCCCTCACATCAGAGGATGATCCTAACTCTAACCATAACCCTATCTTCCACGTACACCTTACTGACCACCTAACCCTAACCCTAGCCGTGGCCCATGGACCTGAGCCCTCACTTTCACCATTGACATCACCCAAGGTTCACCTTAACCCTGAATTTAAATCTGCCTTCGTCCTCACATCAGAGATGGACTCTAACTCTAATGATAACCCTATTCTCCCTGTACACCATTCCAAATACCTAACCCTAAACCCAGTCCAGTTCCTTGGACCTGACCCTTCACCATCACCATTAACGTCACCCATGCTTAAAAAACACCGTGAAGCTCAATCTCGCCTTCACCCTCACATCAGAGCCGGATCCTAACTCTAACCATAACCGTATCCTCCATGTACACATAACTGAACACCTATCCATAACCCTAGCCCTGGTCCCTGGACCTGAACCCTCACCATCACCATCAATGTCACCTGTGCTTCACTGTAACCCTGAAGTTCAATCTCGTCTTCACCCTGATATCAGTGCCAAATACTAACTCTGACCTTTACCCTTTAATTCCCATACACATTACCGAACACCTAACCCAAACCTTAGACCTGCCTCTGGAACTTGACCCCTTACCGTCACCATCAACATCACCCACAAATCATCTTAAACTGAAGCTCAATTTCCCAATCACCCTCACGTCAGAGCCGGATCCTTACCCTAACCATAACCCTATCCTTTCCGTGCAACTTACAAAACACCTAACCCTCACCCGAGCCTTGTCCCTTGGCCTGATCCCTCCCCATCACCACTGACGACCCCCACGCCTCACTGTAAACCTCAACCTCAATCTCGCCCTCACCCTCACCTCAGAGCCATATCCTAACTCTAAATGTATCCCTATACTTCCCATACACTTTAGTGAACACCATAGCACTGTTCCCTGGACATGATGCCACACCATCACAGTTGACATCATCCACACTTCACCTTAACACTGAATTACAATCTTGCCCTCATCCTCACATCAGAGGTGGACCCTAACTCTATCTGAAAACCTACCCTCCCCATACACCTTTCCTGAAACCTAATCCTAACCCTATCCCTGGCCCCTGGACATGATCCCTCACCATCTCTATCGACATCACCCATGACTCACCATAACCCTGAAGCTCAATCTCGTCCTCACTCTTACATCACAGATGGATCCTAACTCTAATTGTAACCCTATCCTCCCCATAAACCTTATCGAGCACCTAACCCTAACCCTAGCCCTTGTCCCTGGACCTGACCCCTCAACATCACCATCAACATCACCCATGCCTCACCGTAACCCTGAAGTTCTATCTTACTCTCACTCTCACATCAGAACCAGAACCTAACTCTAAACATAATCCTATCCTCCAAATACAGTTGTGAACACCAAACAGAAATCCTAGCCCTTGTCCTTGGCCTGACCCCTCACTGTCGCCATCAACGTCCCCCATGCCTCACCATAAAACTTTACTTCAATCTTGCCCTTGCCCTCACATCAGAGCTGGACACTAACTCCATTCATAACCCTATCCTCCCCAAACACCTTACCAAACACCAACCCCTAACCGAGCCATGGCGCTTGGACCTGATGCCTCCCACTGGCCATCACCATAACCCACGCCTCACTACAGCCCTAAAGCACAATCTCACCCTTGCCCTCACAGCAGAGTGTACCCTAACTCTAACCATAACCCAATCCATCCTGTACACCTTTCTGAACATGTAACCCGAAATATATCCTTGGTCACTGTACTTGACCCCTCACCTTCTCCATTGACATCACTCCTGCCAAACTGAACCCTCAAGCTCAATATCACCCTTGGCCTCCCATCAGAGCCAGATCATAACTCTAACCTATCCTCCTTGTACACCTTACCGAACACCTAACCCTAACCCTCGACTTGTCCCATGGACCTGACCCCTCACTGTCAGCAGCGACATCTCCCACACCTCACAGTAACCATGAAGTTAAATCTCTGCCTCAACCTCACATCAGAACCAGACCACATATCTAATCGTTCACCTACCCTCCCCATACACCTCACCAAAATCCTAACCCTATCCCTAGCTCTGGTCCCAGGACTTGACCCCTCACCATCACCATCAAGGTCACCCATGCTTCACCATAACCTTGAAGTTCAAAATTGCCCTTGCCCTCACATCAGAGCTGGACACTGACTCTAACCATAAATGTATCCTCCCTGCACACCTTACTGAACACCTAACCATAAACCTAACCCTGGACCCTGGCCTGACCCCTCACTGTCACCATCAATGTTCCCCATGCCTCAATGTAAACCTCAACCTCAACCTGGCCCTCGCCCTCACATCAGAGCCAGACCCCACCTCTAACCCTAACCATAACCTCCCCATACATTTTACTGAACACCCGACACTAACCCTAGCCATGGCCCCTGGACCTGAACCCTCACTGTCAGCATTGACCTCACCCACTCCTAACTGTAACACTCAAACTCTATCTCACCATCACCCTCAAATCAGAGCCGGATCCTAACTATAACCATAACCTTATCCTCCATGTACACCTTATGGAACACCTAAACCTAATCCTAGCCATGGCCCCTTGACCTGACCCATCACTGCTAGCATCGATGTCACCCACGACTCACCAAAAACCTGAAGCTCCATCTCATCCTTGTCCTCACATCAGAGCAGGACCCTAACTCTAAAAAGTAACCGTATACTCCCCATATGCCTTACAAAACACCTAATCGTAAACCTAGACCTGGCTCCTGGACATGACCCTCATCACCATCGATGTCACACACGCAACACCTTAACCTAACGTTCAATATCAGCCTCACCCTCACATCGCATCTGGATCCTAACTATAACCGTAATGGTATCCTCCCCGTACACCTTACTGAACACCTATCATTAACCCCAACCATGGCCCCTGGACCTGAGCCCTAAACCGTCACCATTGACATCACCCATGCTTCACAGTAACACTGACGTTCTATCTTGCCCTCGCTCTCACATCAGAACTGGAACCTAACTCTAAATGTAACCCTATCCTCCCTGTACACATTACCCAACACCCAACACAAACCTAGCCCTTGCCCCTGGCATGACCCCTCACTGTCATCATTGACGTCCCCCATGCGTCACCATAAAACTTTACCTCAATCTTGCCCTTGCCCTCACATCAGAGCCAGACGCTAACTCTAAACGTAACCCTATCCTCCCCATATACCTTACCAAACACCTAACCCTTACCCCAGCCATGGCCCTTGGACCTGACGCCTCCTGCTGGCTATCGACATAACCCATGCCTCACTACAACCCTAAAGCACAATCTCGCCCTTGCCCTCACAGCAGAGCCAGAATCTAACTCTAACTGTAACGCAGTCTTCCCCATACACCTTTCTCAGCACGTAATCCGAACCCTATCCCTGGTCCCTGTACCTGACCCCTCACCATCACCATGGACATCACCCACACCTAACTGTAACCCTCAAGCTCAATCTCACCCTTGGCCTCATATCAGAGCCAGATCATAACTCTAATCTACCCTCCCCATACACCTTACTGAACACCTAACCCTAACCCTTGACATGGCCCCTGGACCTGACCCCTCACTGTCAGCATTGACCTCACCCACGCCTAACCATAACACTCAAGCTCCATCTCACCATTGCCCTCAAATCAGAGCTAGATCCTAACTATAACCGTAATCTTATTCTCCACGTACAATTTATGGAATACCTAAACCTAATCCTAGCCATGGCCCCTGGACCTGACCTACCACCGCTAGCATCAATGTCACCCATGACTCATCAAAACCCTAAAGCTCAATATCATCCTTGCCCTCACATCAGAGCCGGATCCTAACTCTGTAAGTAACCCTATACTCCCCATACACCTTATCGAACACCTAATCCTAAACCTAGCCCTGGCCTCTGGACCTGAACCCTCACCATCAGCATCAGCATCACCTACCTCACTGCAACCCTGAAGCTCTTTTTCATCCTCGCCCTCACATCACAGCCAGACCCTAACTCTAACCGTGACCGTATCCTCCCTGTACATCTTACTGTACACGTAACCCTAACCCTAGCCCTGGCCACTGTACCTGACCCCTCAGCGTCAGTCTTGACTTCACCCGTGTCTCACCATAACCCTGAAGCTCAATCTCACCCTAGGCCTCACATCAGAGTGGGTCCTAACACTAACTGTAACAGTATCCTCCCCGTATACCTTACTGAACACCTATCACTAACCCTTGCCCTGACCCCTGGCCTGACCCCTCACTGTCACCATCGACATCCCCCACTCCTCACCGTAAATCTTTACCTCAATCTCACCCTCACCCTCACATTGGAGATGGATGCTAACTGTAAACATAACCCCATCCTCCCCGTATACCTTACCGAACACCTAACCCTAGCCTTAGCCGTGGCCCTTGGACCTGATGCCTCCTGGTCACCATCAACATCTCCCATGCCTCACCACAACCCTAAAGCACAATCTCACCCTCACCCTCACATCAGAGCCACACCCTAACTCTAACCAACCAGGAATCCATTCTGGCTACCATGCCACTGGGCTGTATCCTTTCTCTTTGTTCCCAAATAGATGTAGAGACACTTAAAAAGAAAAGACTAATATTCTTTTGCAACACAGCCTGGCCCCAATATCAACTAGGGGACCAGGAGCAGTGGCCAATTAACAGAACTCTTAACCCTAACACCCTCAGGCAGCTTGACCTTTTCTGCAAAAAGCTGGGTAAATTGGCAGAGATCCCATATGTTCAAGCTTTCTTCCCTTAAAAGCCAAGAGGATCTCTGCCAGATTTGTAAGTTAAAAAGTCCTTCCAGCCTTTTCTCTGCTCCACTGCCTGCTTTATCTCCACCCCAATACCCAGGACCACCCAAGAGCAAAGTGTCACAGCCAGCCCCACAGGGCCATCAAGAACAGAGTCCTGGGTACTCAAATTTGCTCCCAAAGGCACCTGCTAAAGTTCTCCCATTAGTATAAATGGCAAGTGGAGAATTTGGCACAGTGCTAGTCCACAAACCTTTTTCACTAACTGAATTAAAACAGCATAAAGCTGATCTTGGCAGCTATACTACCAATCCAGATAACTGTATTGATCAATTCCAGCACATCAGTCTAGCTTATGACCTCACCTGGAAAGATGTCATTATAATCCTGGAGCAGACACTCTCTGACCCTGAACAAGAGAGAGTTATTAAAGAAGCCCATAAATTTGCCAGTAGTCTCCACTTATCAGATACTAAATTTCCCCCTGGGAAACACCTCTCCCGTCTACAGACCCTAACTGGGATTATAATGATAAAGATGATATATGGGGAAGGAACCACTTCCTCTTTTGCATAAAGACAGGGCTAAAGAACTCCAGGCAAAAAGTTATTAACTACTCAAAAGTTGTTGCCATTAATCAGGGACCAGAGGAAAATCCTGTTACTTTCTTAGAAAGACTGAGAGACACCCTCAATAAATATACTAATCTAGATTTAAACACATATGAAGGACAAGTAATTCTGAGAGATAAATTTCTCTCAGTCATCATCTGACATCAGGAAAAAATTACAAAAACAGATCCAGGCAAACCCTAATAGCAGTATAGGTGAGCTCCTGACCACAGCCAATACTGCGTTCTATGGCCGTGATCAGGAAGAAGAGGCTGGGGTTCAGGAAAAGGAAAGGAGGGAGACCCAACATACTCAGCTACTAGCTGTCCTTGCAGCTCAGTCCACGTCCAGAGGCTCACCAGGTCCTGACCAGAATTCTAAGCGAGATAATAAGTGTAACATCTGTTGTAAAACTGGGCATTGGGCTAAGAGCTGTCCTAATAGAGATAAGCCTCCAGTCTCCCTGCTACAAGTGTAAGGAAATGGGTCACTGGGCTGCCCTTTGCCCCATGGGCCACAGGGCCCCTAGGCCATTGGAGCCATCCATGGTCCTTGAGCTCCTTTCACAGGAATGAAGAGGCCCTGGCCGGTCATCCCCAATCCATGACGTCAACATCACTGGACTAGAGTAACCATGGATGTGGCAGGTAGGACAATTTTCTTTTTAATTGACACTGGGGCCTCCTACTCTGTCTTCAATTCCTATTCTGGACCCCTATCCTTTCGAAATTGCATATATTCAGAGTGACAGGGACGCCTACTATTCAACCCTTCACTCCACGCTTAGGATGTCTCCTCCTTAGCCATTATTTTTCACATCCATTTTTAGTTGTAAAAGAATGCCCTATTTCCCTCTTGGGATGAGACATACCAGAAAAGTTACACACCAGAATGATTTTTAGCTTTCCCCCAGCTAGTCAAACTCCTCTCCAGCTTCTGGTTGTTCCCCAAATCCCCTCATCAGCTTTTCAGGATTGGTAACAATCTATTAATCCTGACGTTTGGGATAAGGGAATCCCAGGAAGGGCTAAGTATGCCACCCCAGTAGTCATCCAACTAAGTTTCCTAGCCAAAAGCAATGTCCTATAAAGCCTGAGGCTCGTAAAGGCCTCCAGCCTGTAATTTCCAAATACCTTAAACATGGGCTGATAGTTCCATCTAATTCACCTTACAATACTCCAGTCCTGGCCATCAAAAAGAAAGACCAGACTTACCATCTAGTCCAGGATCTAAGAATTATCAGTGAGGCAGTTGTGCTTCTCCACCCAGTGGTCCCTAACCCATATACTCTTTAAGGAGCTATTCCACCTGACACCATGGTTTGCAACTCTAGATCTCAAAGGTACTTTCTTCTGCATCCCCTTAGAAAAACAGTCACAGTCACTATTTGCTTTTGAATAGACCACTCCAGAAATACCTTTAGCTAACTTAGACTGCCCTTCCCCAGGGGTTTAGAGACAGTCCTCATCTATTTGGACAAGTGTTGTCCCAAGGCTTAGCCCACCTGCACCTGAACAATGGGGGCACACTCATACAATATGTAGATGATCTTTTAATCTGTTTCCCCACAAAACAAGATTCCATCAATCATACCATTCAAACCCTTAATTTCTTAGCTGAGCAGGGATATAAAGTTTCAAGGGCCAAAGCTCAGTTGGTACAACAAAAGGTCACTTACCTGGGATTAATTCTTACCCAAGGAAAGAGAGGCCTTTCTCCAGACCGAGTTCAGGCCATTTTTCCCTTCCTCAACCTACTACCCGCAAACAACTCAGGGATTTCCTAGGACTAACAGGATATTGCAGGTTGTGGATCCCAAACTATGGACTCATTGCACAGCCTCTCTATCAAGTCCTAAAAGGAAAATATGACTTTAAACCTTTAGACTGGGGATCATCATGACAAAAAACTGTAGATGTGCTTAAGGACCTGTTAACACAGGCCCCTGCCTTAGTACTCCCAAACCCAGCCAGGCCATTCCAAATGTGCTCCCATGAAAGACAAGGAGTGGCCCCCAGAGTTCTAACTCAACAGTTAGGCCAAACTCACCCACTTATTTTCCACTGAAACTAATTTCTGCCTCAAAAACCAAGGAGTCTTTTCCTTATGTGGATTAAATGCCTATTTGTTTCTCCCAGCTAATTGGACTGGGACCTGTACCCTAGTCCATCTGGCCAGACATTGACATAGTCCCCAATAATCAATCACTGACTATTCCTCCATCCTCTCACATAAGAGCTAACCAAGCTATACAGTTCATTCCTCTCATTAATAGGCTTAGGAATCACCACAGGACTAAGCTCTGGCATAGCTGGACTAACTCTCTCACTGTCCTATTACCAAAGCCTGTCCAAAGATTTTTCAGACAGCCTAGAAGAAATTGCCCAAAGTATAACCATTCAAAATCAGATAGACTCCTTAGCAGCAGTCATGCTTCAAAACAGAAGAGGATTAGACCTCTTGACTGCTAAAAAAGGGAGGCCTATGCCTCTTTCTAAATGAAGAATGTTGTTTTTATGCTAACCAGTCTGGCCTAGTTAGAGACACTGTCCAAAAGCTTTCTGAACATGCCTCCAGAATCCAACAACAACTATCAGAATCCTGGGGCAACTGGTCCCAGATATGGCACTGGACATCCTGGTTTCTTCCCTTAACAGGACCCCTACTGATGCTTCTCCTATCCCTACTATTTGAACCACGCTTACTAAATCTCTTAACTTAATTAGTTTCTTCCAGATTAAAGTCTATTGAGGCCAAAATCCTGTTGTCATGAGGATTCAAGCCCTTGCCAACTGATGAATCAGCTGTCTTCCTGGGACCCCCTAAATAGACACCCTTACTGTCCTACTCTCCACCATCCCTACAGTCAGCAAGCAGAGGGACCCAAATGACCACACCATCCCTCACTAGCAGGAAGCAACCAGAGCAGTCATCGCCCCTCATCCCAATGATTTGGGTCCCAACTGTTTGAGGGGGGAATGTTAGGCAGAAAGAAAGAAATGAGCAGGATGAAAAGGAGAAAGGGCCCCCCAGAAATGACTCAGGGAGTTGAACAAATAGAACCAGAGAGCCAAAAATGACTCCAAGAATTAATCAGATGAAGCCACAGGGCCAAGAGTGACCTAGGAAATGTCCAGGGTCTCCCCAGACTAGAAACATCAGAGGCACAGGCACAGCACAGCTCCTGTCCCCATTTCACCAATCAGAACCAGCCTAGAGAGCTGACAGCTGTCAATCAAGGCCGTCTCTGCTCTGCCAAAACCACATAAAAGAAGCCTCAGAATGAGCATCCACGCCTGCCTGTCTTACCTTAGGCAGGCCTGCTCTGCTGCTCTATGCAGAGTGTATTAAAACTTACTTTGCTTTCCTGACTTTGGTCTCTTGTCTCACTATATCTGACTTCCCTGCAACACCGAGCCAAGCCCTTTCCTTCCCAACAGCAGGAGATCAGAACACCACTTCTGTCAGAGCCTCACACTGAAGCAGGAGGAGGTGAGGCAAGCCTAGACTAGGGTGGTGGGAGTGGGGAGGGGAGGGAGGGATAAAGACCCTTTTGAGAAAAACAGAAACCCAGCACCCCTGTTGAATGGCCTGGGGTGGACAGTAAAGGAGGAGGACGAGGGGAACCCAGCTTCAAGCATTACTGAAAAGGAGGGAAAAAACAGTTTCCTGAGTGGGAGTGAGGAGGGAACATGTCTGGTTTTAGACTTGTGTGGAGTGTGAGGTGTTGGAGAGACAAGGCAGAGAAGCCCAATGGTCACACAGATACAAACTTGAGACACAAAAGGAGGGAGAGGAGCAGACAGCAGAAGGAGCACCAAGGGAACTTTCCACTGGTAGTCACCTAAGAATCAGGAGAATGTTTATATTCATCAGGTTTTCAAATCAACGCTTTAAAAAACCCACTGATTTCACATGATCATTGTATGGGTCTCTAGTGCTTCATGTTTTCACCATTTACAGCTCTGGGAATTCGTTCTGTAAGTACAGAACACCTAATCAAAACAGAGGAAGGATGTAAAACTAAGAATTTGTTTTCCTAAGTCAACCCTCAGCACCTCTCCTGTGTTTAATGAATCAGGCTCCTGGAGTGTTATCTACCCAGCTGGCCAGTCTCCTACCCCTTCCCCTGGGCTCCTGCACCTGGTCTACACTGCAGCCAGGCTTGACAACCACCTCTAGGGGGCTCTCGCCTGCCTCCCACGCTCTCCATTGGCCCTGCCCCAGCAGCCCAGTTCCCGCCAGGACTCCTAGACCCTGCTCATGGTTCCTGCTTCCTGGAACACCCTCCTGCCTTCCTGGCCAAGCCCTCACCTCTTCCTGAGAATAGGTCAGATTTCACCTTCTCCAAGACCTCCCCAGATCACATGGATTCCCCTTCTCCTTGTGATTTATTTAATTGCACATTTCAGTTGCACATTAAGTATTCAGTAAATTGAGGTTGTAAATGAATAGAAAGTCTTGCGATCTTTCTTGTGGAAATGAAAAGGAAGGTGTGGTTAGACCAAAGACAAGGTGGTAAACATTTTTAGAAGTATAAATATATTTATAGAGTGATTTTCAAGCAAGGAGGGGTAGTAAAAATGATCTAGTCCAGCGCTTTCACACATAAAGAAACTTGAGACCCTGAGAAAGCAAATAACTGCCTCAAAGTTTATCCAGGATGTTTGCAGTAGAATTGGAACTGTAGTCTACTGATCCTAGTACTTTTATAACACCATACTAGTTTCTTTTTGTGTTTGAGTTAATAATCAGAAAATAGGACTTTAGATATTCACTAATACAGACCCAAAATACTGTGTTGCTGAAGGGAAAAGAACACTGAGGTCAGTGAGAGTCAGGACATCTCAATTTCATTCCAAACGAGAAGCCTTAGACCCATAGAAAATCACACTTAGCAGCTCTGGCCTTCTGTTGTTCCATCTGCAAAATGAGGGGCTGAACTACATGGCCTTTAAGGCTGTATCTGCTGTAGCATTTTATGAACCTACGATAGTTGGCCTAGCCCCACCACAGAACTTGCAAGTAGCTAGAGAGCATACAGCTCTCATCTCTGCTCCCTCCTCCATGCTGTTCCCCTTCCTGGCACACCCTTCCACCTTCTGTTCCCCTCATGAGCTTTTTTCAAAATTCTGCTCAAACTTTACACCCTGCATATTACCAGTTCTTCCCCCACCCGCCTGGCTAAATTAGATATCCTTCCAGTTTATGTAAAATCTTGTGTAAATATCATGACCACCTTCTCATTCTCTATTATAATATTTTTTTCTTTATCTTGTCCATGATGATATGAACTTACAAAAGTTTGGAGTGCATCTGGTTTATTTTTCTATCCTAAGTACCTATAATTATGCCTGGCTTATAGCAGGAAGTCAATAAATATTTGAAACACTGGCCTAACTCAGGGGTCAGCAAAATTTTTTGTAAATATTTTAGGCTTTGCAGGCTATGTAGTCTCATCACAATTATTCAGCTCTGCTATTGTAGCACAAAAACAGCCATACACAATAGGTAAACAAATGGGTGTGACTGTGTTCCCATACAACTTTATGGACACTGACATTTGAATTTCATGTAATTTTCATGTCACAAGATATTCTTTTATTCTTTTTTTATATAGTTTTATCATCTAAAACTATAAAATTTATTCTTAGTTTGTTGTCTGTGCAAAGACAAGGGGTGAGTAGGTTGGATAAAAGTAAATTTGTGAAATTGAAGAACTGTACTGTGATTATTCTAAGGAAATACACTTTGGAGTACTTAGGGGCAAAGGGCCCTGAGGGCTGTAACTTACCCACAAATGGTCCAGAAAAATAATTAAGCTCACATGAGCATGTGCTTACATACACACAGAGCAAATGACATATATATAACATATACAGACATATAGTTAAAATGTTAATTATAGACAAATCTGAGTAAAGAATATGTATGTGTTCCTTGTAACTTTTGTTAAGTTTGAAATTAGTTTCAAATAAAAATTTTGAAAAACCAAATGACTACATGTAGGTCTATTTCTGGATTCTATTGTGTTTCATTGATCTGTATGTTTATATGTCAATACCTTACCAATACCAATACCAACGTCATAATTATTGTAGCCTCATAGGAAATCTTGAAATCAAATACAGTTAAGTCCTACAGCTTTCCCTTTCTCTTCAAAAGTGTTCAAAATCCTGAGCCCTTTGCACTTCCATATAAATTTTAGCATCAACTTGTCAATTTATAGCCCAAAAAACCCTGCTGGAATTTTAATTGGGATTGCACTAAATCTGTAGATCAACTTAAGAAATTTCTAGTTTAACACTATTATTTTCATTTATGAACATAATGTATGTTTCCATTTATTTAGCCTTTTGGTCATTTTTTTCTCAATAATATTCTGTAGTTTCCAGTGAACAGGACTTGCAGATATTCCAATAAATATATCCCTAAATATTTCCTGTTTCTGATATAATTATAAATTGAATTTTTTATATTTCACTTTAAAGTTGTCCTTGCTAGTATATAGATGTCTATACAAAAATTTTGTAAATTGATCTTGTATTCTGACACATATTAGGTCTAGTCCCTTTTTTTGTATATTTTAGTAATTTTTGCATAGATTATCATGTTTGTGAGCAAAGATGATTTTATCCTTCCTTTCCAACTATACACCTTTTATTTTTTCTTGTTTATTATTTAATACTCCTTCTCTTGAAGCTTATTTTGTATGATATAAATACAGTCATGCCAGCTATTTTTATGCTGTTTGCATGGTTTATCTTTTTCCATATATTTGCTTTCACCTGTCAGCAGTCACAGCCTCAGCAGGACCGGCTCTGCCGCTACCAGTCGTGGGATTATTGGACCTCTGAGGCCTTGGTTTTCTCACATGTGTAAAGTGAAAATATATTAGAACCTCTTCTGTATGATTTCTGTGAGGAGCAAGTGAGTAATGCATGTAGAGGACCTCAGTGCTGACCCCCAGGAAGCTTCCGTAATGCATAGCCATTGTTTTATACGTGGAGACGTCACACCAGCATGGGAATGAGGGTGATGACCCGCTGCTGCCCCCTGTGATTTGCATCTGTGAGCATGTTTTCACTCAGCGTTCACTTAGGACCTCATATTCCTCTCTGACTAACCCATCTTTACCATTATCTAGACTTCTTACCACTGAACTCAGTGAGAAGAGAGCAGAATGTAAGTGGGGATCTTTGCAAACTCAACCTGGGTGCATCAGGTACTGAAGGGTTTGAGTTTTCCCGAAGAAGCAATGTTGACTCAGTAGCTAAGTTCTGTACTGTATGCAGAGGGCTGTAGAGCCTAGTAATTAGAAAAGCAGACTGTTCAGCTGTACGCCCCATGATTTAGAAAGGATCATGGCATCCTGGTGTGGGGGTCTTTCTAAGAACAAAATGGAGAAATAATGACAGAATACCCCACAAAAAATATAAAAACTAATGAAAAACTGGGGAAAATATTTGCATCATTTATGACAAAAGGTTAGCATCCTCAATGCATAATGAGCTCTTCACACTAATACATAAAAGATAAATAAAGGCAGCTCACAAAAGAAATAGAAATGGCTAATAAACATATGAAACTATGTTCAAACTTTTTAGCTATCAAAGAAATTCAAGTTATGAACAATGAGATAGAATTGCTTTGTTTATTTAACTGACAAGGCTTTTTTGTTAAATAATAATACCCTATGTAGACAAAGGTGAGAACTTGACCTTTCTCTAAGGAATCTTGGAAAGATGCATCAAAACTGGATGCATATATCTTGACCAAGCAAGTTCACTTCTAGTAAATATTTGGAAATAATGTCCAAACATGCATGTGATTATTAGAGTAATAAAAATTTACAAATAGCCTAAATTTTCATCAGTAGAAGTTAAAAATCAATTATGATTTTATCTTTGGAATGGAATATTCTCCAACTACTAAAAAAACCTATTTTAGAAGCATGAATTCAAAACATGAATTATGATGACATGACATGGGAAACTGTTCATGACACATTGCTGAGCAGGAAAGAGTAGGCTGCAAAATAATATGTACAGTATGATTCAACATAGGTGGGAAAAAAAACCTCTGTGCTCTATGTGTCATGAATTCGCTCCTCCCTACTCAGGAGAAACAGACAAATTTGCCAATATTTTCATTCAGTTTAGCATTGGCTGGAGACTGCACAGGAGTTGTACTTGGCATTCTAGTTAATGATTTTCAGTGAGGCACCTGGATGAATACAGGCGTCTGCTGGATTTGTGTCTCCTGAAGATTTGGAAGTAGACCCAGGTGACATTGCAAGAGGTTTGGCTAAGGTACTGGATATCAAATATTAATGTTTATATAAAACTAACTGTTAATGATGCTTGTCTATGGATGAGATTTATGGCAATTTCCTTTACCTTCTTTAAAATCTTTATTATTTAAATAAGTATACAGCTGAATCTAGAAAAACACAGGTTTGAAAGGCATGAATACACTTATACATGGATTTTTTTCAATAAATATATTGGAAATTTTTGGAGATTTGACAATTGAGAAAACCATTTTCTTTTTTCTAGCTTTACTGTAAGAATACAGTATATATTAAACATAACACACAAAATGTTTATGTTTAATTAATCATGTTATCAGTAAGGCTTCTGAATAGTAGGCTATTAGTAGTTAGGTTTTGTGGGACTCAAAAGTTATATGCAGATTTTTTACTGCACAGGAGGACAGCACCCTTAACCCCCATGTTGTTCAAGGGTCAACTGTATTGCTGTTTTAGTTTACTTTCCTGAGCAGAATGTTGGCTGCAGAGATAAATCTGAGTAAATAATCTTAATGACTCAATGGAATTGCCTTGCTCATCTTCACACTCACCCAACACCTATGTGTAAGAGTGGGTGTTAGAGGTAAATGAGGGATGATCATGATTAAGGCACCTGGCACCATGCCTGGCACCTGGTAGATGCTGACTGAAAGGCCCTAGCGTTTATTTATTTGAGTACTTAATGAGGCTGGAAAGCAAGCCCTTTTCTTCTTTTCTGGTGGTTGTAACCATGGCCTCCTCTGTCCCACAGCTTCTGCTTTTCATTTCTGGACTGGGCTTTGTGCTGATTCATTTATCCAGATGTTTCCTGCTTCTTTGTGGAAGAAGTATGTAGGTCTGTCACATCAGCTGTCTCTTCCAGGATGAAAACCTGAGCAGAGGCTCTTTCTGGAGGTTACTTCACCAGATTCACTCTCTCGGTCAGGTTCTTCACTTGGCCATTTTTGAAATTCTTGTATCAGAGCTTTTACCTACAAAATGTTCATGCAACAAAATGAGAGCGTTTCTAAATAAAATGGAAGCAACACTTAGTCTCCCTGGAGCGTGAATGAGGTGAAGCCCCTAGCACAGCTGCTGGCTCAGGGTAAGCTTTCACTCATTACCGGGTGGTGTCATCAGCGGTTCCTCCAGGACAAGAAGAGAACACTTAGGCCTGCAGACAGGGTAATGGCATATCTCCCTTTATTGCTGGAGAGGGTCTTTAAAATATTGACCATAAATTGTTTACTTTTATTTTCTGAAAGGAAAAAAGAATTTAGATGGAATCAAAGCAAAAATCACTTCTCACTTTAAACCTGTAAGGAAGAGCTGCCACTGAACTAGTGGGGTCTAGAGCGGTCCCATCCCGCCATCTAGCGGACTACAGGGGAAAATACATATTTAGAGGCAGTAATCGGTCATGATTTGTTTTCAAAGTCTGTAATTCACCAAAAGGGTGTTTTCTAACCAGGATAATTTAAATTTCCTATTATATTCACTAGTTAAAATATCTCATTCGACTAAGTCAAAAATTACAATACTAGTATTTAAACACTAAG
This sequence comes from Manis pentadactyla, assembly GCF_030020395.1. NCBI lineage: Eukaryota > Metazoa > Chordata > Mammalia > Pholidota > Manidae > Manis > Manis pentadactyla. Next base: position 113,678,089 of record NC_080019.1, read on the forward strand.
CCCCAAAACTAAATTTCCTAAGTGATGAATATCAGCTGTGGGAAGAGAACACTTCCCCTGGTCTTATCAGTGTGAATTTCCGTAGCCCGCCCTTCGCATCTGTCTGGTCCTTGTCTACAACATACTTTGTGCCTGGTTGTGTGACCTGTTCATGCATGGACTGGGAGTGCCTCAGAGACCGAGGTTATGTCTTCCCAGCAGACAGCTTCTCACCGGCTGGGACCAGAGCCATTCCTTTCATGTTCCAAGAAGGCAGCTATCCTTTATAACCAGAGTGAATGCTTGGCAAGGGCCTGTGTTCTTGGTTTGGTGTGGGGAGTGTGCGTGTCTGGGCATGTGTTTTTTCATTATTCAGGCTATTCATGACAAACGTAACCTGCTCCCACCCCCAGGCGTTTATGAGGAGCTCATTTTTATCTAGGATGAAAACATAGGAGCCCAATCTCCCCCACAAACTCACAGCAGCACCTTGAAGCACCCAGAGTGCTAGTTAATGGTTTCGTCCTGCTATTCCCAGTGCCCACCACACGTGTTGTGTTGTTGCTGAGTTCCCAGGTGCGCTACACTATGTATGTTTTTGCTGATCCTCGCAGCAACCCTGCAAAATACGTGGTATTATCCCCATTTGATTGACAAGGAAACGGATGCCGAGAGGTTCAGCGGTGGACCCAGGACTGCACTAGTGAGGGAGGGTCGGAGTCAGGACTGCACTCAGGCCCCACTGACCCCGCGGCCCCTACTGCTGCCTCTGGGCACTGGGCCTCCCATTCATTCACGCACATGCCTGTGACCTGCCCACGCTGGGCCTGGGTGCTGGGGTCCTCTCAGTGCTGCTGCCTCCACGGCTCCTAAGGCTTAGTAACTAACACTCTTAGTACCACTGAGCCCAGGGCCAGTGAATCCACAGGCAGGTATTAAAAGGGAAACGATGCAGATGCAGCAAAAGGTAGTCCGTGGTTGCACGTTCCTCCCCGGTAGGACCAGGGGCTCTGGGGACGTTCTCTGAGGTTTGTGCGTTCTAGGAATTCTAGGTTTCTTCCAGGAGCCGTGTGGGATACTGGGTGAGTAGAGTACTGTCTCTGCTGCCAAGAGCCCTGGGCCCACGAGGGAGAACCATGAGGGCTCACCCAGGGCAGCTGCAGTTTGTCTCAGAAGGAATCTCCCTGGAGGGCCTTGTGAGGTGATTGTGAGTGACCCCACCACCTCCCACAGCCCCCTCTGCATCCGTCTCCTAGAATGGACCAGAATCCATAAGGATTTCATACATTGTATGGGTGATACTGTTCCTTTGTTTTAAATTTGTTTTAAAACTTTGTTTTAGTCTTATAAATATATTTATGAGTGTTCATTGTGTTGAGATGTAAAACTTGTCTCTCCTGGTTGCACTCCTAAGGAGTACGAAAACTCCAGTTATACCTCAATAAACTTTTTCTAAGAAATTATTTCATTATCATAACACTAGACTTGGCATTGAAGCCACAAGTTATCATGTACAGAAAAACAAGGAAATAAAACATTGGCACATAAATTTTACATTAGCAAAACAAATATTCATTAGAGCAGGAATGACACAATCCCATATTTTCTTGCAAAGCAACAAACAAGTGCTGTCACCTAAGTAAATGACTGTTGTGCTTTGTTACTGAGAATATGCACTAAAGGATCTCCTGTGTTATGCTAAGGAGTACAAATGAAAGGCAGAGTAAATGAACAAATCTCTGAAGACAAAGAAATTTCAAAGCAAAGAAAAGCTGGTGTGACCAATTCATGCAGTGTGAAATTCTATCATTGAGGTATTGTGCCATTTTTCCTTTGTTAGAATCACTTAAAATAAAGATGCACCTTACAATCAAGAGTGTCTTAGATTCAATGACTTGAGGATAGAAGAAATAAACCCCAGCTCACTCTGAGAGAGGAGGCCTGGCAGGGAATGACGGGGACAGAACAAAGCTAGAGGCCTGGCAGCTCAGACCAGACCTTCTTTCCCTTTCAGAAAATCAGCCCTCTGGAGTGCTTGGCTCCACCCCAACACCAGGCTGTAACTAAGGAGCTCGTTGTCCCCACGTGGGCAACTTTAAAAGTGCAGCCCCACCTCGTGCATGAGACTGTTAGGACCACAAACCGCCTCAGAGTCATTGCCAACCCCTCTTTGTTCTTTGACAACAGTCTCTGGCCTTGCACAGATCACATAGTGAGGTTGCAATATGTATTTCTAGATTTTTCAAGATGACTCTGGAATTGACATGCATGATCTAAAATCATGGGGTTACATGGATCCCATGTCATCTACATTCAATATGCCCCCTGCCTTGCAAGCAGCAGTGGGCAGAGCAGAAGCATCACTGGCCTGGGAGACCCATAGACCTGTGTCCAGCCCTGACGCTGAGGAGTGATTCAACATCCTTGAGCCCTAGTTTTCTCATTTGAAAGCATCAATTTACTACACAGAGTTGGTGCAAGGATTAAACAATACATGTGTCAAGGGCTGCAAACTCAAATACCTTTGGGGTCAGGCAGGTCAGTGGAGTTCAGACAACTAGAGAGCACATCCCCCTTCTAAAGAGAACATTCCCTATTCTGTTCTGGCCAGTTGTTAAGTAGGAATACAACCCCAGTGTTGCCAATTTGTAAAAATATTGCACAGTCCAAACAGAAGATATCAGTGTTTTTTCATCACCAAGCTCCTGACATGTGTAAAGTGTCCAGGAAGATATCAGTTGTGGAGGTGGTAATCACTGTGCTGGCAGCTTCTCAGGTGATGAAGTAGCAACATTTTTTGAGTGTTCACTGTGCGCCCAGCTCTGTTACAAACAGCAGCAACATCCGAGCCCCTGTGATTACCCGCCTTTAGAGTCAGGGAGGCCAGGAGACAATGCTGCAGTGCAGCCTCATCTACCTCACCACATCTCCAGCCTTGGTTCCTAGTGAGATTCCAACCATTGGGGGAGCATTGTGTATTTTCCTCAGTCCTTGTCCCCACTGCAACAAAGAATTGAAGGGCAGAGACACAGTGGTGAAACAGAGTAAAGGTTTTATTTAAAGTTACTTGAAGAGGAAGTGCAGGCAACCTTAGAGAGGGAGGAGCACCCTGAAAGGTTGGGAAGAGTTAGTTACGCACTCTAAGTGCGGGTGACCTCAGAGAGAGGAGCGCACTGAAAGGTTGGGGGCTCCCCCTTTTAAGGATTTTAAAGGAATGTGACAAAGGGCTAGGGGTGTGGGCTTGTTAAGTGGTCCCAAGTATCTTTGATGAGACATTAAGTTTCTTATCAGTCCTCTAGGCAATTTTGCAAAATTAGCCTAACATAAGAAATGTACTGCTTTGGTCCCCTCCCAGGATGGCAGCTTCCTGGTTTGAGAGCATATCAGTCAGGACTGTCTGCCCTTCCTCCAAGGTGGGCAGTTATTTGTTTGTTGTTTGCAGAAGAGTATGTTAAGAATCTTTCTCCTTAAATTTCCTGGGTTTTTTCAAAGTGCAATTTTGGCTTTAAGGTGGTATCTCCCTGTCTTTATTATGCTGTTTATAGGTGTGCCTTTTAGCAGGCTGGAGTAAATCTTACAATGATCTAATTGATACAGTGAAGACTTGGGCTGTGCTCAGATACTTCTCTTTATCTGGAGAATATTCAAACATTCAAGGCCAATTTGCTCTTGACCTTTTGAACTTTAACTGATTAACTCTGAGTCTCTTCTGGCTTTCTAGTTTTCAACTAGTTAACTGAGTCCCTTCTAGGGGGCTTTACTGACCTTAGTCTCTGTCCACCCTGCTCATATCTTTTTTCCTGCCTCCAACCTCCCAGAAGATGCATTCTCTAGAATCTTCTGGAAATACCACTTTTACAGCCTCATTTCTAATGTGCATCTGAATTGCCACACATTTTACATAGATTTTTGAAAATGATTTGTTGGTTTGTACTTAACCACAAAGGATTTTATTAGTTTGTTTTTTAATGTGCTGAATCTCAGTCTACATTATTTTGGGCTACTGAAAGAGGTTTTCAGAAATCACCTAGGCTTCCTGGAGGTCACCAACTTTCAAGTTCTGGCCTCATCTCCTTTGCACCAACTCACCAACATCACCACTGATGGTCATTTTCACCAGGATGCCCATGTATCTGCCTTGGATGCTTCTGCTTCCATGTGTGCAGGGAATGATAGATAGATTTTAGTCATTTGAGAGGCTTTCTCCAAGCCCCCCTACAGTCCTGTGACTAGGCAGTTGGGAAAGTCAGTCCCAGCCCACACAGACATTGTTATTGTTCCTTGAATACCCTGAGCCTTTGCATGAACACTCCATCTGAACCTCAGCACCACCCCAAGCATGGCCACTGGCACCTAAATCCACATCCACGGAATGACCCAGCCCACCTTCAAGTCCTGTCTAGAAAAGCTCAAGGCTGTCACAAAGAATTTACCATTTTTTCTGGCCAACACCTGATGATAAGCCCCTGACCTCCATTTTTCAGAGCATTTACTGAAGAGGGCTCACAACTAAATCCTTCCTCTGTCCCTTTGAAATGTATATGTATCTCTTCTACAACTCAGAGTGTCTTTCTCAAGGACCTGAAAGCCATCCCTTTGAAGTGCAGTCATCAGGAAGGAGAGGGCCCCGTCTCCCAGTCTCCTAGAGGATGGAATCCTAACCATGATTGCCAGCCAGCAGAAACAGCTGGCCTTCCATTACTGACTCGCCCTTTGGAACCTCTCCCTCCCCTGACTCCACTTGAGCCTGGCTTGCTGCCCCTCCCTGCCTCTCATTCTCCCTTTAAAGCACCCAGTCAGCTCTGCACAAACTGGAATGGAGCTCAGCCCTTTTCCCACTGTCAGCCGTTACTGGGCAATGCCTGTTTCCACTGCTTTCATTGTCCAGCTTTGTTTATCTTTGATGGCATGTACACACACACACACACACACACACACACTCCTCCTAAGGACAAACTCTGCTTCCCGTGGATTGTGGAATCATGTCATACTCAGATTATTCAGAATGTTGTTCCTTTCTGTGCCTATTTCTCTACATCATCTCTAAATGTGGGTAAAATTGTAATATTTCCAGAATCTCTTGCCTGGCTTTAGTGCATCTGCATATCAATATGTATTTCAGGGGTAGAGAGAGGTGGTCCATCTACATATCAATAGATAATTACAAGGGCTGTAAAGAAGTGCAAAGAGCAGCAAAAGTCAGGAAAAAGAACTAATAAAACCTAGCTAAACCCTAGAGCAAGAGCCACCCAGTTTTCGTAGAAACTGCCTGAAGCTAACACGCCTGCCCTAAGTTAGATAACCAGAGGTGGGCAGTAGCCTCGGGACATAACCCGTGATAAGTCACGTAGACACGCTTGTGTGAGCTAGAGATTACGGGAAGCGGTTAGGTAACTGGGGCGTTCTCGTTTCAACTCCATTGGTTAAAATATAGAATATATAGAATGTGTTTTAAAATTATTGGTTGTAGAAATGCGCGGGCTTCGGTGCAACGGCTGTGAAAACCCTATATAATCCATACTTAAAGTTGCCTAGGGGTCGACAGCTCGGACTTGACCTGCGTGTCAGGGGAAGTGCTGTCGGCCCCAGCTAGCTGGCTGAATAAAGACTTTGCTTGGATTTGCATCTCCGTGCCTGTGTGGTTTGTTCTCTGGAGAAGCCCCGGAGTCCTGGACCCTAACATTTTGGGGGCTCGTCCGGGATTCGAGCGGCTTCCCTGGGAACAAAGGATGGCTGGAGGCAAGGTCTAATTGTCCGGACGGGGCAGTGTAATTCGAGGGTTGCCCCCTGGTGTCTGCATAAACCCATTATAAAGCGGGAGTCGCCATCCCGTGTATGGTCTCGGGTTAGTGACCCCGAGTGAGGAAGTCCAGGTTGGTAGTCCTGGCCCCCAGGTTAGCGACCCTGGGTGAAGTCCAGGTAAGCAATCCTGGCCCTGGGGTCCAAGTGACTCAGCCTTGGGAAGGCAAGTCCGATCGGCAGGAACCTGGCGCCCAAGGAGGAAAAGATCGAGCTCGTCACCCTGCGGCAGTCCTAGTGGACGCCTTTCGGGAGAATCACGAGAGTTTTTGAGGATCCTGAAAGTGGTAGTGTGGTGCGCACCAGAGTGAGAGAAGGACCGGTCCGAGCGAGTGCGATCAGATGTGGTGTGTGTGTTTAGTGTTATTGTTGCTTGTTTTATTGTGTTTTGGTTTATATTTCTTTCTGCGCTTATCATTTTAAGTTTCCCTATTCTGAGGTTCTCCTGTTCTTTCCATTCCTCCTTTCTGCCACTAAATCATTCCCCGCGGGCACAGGTCAGGCAATTAAGAGCCATTAGGGCGCCCACCGCTAGAAGACTCCCGTGACAGGATAAGGGGGTCACAGCCACGAATCCCAGATAAATTCGCGTCCCCCGCAGAAGAAAAAAACTGTGCAACGACAGGCACCCGTTCACAAGCACATACACCAGTCATCTTGTCTTAAGTAGCATCTCTATCCTTCACCTTTGTCTTCCTCACTATGGGCCAAACTCAGGCTACTCCTAAAGGTCTGATCCTTTCCCATTTTCCGAAGGTCAAGGAACAGGCCTTAAATATGGGTCTTAGCATCAAGAAAGGTAAGTTCGACACCCTTTGCTCGGCCGAGTGGCCTTCCTTTGAAGTAGGCTGGCCGATGCAGGGGTCTCTTTCCTTGGACCTTATCGGCAAAGTCAAAGCCATTATCTCCCGGCCAGACCCTGAGGGCCACCCCGACCAACTTCCCTATATTCTTGTCTGGGAAAATTTGGCCGAGAATCCCCCTTCCTGGCTGAGGCCCTTTTTGGTGGGGAAACCTCACACCGACCCACTAAAGACTTCCGTCCTAGTTGCCCGGGAAGATTTAAAGCCCTCTGATCTCAGGGCCAGAACCCCGAGTGCACCGCCCGTTCTCCCAGACAGTTCTCCCCTATACCCCCCTCTGCCAATTGAACGGCCACCCCCGTATGCGGCTCCGAGGGAGGAATGGGGTGAAGCCGCCGGGGGGGTAGAAAATGAGGTTGGGGAGCCCAGTAGGGACCAGGCGGCCACAGCTTCTCCAGATTCTTCAGCAAGAGAAAACAGGAGGCCAGGGAGAGCGGGAGGAATGGCCGCAGCTTTTCCAGGCTCTCCAGCAAGAGAGGGCAGGAGGCCAGGGATAGCGGGAGGAATGCAGTTAAGGCCTCGGGGGGCCAGGGAACAAGAAGGGGAGGCTCCCTCCTCCACCTCAGAAGGAGCAGTGCCGGTCCTGCCTGTGCGTGCCATCGGTGCAGGCAGTCCGGATGGAGCTCAAAAATATCAGTACTGGCCCTTTTCATCTAGTGACCTCTATAATTGGAGGACTCAGAACCCTCCCTTCTCGGAGGACCCCAAGTGTCTTATAGGTCTGGTGGAGTCCATTATGTTTACCCATTGTCCCACATGGGACGACTGCCAGCAATTGCTCCACACCCTCTTCACAACGGAAGAGCGAGAGCGTATCCTCAATGAGGCCAGGAAAAATGTCCTCGGAGAAAATGGAAGACCCACTACCCTCCAGCCCATCATTGACGAGGCGTTCCCACTTGCGCGCCCGAATTGGGACTTCGGAACTGCAGAAGGTAGGGAGCGTCTCCGGGTCTACCGCCAGACTCTGATGATTGGTTTCCAGGCGGCTGCCAGGTGGCCCACTAACCTTGCTAAGGTAAAAACTATTGTTCAGGGGGAAATGGAAAGCCCGGCCGCATATCTGGAAAGGCTGTTTGATGCTTACAGGCAATATACCCCCATAAACCCAGAAGCAGAGGAACATAGATCAGCTGTAGTCCTTTCATTCATCAACCAGGCAGCCCCCGATATCCGGAGGAAACTCCACAAGCGGGATGACCTGGGGGAAATATCTATTAGAGAAATGCTGCAGCAAGCAGAGAAGGTCTTCAATGTTAGGGAAACTCCAGAAGACAGAGAGGAAAGGCTGAGGAAAGAGAAATGGGTAATGCAGGAGAAAAATAGGAAAGAAGACAGAGAATTTCAGAAGAGGGAGAATAAGAAGCAGAGGGAGGAGATGGCCAGGATATTCCTGGCCGGGGTGAAAGAGAGCCCTAGATCACCTCGAAGAACAGGGCCCCGCCAATCCCGACTAGGACGAGATCAATGCGCCCTGTGTAAGAGATATGGGCATTGGAAGAAGGAGTGCCCCAAAAGGAGGGAACAAGGCGGAGGGAACCCCGTTAAGACCCTACACGTAGGAGAGGAGAATTGATGGGGATGGGGCTTGGCACCCCTCCCCGAGTCCTGGGTAACCCTGTGCGTGGAGGGGACTCCCATTGGGTTCATGGTAGATACTGGGGCGCAGTATTCAGTTCTCAACCAAGCCCACGGTCCCCTAAACCCAGGACGCACAAGTGTAGTCCAAGGAGCGACAGGGTCCAAGAGATGTGCCTGGACTACTAACAGAAAAGTGGACCTAGGAAGGCATCAGGTCGCTCACTCGTTTCTGGTTGTACCCGAGAGCCCCGCACCATTGCTGGGCAGAGACTAACTAACCAAGGTCGGGGAGCGCATCCATTTTGAACCCGAGGGGATAAAGATCATGGACAAAGAAGGGCAGCCCTTACAACTGGTACATGTGTTGACTATCCCTGGCCGATGAACATCGCCTGTTTCAGGCGGATCAAGAAGAGGGGGGCCAGAGAGAACAGGGAGAAATTGACTTTTGGTTTCAGAGGTTCCCTTCCACATGGGCCGAAACCGGAGGAATCGGTCTCGCCAAACATCTGCCCCCGGTTGTTGTTCAACTCAAAGCCGCGGCCCTACCCGTCCGGGTCCGGCAGTATCCAATACCAGAAGAGGCTAGGAAAGGGATAGCACCCCATATCCACAGACTGTTGGAGACAGGAATCCTTAAACCCTGCCGATCCACATGGAATACGCCCCTGCTTCCAGTAAGGAAGCCTGGCAGTGGGGATTACAGACCGGTGCAGGACTTGCAAAAGGTCAATGAGAGAATAGAAGACATCCACCCTGCAGTGCCCAACCCTTACACCCTACTCAGCCACCTGCCACCCTCACACGTGTGGTATACTACTCTGGACCTGAAAGATGCCTTCTTCAGTATCCTTCTCTCTGAAGTTAGTCAGCCTTTGTTTGCCTTTGAGTGGCAGGAGCCAGGAGGAGGAAGAAATGGGCAACTTACCTGGACTAGACTGCCACAGGGCTTCAAGAACTCTCCCACCTTATTCAATGAAGCCCTAAGCCAGGACCTGGAGCCCTTTCGCAGGAGTCACCCCCACGTGACACTGCTGCAGTATGTGGATGACCTGTTGCTGGCCACAGAAACCCATGAGGAGTGCGAAGAAGCCACGGGGAACTTGCTGGCTGAACTAGGCGCACTGGGATATCGAGCCAGCGCCAAGAAAGCCCACATCTGTCAGAGGTCAGTGGTCTACCTGGGGTATAAAATATCTAATGGAGCCAGGTGGCTAACGCAGGCCATGAAACAAACTATCCTGACTATCCCCATCCCTTCCTCACCCCGGGAAGTGAGGGAATTTCTTGGCTCAGCCGGGTTCTGCAGGCTCTGGATTCCAGGATACGCAGAAATAGCCCAACCGCTATATGAGGCGACCAAAGAAGGGCCGGGCTGGCAATGGAATCAGGAACAACAAGAGGCTTTTGACAGACTGAAAGAAGCTCTCCTCCGGGCCCCCGCCCTATCTCTGCCAGACCCAGAAAAACCCTTCGTCCTGTTTGTAGATGAAAAGAAGGGAGTGGCTAAAGGAGTCCTGGCTCAGCAGCTGGGCCCATGGAAGAGACCTGTGGCCTATTTGTCCAAGCGGCTGGACCCAGTGGCCTCTGGGTGGCCACCTTGTCTGCGTATCCTAGCAGCCATCGCTCTACTAGTAAAAGAGGCAGACAAGCTGACTTTTGGCCAGAACCTGAGAGTAACAACCCCACATACTGTAGAGGGGATCCTCAGGCATCCTCCAGGAAAATGGATGACAATACAAGACTCACCCACTACCAAGGGCTCCTACTAGATTCTCCACGAATTGTCTTCTCTGACTCGGTGACCCTAAATCCTGCCACCCTTCTGCCGGACCCAGATCTGTCGACCCCCATCCATGACTGTAGAGACATCCTTTCCAAAATTATACAGGTGCGAGCAGACCTGAAAAACACACCGTTACCAAACTGTGAGCTAAATTGGTACACAGATGGGAGCAGCTTTGTGCAGGAAGGGGTCAGGAGAGCAGGGGCAGCGGTAGTGACCCACGAAGGGGAAGTTGTCTGGAGCGCAGCTCTGCCCCCTGGCACCTCAGCACAGAAGGCAGAACTTATTGCTCTCGCTGAGGCCTTGGAAAGAGCCGAAGGCAAGCGGGCCAACATCTACACAGATAGCAGGTATGCTTTTGGCACTGTCCACGTCCACAGTGCCATCTACCAAGAAAGAGGATTCCGTTCCGCGGAAGGAAAGGAACTGAGGAATCTACAAGAAGTCCAAAGACTACTAGCCGCTATTGAAAAACCAAAGGCGGTAGCAGTTATACATGTACCGGGCCACCAACCAAAGAAGACACCTGAGGCCATCGGCAACAACCATGCTGATGCGGAAGCTAGGAGGACGGCCCTCTCGGACTCCCTTGTACTTGTAGCCCTCGAGATACCCATACCTGAACTGCTGGCCCTGCCACCCAAACCTGAGTATTCCCCTCAGGACCTCGAGTGGATTAGGAAACAAGTCTCGGGGAAAGTGTTTGGGGAAGGAAATTGGGGTAGGGACCAAGAAGGTAGAGTGATTCTGCCAGAAGCATTAGGACAGTATATGCTTGCTAATCTGCATAAGTCCACCCATCTAGGCTGGAAAAAGCTGCTCAGCCTTTTCCAGTCTGCACAGTTGGTGTTTCCCCACCAGAATGAGGCAGCTTGTCAGATCACGAAAGAATGTAGTAGCTGTGCAATGCTAAGACCAGCCCCAAGAGAGCTGCACCCGGCAGGTACTCGGGAAAGGGGGAGGGCTCCAGGGAGGAATTGGGAAATAGACTTCACTGAAGTAAAACCAGAGAAGTATGGATATAAGTATTTGCTGGTTATGGTGGATACCTTCTCGGGGTGGGTGGAGGCTTTCCCAACCAAGCATGAGACCAGCCAGGTGGTAGCAAAAAAAATAATTGAAGAGATCGTCCCCAGATATGGGGTCCCTGAAGCCATAGGTTCCGATAACGGCCCAGCTTTCGTTAGCAAAGTCCTGCAGGGACTAGCCCTGGCTTTGGGGGTGGATTGGAAGTTACATTGTGCTTACAACCCACAAAGCTCTGGGCAGGTAGAGAGAATGAATCGGACCTTGAAGGAGACCCTTTCTAAATTGGTATTGGAGACTGGCGGGGACTGGGTGACCCTCCTTCCCTTAGCCATCTTCCGTGCTCGGAACTCCCCCTATGTACATGGTTTAACTCCATTTGAGGTAATGTATGGGGCCCCTCCACCCATAACTCGGCGAGTGAAGCTTCCCGGTGCAGAGGACCCGGCCCCTGACTATCTGAATGTGCTGCAAGCTCTTGCTAAAGTGCAGCAGGAAATCTGGCCCCTGATCAGAGCATATTACGAGGGCGGGAAAATTCCGAGCCCAGAATATGGCATAGTCCCAGGGGATATGGTATGGGTCAAGAGACACCAAGTGAGGACTCTCAAGCCCAGGTGGAAGGGACCTTATGTTGTATTGTTTACCACCCCCACTGCTCTCAAAGTTGATGGTATCACTCCCTGGGTGCATCACACCCACGTTCGGAAGGTCCTGCCTCATAAAGATCCAGGAGCCCACAAGGAAGAGTGGAAGGTGCAGCAGCACCCTGCGAATCCCCTAAAACTACACCTAAGCTGAAGATGAAAGGGATCCTGCTGATAAGCACCTTAATATGGACCTTCAAGGGAACCACGCTCGAAGGCACCAACTCCCCTCAGCCATGGGACCTGACCTGGATGCTTGTTAACGGCAAAACTGGGGAGGTCATCAGTACCACAGAACACACTGCGCCACTCGGAACCTGGTGGCCTGACCTGTTTTTCTGCCTTCGACGGATCAACCAAGGTTACCGAACCCTTTGGGGGCAGCCCAACGTCCCTTAAAACTTGGCTCGCTCCCATGGATTTTATGCTTGCCCAGAAGCAGGTAAAGGAGAGTCATGTGGGTGGGGGCCCTTCTGGTGTGCCAACATAGGGGACTGTGTGACCTCGAACGATGGGGATCGGAGATGGCCAGTTACAAAAAAGGATGCTGTCAAATTTTCTTATGTCAACCAGAGCATCCCTCATCACGTGCCTATGGACAAGGCTTGTGACCGAAGGGACCAGGATTGGGTACGAATTCAATTCACCGAGACAGGCAAAAAGACTGAGGTATCGCGTTGGATAAAAGGACTAAAATGGGGGATAAAGTACTATAAATATGGGGGACATGGGGAACATGAAGGCTCAATCCTCACCATCAAATTAGCCGTGTCAACTCCCAGCACCGCCGTAGGTCCCAACCCAGTTATACATCCCCAGACACCTTCGATCCAGGACAAGGGCCTGGGCCAAAGGGACGAGAAAATGTCAACCGGACGTACGCCTGAGCCTCACGCCCGGCTCAGCTCCCCGAGGGGCGCCCTGGCGGGCACCGCCGACTACATCCGCCGGCCAACCGCCGGAACACATGCCCCGGACCCACCTGTAGTAGCCGGGGCCGTAGCCATAATAGCCATGGGGTGAGTTGTCGGAGCCGCCATAGCCTGGCCCATAGCCCTGCTGGTAGCCGTAGCCCTGGTTCCAGTAGGTGCTGTAGCCCTGATTCCAGAGCCCACAAGAGGACCGGGTCTGGGTCCCTCCGGGTCAGATAACCCCATGTGGGAAATGGTGCAGGCAGTAGCAGAGACTCTTAACCACACCACTCCCTCCCTCACCTATCCCTGTTGGCTATGCTACCCAGGTTCACCCCCCTTCTATGAGGCAATCGGGATAAATGGCTCCTACACTGTCAGCAACTCCCATCCCACTTACTGGGACGGGAAACCATGGGGACTTACCATCGCTCAGGTTTCAGTCTCTGGTACGTGTGTAGGCACAGTCTCGACGGCCCAGGGCCAGTTATGCTCTTCCTACGCTTACACCACGTGGGAGCAGGAAAAGTGGATTATACCCTCCTCGGGCTGGTGGCTCTGCTCTAAGACAGGCCTCACTCTGGCCCTATCCACCTCTGTGTTCAATGCTAGCAGTGAGTTTTGTGTGCTGGTGGCCATTCTACCTCGCCTAATGTATCATTCTCATGAATCTCTCCTTTCTTATTGGGAAGAAAGGCCGAGCCCCCACCGGAGCAAGAGGGAGGTTGTTACCGCCCTGACCATTGGGACCCTCTTGTCCCTAGGGATGGCAGGGGCAGGCACTGGGGTCGCAGCCCTTGTAACTCGGGAAAAAGGGCTCACAGCCCTGAGGCTGGCAGTCGACAGGGACCTAGAACAACTCCGACAGTCAATATCAGACCTGGAGCAATCCCTCACCTCCTTGTCAGAGGTGGTCCTACAAAACCGAAGGAGCCTGGACCTCTTGTTTTTAAAGGAAGATGGACTTTGTGCAGCCCTAAAGGAAGAGTGCTGTTTCTATGTAGATAAGACAGGTGCAGTCAGAGATTCCTTAGCCAAACTAAAAACGGATCTAGAGAAGAGGCGTAAAGAATATGAAAGTAACGAAAGCTGGTTTGAGTCTTGGTTCAAATACAAGCCTTAGTTCGCTACCCTCCTCTCGGCCATTGCGGGGCCATTAGTCATCCTGTTGTTGTTGCTTATAATCGGTCCGTGCATAATAAACAGGCTGCTTAAGTTTGTACGGGAGAGGATTAACACCGTCCAACTTCTGGTCCTTCGTCAAAAGTATCAGGCCCTAGGTGCCGCTGTGGAAGATTCCTCAGTCTGATCAAGAAAAGGGGGGAATGTAAAGAAGTGCAAAGAGCAGCAAAAGTCAGGAAAAAGAACTAATAAAACCTAGCTAAACCCTAGAGCAAGAGCCACCCAGTTTTCGTAGAAACTGCCTGAAGCTAACACGCCTGCCCTAAGTTAGATAACCAGAGGTGGGCAGTAGCCTCGGGACATAACCCGTGATAACTCACGTAGACACGCTTGTGTGAGCTAGAGATTACGGGAAGCGGTTAGGTAACCGGGACGTTCTCATTTCAACTCCATTGGTTAAAATATAGAATATATAGAATGTGTTTTAAAATTATTGGTTGTAGAAATGCGCGGGCTTCGGTGCAACGGCTGTGAAAACCCTATATAATCCATACCTAAAGTTGCCTAGGGGTCGACAGCTCGGACTGGGCCTGCGTGTCAGGGGAGGTGCTGTCAGCCCCAGCTAGCTGGCTGAATAAAGACTTTGCTTGGATTTGCATCTGCGTGCCTGTGTGGTTTGTTCTCTGGAGAAGCCCCGGAGTCCTGGACCCTAACAGGGCATGCCAGGGCTTATCTGGACTGGTAGAGGTTGGATGGAGCTTTCTTCTGCTGCAGCAGGGTCAGGAGAGAGATTGGACAACTGCTTGTAAGAAATAAAAGGTTTTCTCAACTTTATTTCTCCCTTTGACTGATTTTGGTTTTAGAAGTTTTTTGCCCTGGAGTTACACTAAGTCATCAGTAAAGTGTCACCCCCACTGTTCTGGCTTGCTTGGTGATATGCTTTGGGAAATTAAGTGGAGAGTCAGGTACAGGACTCTTTCCTAATGGGGACAAGAGTTGGGACAATGAACTCCAACTCCCTGTCCCCACCAGAAGTGTCTCCCTCTACTGCCATACTTGGAGGACCTGAGTGAACTTTACTACGGGAGTAGGATGGTTCCCTTATACACAAACCAACCTAAAGATTGACAGCCAGGAAGTCTCATATCCTCTTTTGCAATTTTACCAAACCTCAGAAGTTAGGAGGCCCTAGAGAGGCAATGGCGCTGGGATATCAAGACAAGGAGGGTGTGGGTAAAATTGTAACACTTCCAGAATATCTCACCTGGCTTTAGTACATCTGCATATCAATAGGCGTTCAGAGGTGGAAAGAAGTATGGCTTTAGTGCATTTGCATCATTCCTCAGGGGTGGAGAGAAGTTCATTGCCATATAAATGGGTAATTACCTGGGCAACAGAGGGCTTATCTGTACCTGAGAGGTGAGGGGAAAGGCCAGTTTTGTTTCTGCTGGAGCAGGAAAGAGAGGGCACGGGACTGCAGTTTGTGAGCAATTAACGGATTTTAAACTTTATTTCTCCCTTTGACTGATTTCAGTTTTTAGAGGTACTTTGCCCTGGATTTCCTTTCCCTGGACTTATAGAGGGTCATGAGGGTTCTGTGCTGGGAGACCGCAGGGTAGGGTAGGCAGCTGGGTAGAGCCCCAGGGAGATGATTAGAGGTGGGGCAGGCATGGTGTCAAGGGAACTGGTAGGAAGCCAAGCCAAGAAAAGGGACAAAGGTTCTTTAAGGCTTTAACACAGAGGAATACCAGGGTGCTTGAGTTTAAAGCAATGTAACAATGTACCCCCCACCGGGATCCAGCGATATGGAACAGCTTGTTGATCATAGTCATGGAGGCCCATTAGTTTACAATAGAATATCCAGGTACCCTTTATTGAGATAGGTTAAAACATAACTAGCATTCTGGCTGAACCTATAGTACACTAGCAGCTCCCACTGCAGCATTCCTGGGGCTGACTCTCCTTTACCCTTGTAGTGAATGTATAAAAGGCATGACCCCACTGTGCTTAGGATTCAGCCTTTGGATATGAATCCACTGAACCAGTGCTGGCGCTAATAAACTGCTTCTCGCCAAATGTCTTGGTGTCCTGACTCCTTGTTCATAGTTTCCGCAGTTCCTGCAACAGGACCTGTCATGCAGGAATCAGTAACAAAGGAGATCCCTGAGCATAAAAGAAGAAAAGGAAAATCCCTAGTGAGACAGGAACTATAGATGTAATCAGAGTAGGGTGAGGGCCTCTGGAAGAAGCAAGGCAGGATATTTATAGGCAGAGCAGTGTTACTACATGCAAGGAAACCCCCTACCAAAACTCTGTGTTAAGCATTAAGCTTTAGAGTCATTCTTCAGTGAGATCAGTTAATATTCCCTAGATAAAGAAGAGTAGCACATGTTTTTATTATGCTGATTATTTGTAATCATGTATAAGGTTCACCTTAGCATGCTAAAGACCCAGGCCTATGTGCTGTCTTTGCTCCTTCAGACCTGATGAGGTGATTTACAAACTGGGCAACTAATTTAGCACACAGGCCCAGCCATAAACAATATGATAAAAGGCAGGAAGGATTCCACCTTAAAGATAAGATTGCATTTTAATACCCAAGAAGTTAAGAAGTAAGATTCTTACTCTTTAGCAAACAATACCTCAGCCCACCTTGGGGGCTGGGCAGGCGGCCTTGTTTGATATGTTCCCAGACCAAGACTCCGGTACCTCAGGGAGAAATCATCAGAGCAGGCAGTTGCTTGTGTTTAATTCTAAATATTCAGGGACCACTTAGTAAGTCCATACCCCTAAGCTTTTTCACATTCCCCCAAATCCTCAACTGCCTATAAAACCCCTAGACAACGTACCACTAAGGGCTCTCTTGCCCCCTCCTGGCATGAGCCAAGAGCTCTGTTCTCTCACTGTATCTCTCAATAAAAGCCTCTCCCTGGCTCTCCTACCTTGGGTGTTTGCAAAATTCATTCTTCGACTCTGCAAACAAGAACCCTGGCATCACTAGGTGTTTAGCCAGAGTGATGGGTAACCAGACAGTCTGTCTGATACTGGCTTCAGAGACAATTCAGGGATGTCGGTAGAGGCAGGTCGGTGAGGTCAGACCAGAAAGCAGAAACCTAGAAGGGGCCTCCTGTAGGAAGGAGCAAGGCCAGGCAGGGTGTGAGTCTCCCACAGTTCACAAACGGGTTGGTAAATGTTTGCACAGAGAGGCAATGAGGAGTTAGGGAGGGAAAAGTTGGCTACCTTTTTGCCATTCAATGAACCAAATCTGATTGGTCTTATCCTATGATTCTATTTAAATCCTCTTGAACCAACTGAAATGTTTCAATTCTACCTCCTAAATTAATTTCTATTCAGATACCACTTATATCAACCAAAACAAGCAAAAAACAACAAAAAACTCATCCAGTGTTGTATACAACATATTCTTATCCATTCCACACATTTTATTGAATAAATAAAAACTTTATTTGTATATTTACCTATAAACAAAGTCCTTAGTTTAGTCACTTAAGAAAATACAACATCATGTAACCAAAATGCTTAAAGGATTTGGTTAACTGAGTGTAGACTATTTTTACCAATAACATGAAAATCTGACCTGTCATAAGTGGTTTTGCAGTAGCCATATCTGAGATATTTCTGGATTTCCATGAAGTTTGACTCTCCAAATTATGAGCTCTGTCTAATACAACACACAGATAAGATATGAAGGGGAAAATGGCTGGCAACCCCACATTAGGACTTCATAAGAAATTCCACTGGTGTTAACTCACTTTCAAAATACTACTGAGTATTTTTCTTTTTCAAAATCAAGTATGATAAGTAAATAACAACTGTACCTCAAGGACTTTTATAAATAGCAAGGCTTTACTTCCATATCTTTAAGCAAATGACATTTGCATTTCCCTGAGAGCATGTCTGTGTTTCTGAAGCCACTGATTGCAGAATGTGATGAAAGCTAGGAAAAGAACATTTATCTGTTGATGTTTGGGTGAGGTTAGCTCCCTGCCCATTTCATATTAACTTTGGCTACTGTGGTCCCTTAACCTCCCCAACAGGTTCACCCCACCAGAGCCTTGGGGCCTCACTCTCTCTAGGTCCAGGAAGATGGGAGACCCAGCAAAGCAGCTGGGAGGCCCCACAAGGGTCTGACTGCCAGTTCTGCTCTAACTTGTGCCTCATGCCTAAGAAGTAGGGTCCCTCCTGGAACCCACTTGCCTGGAATCCTTATTCCTTATTCTCCCCTTACCCTTCTTGAGGATGGAGTCATGCTTACAATTCCAGGGCCCCTGACATTTTCTAGACCTGTCCTTAAACCTGTCCTCCTTCTCCTCCTCCTCCTCCCTCCTCCTCTCCCTCTGGGGCAGAGGTGCTCTGAGCACCCACAAGGCCTGCCTCAAGATCCAGTCTGCTGTGCCAGGACATCCCACATGCCCAGCCTCTGTCCTAGAGCCCTTTGTCTTTGGTTAACTGGACACCAATCAGTCTCATCCCCCTACTGGTGCTATGGGTTATGACAATTAATTTCCTGCAAACTAGAGTTTTGATTCTTTATCTGTGAATGGAAATAAATTTTTAAGAGCTTCCAACTCTGGCTAGTCCTAGAAGCTTAAATCCTATTATATACTTATAAAGTTTTCCCCAGACTACCTGAACATTTTTTCCCTAAAAGCTACAGACTGGCAGCTTCAAGTACAGAGCTCTAGATCTTAATTGAAGTATCTGTCTGCTAATGAATGCCATTATTGAGAATCCCTATTTCTTTAGGGCCAGGAACCCAAGATTTTACCACAATTCTCCTACATATCCAGTGTTACAAAAATCACCTTGAATCTTTCCCATTTAGGTATTCTTAACTTGCCTGAAACTTGGATCCTGTGTGCAGAACCAGGTTTACAACACAGGGATCCTAAATGCTCACTTTCCCAGTGCTGGGAGGCTCTGCTGATGGGCCTGCAATCTGCTAACTGCTCTCATCCAAGGACCACCAGCAAGGGAACTGTTCCTGAGCGGAGCCTCTCTGTGTGTGCCAATGGTGGTGCTACTGACTTTCCTCTTTGGAGATGCTTCCCTGAGATCATCTTTGGAATTGACTGATTTCTCCTCTGTTTATAAATGGTTTCTGAAGGTGATCTCAAAAAGAGACAAACAGGTAGGTAATGGCCATGTCACTGACCTAAGAGCACAGTTTCCCAAGGTCATCACTTGGAAGGGCAATAAAGACATGGATTTCAGCTCATAACTTCATATGCATCTCATTTTTCTCCAACTTGATGACAGGAAAAATTATAATATTGACAAGTGGCCTATTTACCTATTTACTGAGTGTTTCTAGGGTGGGAATTTGTCTTAGTCATAGGTGCCCCCAAGGCTTGACAGACACAAAGAACCCCTTGAATGTTTTCTGAATTGAACTACATTAAATTGTTTCAATTGAGGGCTTCATTAAGGTTTTTAGTGCTCAGAGTAAGTGATGCATGTGTTCTAAATTTCCACAAGCATGTTTGTATTTTCCCATCTTACCTTTCCTAGAAGGGAGCTGAACTGTCACACCTGCCCCTAAGACACAGAGCTTTTCACAGGCCAACATGTATTTCTACTTATCCTCAATGACATAAGCATAAGTAGAAATCTCACTTGTAACTTTCCATGTCTTTTTACTTCAATCTTCTTTGAAATTAACCATCTTATAACCAAAACTTTTCTATGAAAATTAAATCCATTATCAACTCTTCTACATCTAACTACCCAAAATGCTGCAAAGTACAAGCACAGTATGTCACATCTACCATGAAATAAAACTGTATAAAGAGATTTAAGGTCATATGCTGCAAATCAAACACACAGGTAATGAAGTCACTATGTTGTTCCCATTGGGGTTGCTTTCTGAGTACAGCATATGCAACAGAATCTCTTAATCTCTTTTCCCACCTTGGGGATTAGAATGAATTTCCAGTGAGCTCATTTGAAAGCTCTATCTCCTGGAGTGAAGGGCAGACTCTGTTCTTTGAGTCCACATTGAGCCAAGCTAATCCAAAAACCAAATAGAAGGGTTTAAATCTAAGGCTCCAAGAGGTGGGGGTCTCAGGAACATGGGACCAAGTCACTGTCTAGAAAGTATAAAGTATTCTGTCAAAAAGACTCAGTCTTTCCTGTGGTGGCCAGCAGTATATGGATGTTCATATTTTTTAAATGGTATTCTCAGTCACTGGAAAACCTTTTTGATGTTGAAATACAACTCTTGGGCTTCAAGAGGCCTGGCCTGTGCTGTAGGTCTGGCAATGACAGTCCTAGTGCAAAATGAGCCTCTTCTAATCATAAAAAATAGAAGCTTTTGAAGGGGATGGACAGAAGTCTTTTATCTCTTCCACAGCAAACAGGTGCTCCCAGACCCATCTCCCAGAGCCGTCAGATGGAAGAAACTACAAGACACTCTTGACAAGGAGCCCAAGGTTCCAACACCAAGGGTTTCATGTGATTATTTATAAAGAATAAATATTCTCTGAGGGAGTCCTTTAGCAAGCTTGTCAGAACAAAAAATGAGCCGGTTTCATTTGTTTTCCTGCTCTGAGACAGATACCATGACAGAAAAAGGCCCTGACTTTGAAATGGAAAGACCTGTGTTTAGACTCCTGGCTTAGTCACTTGCAGTCTGAGTGACCTGCAGTAAAATCACTTAGCCTCTCTGAGACTGTTTCCTCACCTACAAAACAGGAGTGAGAATATCCAGTCACCAGGTCAGTAGGATGGTTAAAGTAATTGATACACAATGCCTGGCACAGAACCTGGCATGGGACAGATGTGTCCTGAATGTTAAATATTACTCTTCTTCCCTCCTGAGGTAGGTCACTGCAAACATCTCTGGCTTCTCTCAAGTGTCCCAAAGCTTTGCTTTCCAAGGAGCCCCCACGGGGAGCCACGGGGAGCCCCTGGTGTGCAGCTTGTAACTCCAGCCCAGCCTGCTGTCTGCAGTGGGATGGACGTGGGTGACAGGGGAGCGGGCGGGCAGTCCAGCTCCCCGCAAGTCTCCAGGCAGCTCCCCTGGCGCCCTCGCGCAGTCAGACGGACACTGCTCCGGGCACGATCCTCCGGATGTGGGTGTACGACTTCCTGATGGTGACACTGCCGTGGTGCGACACCCCCCGGGGCAGGACGCACTCCTCAGTCAGCTTCTGGGCCTCAGGATCCCAGCACAGCACGGTGGCGATGACCTCGTTCTTCTCGTCCCGCCCGCCAGTGATGTAGAGGCGGTTATTGCAAGGCGCGATGCCGCAGCTGGCCCTCTCGTGGCTGAGCTGGGTCACCAGGCACCAGCTGTCCTCCAGAGGGCTGTAGGCATACAGCGCTCGCATGGCCCCTCCTGAAGAGGAAGGGACACACGCAGGCATTTCACCGTTTTCCTGGCTTTCTTCCCCTTTAAACCGCTAAAATCCTACTGGTTCGGTCGGTCGCATCTACCAGCTTGCCAGTGCAAAGAGGAGATTCGTGGTTCTCCCAGCAGGGGGAATGGAAAGACAAGGGGCTTCATATTGCTGCCAAAACATACCCTCAGCCTGCTCCCTGGAAGAAACACCACCTGGGGCATCGGGGAACTTGGCTCCTCATCCCAGCTCTGCCACTTGTTGATCCGTAACCATGAGCACCAGGACTGTCGTGGTTACAAGCTATCTGAGGGGTCGTGGGCACAAAGCACCTGGCAGAAGGCCTGGTACACAGAAGTCATTAGTACCTGGCGGTGACCAGAGGCGGTCCCATCTCTCTGTAGACTGAGTGTGACCTGGACACCAGCCCAAGTTACCATCTGGAGATAAGACCTCTGAAGCAAAGTCACGAGGCTGACCATAAATAGACACGAGACCTGAAGCATGGGAGAGAAGGGCTTCTTCCTAATCCATTCCTGTATTTTGCCTCTGGGAAGCCTTCTCTGATTAGCTCTTATTTGCTGAAGTTACTTGACATTTCCTTAAGCAGTGGTTCTCAATCCTGGCTGCACATTAAAATCCCCCGCACATTAAAAACACCTCGCACTGTTGGCCAGCATCCTTTCCTTCTGATACCAAGGGTCTCAGGTGAAGCCCCACTGATTTTGTAAACAAGCTCCCTAGGTGATTCTAATGAGTCATCAGGACTGAGATCCATCCTCCTTAACAATTACATGCGGACTGTGGTCTGGATAACCAGGCTTTCCTTCCAGCTAAATGCAACTTTTCAGAGGCCCCAAAGCAAATGGGGAGAGTAAAATTACTGTGAGCAGAAAATAAGAAATAATGATAGCTGCCATTTATTGGGCACTAACCATACTGTGCACATTTCAAATTCTGCTCATTTGCTAATGCCTAAAACCCAATTTGTTCCTGTAGCAATTTCTGGCTCCTCCCCTGGGCCCGTGTGTCCATCTGGTTGTCTCCTAAATATGGGCTGTTTCCATCTCCTAGGCTGCAATGTGAAGTCCACCAAGGCCTGGACCAATCACACCTCCTTTTCCTTTCCAACCCCACCCACATCACTCAGGAATTCAGGGCTCCCAGGAGGGCCTTGTCTGATGTACCTGTGTGGCTACATAGGTAGGGGATTCTGATCAGAAAGAAGCCATTTGCTCACTTACCAACAACATAGATGCGGTCCCGGAAACTCACTGCATTGATGCATTTAGCCTCCACTGGCATGGCCGACTTTAAATTCCACTTATTGGTTGAGGGGTCATAACACTGAGTCTTGTCTGTGGCCAGTTTCCCATTGGGCCCTCCCCCAATCACATAGAGCTTCTTCTTATGGCTGGTGGCTGCGAAGGAACTGACGTGGAGAAGGAGGGGCGCAGCCTGCAGAGGCACAGGACGCCAGGAGAAGCTGTCAGTCACACTGCCCAGATTGCTGCAGTGGCGCACAGGACACAGGCCAGGAGCCGGGGGACATGAGCCTGGCAGCCTTTGCCTGCAGTCATAAGGTGGCCTGTGGGCTTGACTCCCCTTGAGACAAAGAGAGGATCAAGGCACACATTTCCCACCCTCCCTCCAGGCTCTTGGCAGGTTAGAACAGGCTGAGTGTTGGATGTCTCCAGCCTGTTTCTCTGAGAGAGTCCAGCTCTCAGGGGAGGAGGAGTATAGACAGGAGTAAGTGTTTATACAGATGAAACCTGCCCATGTTGGAAGAAAAGACTTTCTGAAACATGCCTATTCTATTTATTCATGTGTTCTTTCATTCAAAAAATATTTACTGCATGCCTACTATGTGCCAACCATTGTCCTTGGTGCTTATGTCTACAAAGAAGAGCTGGTATAAAGATCTCAGGAGGCCATGGGTAAGCAGACTTTCCCACTCTGGGGCAACATGCAGATTTTGGGATTAAGACAGATGTATGCATCTGCCCTACGAATGCCAGGACACTAAAAGGGACTTCCAAGAGTCTTACCCACTGACATAACCCACTTGAGTCATGAAGCAACTCCATGATGGGACTTGACGAATGGAGAAGATCTTGGGTGCCCCCATAAATGTTAATGGCTCCCTAAATGTGCTTTTCAGGTTGAAGGCTCTTGGCTGAATGCCATGGCGACCTGGTTACCTTGCCTTGTGCCTATGATGACCATGTTTTGTACTCCCCACAGTGTAACATGCTCTGACATATGATTTGATGAGGAGAAATAAAATTTGAAATTAGATATAACCTGGAAATACAGGAAGTAAGATCCCTTTACTATTATTATTACTATTATTATTATTATTATTATAATTAAGGACACAACATCAGATCTACCTTCTTAACACATTTTTAAGTGTAAAATACAGCACTGTTATCTATAGGCTCAAGGTTGTATGGCAGATCTCCAGAGTTTATTCATCTTGCAAAACTTTATGCTCATTGATCAGCACTGCTTTACCCTCTTCCTTAGTATGATCTACCCCTTGAATTGCTAAGTCTTGCATGCAGGCATGTAAATGGTTCCATTATTAATCGACAAATAAATAAGATCTGAATTCTAAACAATACCAAATGACTCTGGGTTCAACAGTGTGGTAAAAGGATCCCTGTGTGTGCAGTGCAGAGAAGAGAAGGGCGCATGGCGACTGAGCACACAGGAACCCTGGGCCCAGACATGCAGACCAAGGTTAGGGTCCCCGCCTCCACCTCTGCATCTGGGCTTCTGGACAGGACAGGACAGATGCCCACACAGAGCTTCCCTGCCGCCTGGAAGGAGGTTATTTCTGCGGACTGATTAGCAATGCTGAAGCAATGGCTCCTATTAGGAGAGAAAGTCAGAGCCACCAAAAATGTTCTCAGTGGGAACAGAGAGAGCAGAAAGCCACATACCTACATTGGCATAAACCTTTTTTAAAAGCTTTGAAGTAATAATACAGAGTTACTCAGAGAGAAAACCTCCTATACCTCTGACCAGCAGTTGTGGAAGGGGTCGTAGGTCTCTACGTTGTTGATCCTCTGCAAGCCATCGAACCCTCCAATCACATAGACCTTGCCACCCAACACCACCATTTTATGTCTCCAGCGGCCTATGTTCAAATACTCAATTTGTATCCATTTGTTGATTGATGAATTATATTTCCAAACATCGTGCTGTGTTTCTTTGCCACCTGGAAGAGATACAAAGCATTTAAGAATCCACCAGATGTGTCAGAAACACAGCTTCTCCCGTAACTTCCCCCAGGTCCGTAAGTGCTAAATCCCCAGGCGGGCCACCCCTACAGAAAAGAAATTGTGCGGGTATGTGTGGCCTGGTTGGGGAAACAGAGCCAACAGGGGCACAATAGGACATAGTTTCAGGCTGGGATGAGCCATTCAGCAGGCTGTGTCATGCATCACAGAAGAGGTGCCTGCACGAGGTGGAGCCAGAGAAGGCTCCAGGAAGTGGCACCCAAGTCCACATGGGCAGGTGGGGGCCAGCAGGAGCCTGGACTCGGAGTCTGTGCATCTGAAGGGCAGGAAGTAAGGCAGGATGGGTAAGGTGGGACTGCTGAGGGTGGGATCGTGGGGCCTTGGCCAGTGGGCAAAGTAGAAAGCAGCTTCCATTCTGTGTTTGATTCTTTATTTAAACAAATACAAACTTGGAAAAATCACATAAAATTATTTCGGTTCATATCACTGATTAATACAAAAATATAAGAGAGGGGGTTGTCCTATTTTAAAATAATTTTTATTATAAGAAAATGAGATGCTCACAATAGGTCATTTAAGAGTGAGCTGGCAAATATTCTTTTCAAGACAACTCTCTTAATAAAGAGAAAATACATAATTCAGTTAGGGAGACATGCTGACACAAAAGAGGACTGACTTTTTCAGTGACTGTAATAAAATATTTTAATGGCCTAATGTCTCCAGTTCCCCATGAGCACAGAGTACCATCCACTACAAAGAAAAAGATGTTGTTTTCAGCCTTAGAAATGTACATGGGTGGGGCAATGCATATCACTGGTTACACTCGTTGGTATCCTGGGTCAGTGTTTCTCTTGGATGGAATCCAGAAGTGGAATTCCTAGGTCAAGGGCGGGGATACCTCGAATTTTGTAAGCGCTGCCAAGGAGCCTTCTGAAGCTGTCCCGGTTGCCCTTTCCCCAGGCCCCACCCACAGCAGATATTAGGAAGGCTTTTTTGGTTTGTTTTGTTTTACAGCCTGATAGAGATAGCTAGATTTTTCCTGACCACTTAAGGAGACTGAACTTCTTCCTCTTCTGTGAATTTTTTGTTTATATAGTTTAACATCATTCGTTGAGCTATGTACCTTTTCGAGGTCTCTATTCAAAACACTGATATTGATCTCATTTAGGTAGTGTCAAAAATTATAAAATACTATACACTTTCAAAGAAATGTATGTAAACTTCATAAAAAGAAAAAAGAACTCGATGATTTTTACTTCAGGATGTAAAAGACCCGATTAGCTGGGCAGGCAGAGCACGTGCACAGATGAGAAGACATGTTATTGAAAAGATGTCAACCCTCCCCAAGTTAATCTATAAATTCAGTTCCTTCAGGGGTTTTCAGGGAACTTAAAGAAATCATTCTAGATTTCATTTGGAAGAGTAAATTGGGAAAAATTTATAAGAAACTTTTGAAAAAGAAGAATGAATAAGGGAGCTTTCTGTAGAAAATATCAAAATACATTAATAAACTATGATAATAAAAATGTGGTACTAGCATAAGATGAGACAAAACTGATCAATTAAAAACAAGACTACAGAAACAGATATAGAGATCATTAGTGTTAGAAGAGTTGGCTATTTAGAGAAAAATTAAGTGAAAAAATTTAGAGAAAAATTAAGATTCCTCTTTCACATTACATGTAAAATTCAAATGTAAAAGCTATCAAAGTAACTGGAGGTTATGTAGAAGATGTTAATAATCTTGGGTAGGGAGGGGCTTTCTAAACATGATGTGAAACCTAGAATCATATAGGAAAGAAAGTTACTATATAATATATAAATCAAAGTTAACAGATAACTACAGTCTGAGAAAGTATATGCAATACAAACAGCAAAAGATATATAATAAGAACTCCAAAAAAATTAATAAGAAAATGACAACCAACTAGAAAAACAAAGAGTAGGAACAGATAACTTTTTTAATAAATACACTTACCTAATAAATATATGAAAATATGCACAATCTCACTGGTCATTCAAGAGGGCAAATTTAAACATCCTAGTCTATTAAAAATGTTATTGATAATAAAAAGTGTTAGCAAGGATGTAGAAAATGGACACTGTCACTTATCACTGGTTGAACCATAAACTGGTACATTTTGGAGCACAATTTAGGAATATCTTCTAAATTCTATCTTACAGTCACTTTCAGGAATCTCTCCAAATAGCAACACGAGTTCATAAATTAATGTGTATGAACATGCCTATTGCAGTATTTTTCAGTGGGAAAATCAAAGCTAAAAAATATTGTGTCTCATTCATTCAGTAGACTTTCCTGCAGTTGGTGAAAAGAATGATATTGAGCTCTCACCATGTACTTTGGTGGCACCATGCTGTACATTTATTATATCACTTAATACTTGTGAGAAAGTCATTATATCAACATGTAATGGTGTCCAAAATAGTGTTAATTGACATACAAGTTTCTGTGGATTTAATTGTGTATAACAAGCATGCTTTCATGTATTACCTGTATCATTTTTTAAAAGGCAACAGAAATTTAAGAAAGCGGAAGGATGTGTTGTTAAATAACATGTGTAGTGTATGTGGCAAAGATCGACTGTGATTACTAAACCTGTCTTTTCCTCCTGGGCACACAGCTAAGCTATGATCCTCAGCTCACTTGCACGGAGTTGAGCTCACACGTGGGGGTGCAGGGAGGGCATGTGGCTAGTTCTTTGCCCATAGAATGTGAGCAGAACTGCGGCCGCATGTCCAGGCTGAGGCTGTTATGACCAGGTGTGTCTTCTCAACTCTTTTTGCTCTTCTCTCTTCCTGAAATGCATCAGACTTGAAGGCTGCATGTGGAAAATGGCAGCATCATAGAATGGAAGGAGGCTAGGTCCTTGCATGACTGAGTAGAGCAGGTCTGCTCCTCCCAACTCCCGCAGGTTATTACAGTAACTCTATGAGATTTAGGGTTTGTTACAACAGCTAGCAGTACTTACTCTAAAACAATATAAACCTATTTTTGTAAAAAATTAAAACACACAGGATTGTAATGGCACAGAGAAACTGTTGTATTTTACTTCACACTCTTGGTATTGTTTGACTCTTCTACAACAATTACAAAGTTTTTTTCTACAAGACAAAAGAAAGCTATAACCTAAGCTATGGTTTTAATACATCCAAAGAAGAATTGCCATGCCTTGATTCTGGAGGAAGCCAGCTCTGGGAAGAAGTTCAGATCAGAGAAAGTCTCCAAGAAAAGGAAAAGATGCTGTTTCCTCCCTTGGACCCCCAGGAAGAGCTGGGTGGCTTTCGATGTCATGGGGAGAGGATAGGACTCAGAGAACCTGGGTTGGAATCCTGCCTGTCATTTACCAGTGTGTGACCTTAGGTACATTCCACAACCTTTCTGAGTTTTCTCCGTTTGTAACCTGGTGATTAAAATAATCTACCTCATAGAGTGATATGAGAGGCAAATGATTAAATGCTACCAAAGTGTAAATTCATCTACAATGCTATAAAGATGTTACAAAATGACTACGTCACTTAATAAATAATTATTTCTTGAGAATGTAGTATGTGGCCAGGGACAGTGCTAGGTACTGGAAGTACAGTGCTGACTCTCATGGAATGTAAGGATTAATGGGAAATGGGCTCTGAGTGATTGTAAGTAATTAAGCAAACAACTCAGAAGTAAGCAATGAAAAGGTGCTGGCTGCTACCAGAGCACCTAAATGTATGACCTCATACATTTGTGAGGAAGGGTCTGGTTTGGGAGAAAGAGTTGTTTCATTGTTATATTCCCATTGTTATTCTTTCTGTTGTTCATTACTGTATTCCCAAGGCCGAGCTCTGTGTCTGATGCCTGTAGCAGACATGTAATAAACTCTAGTATCAGTTTCCTTTTGCCTTTTCCATGAAGGACTGGACCTGTCTGCCTGCAACCCCAGATCCTAGGACAATACTGCCCCAGGTTTGCGATCATTAAGTAATAGTGCAGTTTCCAAGATCAAAGCACCTGAGCTCCCAGTTTCTAGAACCTGAGCAGCCTCAGCTAGATGACTGCCACTCACAGTACTACTTCTAGGGTGATTATCTGGCTCTCACTCTGGAAAATGCATTGTGCCACTGGGTCTTGCTTTGGGATCACGTGGCTCCTGCTTACCTGAGATGTAGACTTCATTTTTTAATGTCACACATGCAAATTCCACCCACTTCTTATTCTCACTCTCCAGTTCATGCTCCGTCATTGGGAGCTTGGCCACCTCCAGGCGGCTGCGCCTCAGGGGGTCCAGGCAGGTTACCTCCGCCACAAACCGTTCATCCTTCGTGCAGCCGCCAATGATCATGAACACCTCAGACTGGAACTCGTGCATCCTGGGCTTGGTGCGCTCTGAAATGATCTGGAAAACCAATGGGAGTTCACAAAGGCAGAATGACACGGTGGTTCAGAGCTCAGGCTGTGGAACCACACAGAGCAGTCTAGTCCCTAACTCTGTCACTTCATGACCATGTGATTTCACCTCCCTGAGCCTCATTTCATCATCTGTATGATATAGATGTGTCGCATCTCTGACATAAAATGCAATGGTGTATTTTTTTCCCTACACATATGTATAACAGTACAATATTACACACAGCAGTAATAGCAGTATAACTTCTTCTGGGTACCTGGACCCTATTCCAATGTGTGTAAGTATGTGGGAAGGGGTCTTTCCACACATACTTACACCAAGCAATTTTCAAACACCAGCAGGGTGTTGGAGCACTCAATTCAACTCTGATGCTATCTGCCCGGATACAGCACCAGATTCCCAGGTTAAGGGCTTCATCCTACAGGACTGCCCTCCACTCCCACTCCAGATGCTGGTTGCAGGCCCCAGGCAGTTCCCTGTGCTTCTGACCTACCTGCTACAGATGGAGGTTCCCACAACCTGCCCCTTAGGTTCAATTAATTTGCTAGAGTGGCTCACAGAACTCAGGAAAACACTTAGGTTTACCAGTTTCATAAAGGATGCCAGTTAACATCCAGGTGAAGAGACACACAGGGCAAGGTCCGGAATAAAGGAGCGTCTGTCCTCGTGTAGCTGGGGGCCTGGCTTGGGAGCACATGCAGGCATTCTGGTTCCCCAAGCACAGAAGCTCTCTCCTACCAAGAAGCAGGATCCAACTAAGCAGAGCAGGCAGAGCAGGGAGAGGGCAGAGCTCTTCTCATGGGTTTCATGAGGGCTTCACTGCATAGTCATAACTGACTAAATAATTGGCCATTGGCTGATCCCACCTCCAGCCCTGATCCTTGGGTGGGGAGGGGTCCAAAAGTCTCTCATTAACATGACAAAACACCCATTTCACCTTTAAGACTCTGCAGTGTTTTTCAGGAACTGTGGATGAAGACCAAATATACCTGGGAAATACATATTTGGTCACAAGGATGACCAAATATGTATTTCTTATAACTCATTATATCATAGGACGTTAGCAGTAACTACCTCATAGATTTGTTGTAAGGATTAAATGAGATCATATACATAGTGTGTTTGACCCAGGACCTGGTGTAAATATTTGAATAACCAATACAGGTTATCTGTCATTTTTGCTGCTATCTTAAGAAGTCCAGATGTGTTTACCATCAAATATACTCCCTGCCTCTTGCCTCCTGCCCAGTATGAAGCCTTGAATCCTACAATTTTATTTCTGGACATTGGTTTCAATATCTTGATGATATCCCAGGCTTTGCTCTCTACCAGACTTCTTCTGGTAAAGAAATCCTGATGGCAGACACACAGGAGCATTTAGAAACTCAGGAGAAAAGACCGAAAAAGGAGCAGCATATGGCCAGGGAGGTTAGGGGCCTGGGTCCCAGCATCAAGGATATGGCCCTTCAAAGCCTGGGGTGTGGAAATCCACACTACAGATATTTGAACTGAGTTGCAAGAACAAAGGTTTAGAAGTCAAATACACTGGAGTTTGGTCCTGGTTTCACCACCTATGGCCACATGACCTTGGAGAAGAAACACAAGCTCTATAAATGCCTGTGGTCATTTCTATGCCATCAGGTCATGGGGAACATTTCTGAGGTTGTGATATAGAGCGATGGGCAGAGCACCCGGCCCATGCACAGCCCTCAGGGGACAGTCACGGTAGTAGGAGCATAAATGGCATATTGACATTACTAGGGGAAAGAGCTGCCCTCTTCCTGGTTCCATCCATTCCTTGGCACCATGGGGAAGTTTCTGAAGGTATGCTTATGGAAGACCTACTCCCAGATGGCCAAAGCAGCCACCTGGGCCTCTTTCAGGGAGGATTAGGGACTGCAGGCCAGTGCAGAGAGGACAGCATTAGCCTCCAGAATGGGTCCCCTGTGACCCTTACTTCAGTGCTGAGAGCCAGGCCTCAGCCTCCCTCTGAAGCCCCCATCTTCTTCACAGTGCCTGCTCTCCTGCCTCAATAGCCTGCTGGGCAGCAGTGGGCTGGACTAGCCATGATCTTACCCCTGACTCCCAGGACTGGCATCTCATTCCTGAGACCTGGCCTGTGGGAGACTCTGCTCCCACTGGCGGAAAGCCCTGTGATCCTGCCTGCTGTCTTCATTTTCCCATAGTACCTGTCCCCAATTTCCCACACCACCTCCCACTCACTTGCCCTTTAAGCCACTTGGCATTATTTTCCACGTCACTTTGTCCTTCTCTCCAGGAAACCATTCTTCACTACCACCTATGCGTGTTCCCACAGTCCTGCTCTTTCCCATTACAGCACTTGTCACACCCCTCCGTACTGTACTGTAAGGTCCTTGATGGTAGGAACAGCTCTTATTCTCCAGTGGATCCTCAGCACCAAGAACAGCAAATGGAGCTTGTAGGTTTCTACAAATATATCTTGCCTGAATTAGTGAATGAACAGGAAAGCTAGGAAGCCCAGGACCCCATACAGATTTTTTTTCCAACCCAGATCATTGTAGAAACCAGCTTCTACAAATGGCCCCAGCAATCCTCACCTCTGGATAGTCACATCTTGTATTTTTCCCTCCACCCTGTTCCAAGGTTGTTCTCCATGCCAACAGAGTACAACAGAAGTGATGGTAATCACTGCTGAAATCAGGTTTAAAAAGCACCACAGCTTTCATCTTTATTGTTCTCTCTGAATTTTGGGGGCACTCTCTCTGGGGAAAACCAGCTGCTGTGGAAAGACCCATGTGGCAAGAAACTGAGGCTTCCAGCCAACAGCGTGTAAACTCTCCTGTGGGTGAGCATGGACGTGGGTCCTCCGACCCCATCTGAGCTTTGAGGTGACTGCAGCCCCGGCCAACAGCTTGACTTCAACTTCACAAGAGACTCTGAGTCAGAACGACCCAGCTAAACCATGTGTAGATTCCTGACAGCTATAGAATAATAAATGTCTGTTGTTTTAAACTAGGTTTGGGGATAATTTGTTACACATCGATAGATAACTAATACAATCACCTATTGATGGGATTGGCTGGGTATTGAGACCTGCCTTGTAACTTGTCACTGCAGAACTGCCAAGTGATGGCACTATTATCAAACTGAGTTCAGCTACATTTGGCAAACTATTAACCCCAAAGGCATGTCAAATGCCAGTCTGAAGTCAGGGATACACAAGTTTGCTGCAGACACATGGGAGTGTTTACCAGTGAATCACACACAATGATCAGGCCTAACCAGTTGATTTTCAGATTGTTGAAAATAGAGCCAACAGTTACACCTTACCGACTACTCATTGTTCGCAGAGCCCATGCTAAGGGACCAAACAGGCATGATGGTGTTGCTGCCATAAAGCCATCCTCAGGGGTGAGCTTCCCCCAACACCACACATGTCAAAGCAGCCTTTGGTACATACAGGTCAAGGTGGTCCATGGAAACTCAGGAGGCAGAGAAATGAAGGGGCACTGTCTCTGTCCCAAAGAGCCCTCCCACAGGAGGTAGCAGCTACCACTCCTAAATCAAATGTAGATCGACAGTTGCTATTAGGGTTCTAAAATGTCCCACTGTCCCTACTTCCAGGTTTAAAAGGGAGAGATAGTGATAGGACAGTAAGGGTTAAAGTTTGGTAAGGTTAAGGGGAGAAGTGTGTTCAGAGAGGAGCCTCCTGGCTTGCACTACTGCCATGTGGAAGAAATCCAAAACCATTCAAGCAGTGAGCAGACAGGGAGTTTGGGGGAACCAACAATTCAGAGATCACAGGGCTTGGTGTGGTTCAGTTATCCAGACTGTAAAATGGCAATGAGAGAGTTCCCTTGAGCAGGATTTGGGACAACATGGCAGCAAAAATTTGGGACACAGAGAAAGAAATTGCTTGAGTGTGGGAGATAGAGCACCCTCAAGGAACGGGGTCAGAATAACAGTCTTCTTTCTGTGGGACACCTACCATGTGTCAGATACTGTGCTGAGCACGCCTCATCCATTATCTTATTTAATTCTTGAGTTTATTCTGTAAGTGGTGGGGAGCCAGTGAAGAGGACAGCCCAAGAGCAACATGATTAAGCTTGGGTTTTAGATTGTCCAGCTGGTGAATGAATTGGAGGGAGGCTAGACAGAGGGCAAGAAGTAAATTTTGAGGAATTATCAGATACTCAGGAAGGAAACAATGAGACCAGACCAAGGTAACATGAGAGGTGAGCCAAGAGACCCAGGGTTCGCCAGAGTGGGCAAGTGAGGCAAGCAGCAACCCTGCGGAGCAGCCACTGTATAGCTCTGGGATTGGCTACCAAGCCTTCTTCATTAGGCTGTTGCTAAAAGGACATCCTGGCCACAAATGGCTTAGGAACTGTCTGTCCGAGGAGGCCCTTGGGAGCCTTCTCCTTTTCCCATGTGTCCTTTTCTAGTTTCTGTGCTGTCCTCAGATCCACTGCATTGATTCGCTCTGCAAATATATCCTACTGTACACATGAACAGCTGTGCATGTGCACGTGCCCCTGCCAACCTCCTGCCCCTGCCCAGGGAAAGGGAGCATGAGCCTGGCGTGGTGCTGGGTGATTCCACATGCCACCAGTCCTCTCAGTAGCTGTCTACAATGTGGTATCATCCCCGTTTAACAGATCAGAACTCCAGGGCTCTGGAACCACCTGACTCAAACCATAAATAGGGTTTCAATGCTCCAAGTTTTGCAAGCCAACCTTGCCTATATCTCTGTGAGGCCAGCTAACTCCTTTAATTTAATGATTAACTCCAGCACCCCTCATTGTCAGCTCACCTCATTGCCAGAAAGGTGGTACATCCTGGCTTCCTGGAGCAGCGGGAAGACCTCTGGGCACCGCCTGATAAGAGGATCTGCTTCCACAGTCTCCACAAAGTACCACTGGTCCAGAAGTGGCAAGCGCACGTTCTCCAGGACATAGGCGAGCAAACAGAGCCGCTCCGACTGTTTGTGGCGGACCCAGCTCATCACAGTCTCAAACACCTGAGCCTCCTCTGTCACATACAGGTCATCACTCTTCAAGATGTGGTACAAAGTGTCCACAGGAAGGTCAAGGAACTCCTCAGAGTTCAGAATCTGCACAAAGTTTTGGATGATGTAACTTTGAACCTGCTTCTTTAGACTGTCCAAGGAGTGTGTGTCTGCCAGCCTCAGAATTCCAACACAGTTTTCTGGATTCAAGGCCTCTGTTAGGAAGCTGGCACAGGCATCCACCATCCGCAGGAACTAAGACAACAGAAGAGTAGCAAATCAGGCCAGAAAATCATCAGTCCATAAGGGGGCTGATCAGTTAGGTATGTGTAGGAGCAAAAAAATTAGAACAATCTAAGTGACCGGTGTAGGGGACTAGCTAAATAAATGATAGTGCACTCATGTTTCAACCCCTCTGGAGTCATTAAGAACACATGTTGCAGATGAATATCCAATGACATGGAAAACATTCACAATGTACTGAGTCTAAAATCTGTTCACTAAATCTGATCAAGCCTCTAAATTTAATAAACCATTTACAGGAAATGGAGGGGAAGAGGAACATGCTGAATGACGCCACGGGAATACAATCAGCAAAACCCAGACTGTGAGAAACTACAGAACAACTAGTTCTGTTTCTTCAACAAAAACATCACGAGGAAAAAAGAGAGAAGAGGAGGGAGAGCCTAAAGATGAGAAGGGACATAGGAGAAACATAACCTATTGCAAGGTGTGGACCTCATTTGGATCCCTTATTTAAATGAAATAATTTTAAAAAACAGAGAAATGTTTACAATGACTGATAATCTGGTGATATGAAGCAATTATTATTCATTTTAAGTGTGATAATGGTGTGGTATGTTTAAAGAAGAATCCTTGTCTTTTAGATATATACTAAAATACTTGCAGATGAAATGAGAAAAGTTCTTTGTAAAGTCATATGTCATTATGATCCTTGTTTTATTAAAAAGAAATAGAAAACAGGCATAGAAAAAAGACTGAAGGATATACACCAAAATATGAACAGTAGTTATTTCTCAGTGTCTCTTAGGACAAATTATGTGGCAGTAACAAACAACCTCCAAATCTCAGGGGCAAAGAAGAATAAATGTTTATTTCTCACTCTCATTACATGTCCTTCACAAGGTTCTTCATTCCAAGATCCAGAATGACAGAAAAGCCCTTAACTAAGATGTGCCAGTCCTGTGACAGAAGGAGAAAAAAGATGGCACAAAATCCCTTAAAACTTATGCTCAGAGGTGGCACATGCTGTTTACACTCGTACTTAACTGGCCAGAGTAAGACATGTGGCAAAGCCTGTTGTCAAGGAAACAACACACCTCCTACAGAAACAGGTCCCATTAGGATAGACAGGATATCTACTGTATAAATAATACAAGGGACCACACTAATAAGTTATGAGGATTTTTTCTTATTTTGTTTATTTACATACTTTTTAAATCATCTAAAGTAAATAAGCACTTTTGCAATTACAAAATTAATTCATAAAATTCTTGATTGGCTTCCATGTCTTTTAAATTATCATCATCCTCATAAGAATATAAGTCCCATATGCTTATATAGCACTTTACAGCTTACAAAGCACTACCGTATCCATTATATAATTTAATACCCACTTTACAGAGAAGTTGCCTCAAGTGCATCCATTCATTCTTATTCGTTGATTCATATTCTCTCTCGAGCTTAGCTTTAATGAGTCCAACCTCCTATCTCCACTTCTTGTCCACGGAGCCCCTTAAAGGGTCAAATTCCCAGTGTCCTTGGGTTGATCAGTTAATAGAAGGAAGGAAAGAGGCAGGCTGGGGAGGGAAGGTCTGTTGGCGAGGGCCAGGGCCTGGTGGAGCATGGATGGGACAGACCTGACCAGGGAGGGGTACAGCCTGCAGAGAAGAGGCTCTAGTGGCAGGAGCTATGGATGCAGGGCCATGGGGCCCAAAAAGAGTAGGGGGTACAGAACTCTCTTATATTGAACCATATTGACTTAGGCTGTGGCCTTCATTCCAGAGCATTCTACAGGGCACACAGCCCTAATATTTTGGGTAAATTCCAATTGCAAAATATTATCTTTCCATGTCAGTGTAGAAAACATTAGCTAAGGGTCCATACAATGTTGGAGAAAGCCTGAATTCTGCCTCAGACTGCCCTGTCTGCTGGCCCCAACCATTGCCAACAGATCTTGCTCTTCGCATGAGCAACTATGGAAACGGTTGAGACCGAGAATTCTAACACCTGTTTAGTTGTTTGCAGATTTTCAGTTCAAAGAATAAAAATATACAACTGAGACCAAGCCTGGTTGAGCCCTCAGAATCTGTCACCAGAGCTTTATGTGGCCCTACCCACAGAGACATGTATGAGGGCTAAAAGAGAGTTCACTTTCATGGTAGATGCCAGTGCAAACAAGCAGGTACATCAGGCCAGCATTAGCGTGAGAAGATGATATGAAAGTTAAATAGATTTAAATATGTAAACTACTTCTGGGAGGCACAAACCTGAGAACAGTGGTTGCCTATGGAGATGGGAGTTGGTGGCTGGGGTCAGGGTAGAAAGAGAGAATTACTTTTCACAGTTTACCTGTTTGTACCCCTTAGATGTGAAGGAATCATCTATTTAAAATAAAGTTTCTCATGAATACAGAAAACACTAGAAGGGTACACATCAAAATGCTAATAGTGGTTATCTCAATTGCTGTTGTACAGATAAAGTCTTTGTTTTATAGACTTTTCTGTTAAGACCAAGTTTTCTGCACTGACCATGAATTTGCTTTTAAATTCTGAAAAATTAAAATAAATACCTCCTTGCAATATTCAAGTTCACAATGAGAAAACACAATAAAATGTAAAATTAAAATGAAAAGCACCTACAAGGTGCCAACCCCTTTATATTAACCAGCTTATTTAATCCTCATAACATAATAAAGTAGATATTTACTATCATTCCTGTTTTATAGAATGAGGAAGAGATTCAGAAAGTGAGATAATTTTCTCAGAGACTTGTAACTAATAAGAGACAGAGCTAAAATTTGAACCAGTCTTCTCTGACTCCAAAAATGCATGTTTGTACACCATTTCAAGCTACTTCAGGTGAAATCATGTGTGCATAGGACAAGGGCTTGCCAGATGCCAGCCATGATTTGTACACTTCACAGGAGAGCTCACATAATCTAATCTTCTCAGACCCAGGACAGCCTGGCTAACAAGATGCCAGTCCCTACTCCTGCCTGCTTATTGATGAGCAAACAAGAAACCATGAAGGAGAATTAAATCCAGCATGACACTCATGTTTGTTAGAAACATTGATTCAAACATGTGTCGCCCCACTCAGAAACTGTTCATTCCCCCATTCATCCACCAGTT
Source organism: Manis pentadactyla (assembly GCF_030020395.1). Taxonomy (NCBI): domain Eukaryota; kingdom Metazoa; phylum Chordata; class Mammalia; order Pholidota; family Manidae; genus Manis; species Manis pentadactyla. The sequence continues at coordinate 113,715,182 of NC_080019.1, forward strand.
CATTTCCCAAACACATATGGAGCATCTGTAATGTAAGCCCTCAATTACCGAGGGTACAGAGGTAAGCAGCAAGAGACATAGCACCTGTGTTCCCTGGTGCTGACAGGTCAGTGAGGGAGGCAGATGGTAATCAAATAGTCACACAAGTGTGAAATTCAACTGTGATAAATGCTGTGTAACAGAGACCCATGATTCTCCTGCCTGGAACTGAAGAAGGTCCTGCTGCTCCCCCTCAGGCTGTGCACAGTCTGTCTGAACACTGCCACCAGGCCCCTCCCCGACAGAGCCCCTCCACATCAGCCCTGTCTGCTCACCCTCCACCAACATTCCTAGCCTTGTCCCTCACAGGGCCTCTTCGTACTCAGGCCATTTCCTCAGCCTGCCCCAGCTTTCTCCCACCACTGTTAAAACCCTGTTCTCCTCACCCAGGGAAATTTGACTCCACAGTCTTTTTAAGAAAGGCCTCAGGAGAGCCCCCTGAGTCTCAGCTGACAAGCCCCCTTTAAGGGCACCTCAGAAAGCAGGAAGAGGTGAGGGCCATGGCCACCTTATCTACACGGGGCTGTTCTCTCCTTTAGTAACTGTTCAGTCTGGGACCGCTGGGTGGGCTCCCGAGAGTCTGCACACCCCTGAAATGGTATGCAAACATTTGTTTGCACACGTGACATTTTTCTGCCGGTTGAGTTTGAAGGAGACACTGTGAGGGAGAGGCCAGAGAGCCTTAATCAGACTGTGCTTCAGGCCTTCCCTGCCTCTGGACATTTTTAATTCTGGTTTAAGAAGAAAGGAGGAGAATGGAAGAAAAGGAAAGGGAAAAAAGGTGACGAAATCCAGCTGTTCATGAAGTTCTTTCTCAGAAGCCACTTCTTCCTTCATGGCTTTCCAACTGCCCAACCTGCAATCAAGGCGGATTCTAGGTTGTGTTTGTGTTTGTACTTTGAGCAGCGCCTGGCACAAACTGGCTGAAGGAGGGAGAAAAGGGAAGGAGAGAAAGAGAAGAAAAATATTTTTGAGGTACCCATTATGTACCAAGGTCTGTACCAGATACTTTCCCATCCATTATTTCACTTAATGAATAAATTTTATTTTTAAAAAATGTTTCTTTAACAATTAACAATAAGGTAAGTGCAGAGGAAGAAACAGAGAATTTCCAGAGTTCAGTGTGTTGGCCAAGTTCACACGGCAAGTAGGTGGTGGAGTGACAGTGAGGCTATGGCGAGCTAGCTCTCCTCACGGCATCACACTGCCACGGTGACTGTATTGCTGAGCTAACAAAATTCCAGGAGAGTCTGAGGAGGCTTTCTGAGGGCAAGGGCGCGCGGGATCTCCAAGTTGCCTACCTTTCCCCAGAAAAGACGTTCAGTGAACACTTTTGTTGTGAGGGGGTGTAGGGCAGCATCACGTGATCCCAACCATTGGCTGGGAAACTGCTGATGTGCAAGGCAGTCACAGAGATGATTCTTTTCTTTAAAAAACTGTTCTTTCTTCCTTCATATTCAAAATTATTTAAGACTTTAGGGTAAATTTTCTGCCTTAGCCTGTCCAATGACACATGAACTTGTTTATAAAAGCTGAGCGATGACAGATAATGGCAACAGAGAACCAACTTCCTATTTACAGGGACATGTGAGCAAAAGGTTACAGCCAGGCATCTGACTCTTGAACAGACAGACTAAAAATATAAATAAAGAAACCACTTGAAACATGGCTTCAGTTTCCATGAAAAGTGTCTGCCTCAACAAGAATGTAGCCCCTGTTTCCCATCTCCCCTGCCCCTCTGCTGCTCCCCTTTATGCTGTCCAGAAGCTGGGGTCCCAAGGGGCTTTACTAATGTGAATCCACACCTCCCTAGAGGTCCCCTCAGATCCACTCCAGAATAATGCAGATCCTGTTTTGGTCCAAATCAGCAATTCCATTGACCATGGTCCCTAATTGGCTTTGCAAGTTATTGCAAAGGGTTTATAAAGACATTGGTATTCTTACCTTCAAGCCCCAATGAATCAATGCATGTAAAGAGTATATAAGTTGTTGATGAGATTAATAAAATCCAGTTATTTGAAAGTGTTTCTGAATTACTGTAATTTTTTACCATCATTTTTCTTCTCAGACAATAGATATGAAAAGTGAAGCTGTTCTGTGGATGTGGAAAGAGGATTTTCATACTTAAAAGGTGAAGATTGCATGATCCTCATGTCCCACCTTTGCCCTTTTGCTCTCTCTCAGGTGATACATGTACTTCAGACCCCATTGGAATATACTCTCCCCAGCCTCAGGATGTCCTCCTGCTCCCTCCAGCCTCACAGTCTTTGCTCTAGACTTGTCTGAGAGGTGTGCTGGTTCCTGGAAGCTATATGGGGTGGGCAGGAGAGGATGGAGCCAAGAACTACAAAAGGCCCATTCACTAAGGTGGGGCATGTGCTGGGGGGCCGGGGCAACTACAGAGATAGATGGACTCAGAAATGGAATCCGAGGGGAAAGAAAGGGGTGGTGCCCAAGAGTGTGGTGAGTTTGGTTGAGTTTCAGACAACAGACAGCCGGCAAGTTTCCAGAGGAGGTAGTTCGGGCCCCATCAGACCGGCAGCACACTGTAGGGGATACCTGTGAGCCATACTGAGCTTTAAGGGGCAAGTGCCACAGCTGGGGCTGAGTGAGTTCAGTATAGCCCAGGGGCAGGATGAAGGTCAGGGAGCAACACCATTCTGAGGATTAGATGGAATGACTTTGTCTGGGACATGGTTGAGGCTGAAGACATGGGGTGTGCGTGCATGTGTGTGCATACATGTGTGTCTGTGTGTGCACACACAGGGCACAGAAGCAAAGTCATGAGAAGCAGGCCAATGAAAGCAGACAGCTACAATAGGTAGGGTAGAAACTTAAGTCTCTGTCTTCATCTTAAGTCTTTGCTTACAAGCTCTCTCTGCCTGGAATACTTTTCCCCCAACCCAACTGCCACTTGTTAAAATGTACCCACTCTGTGAAGTCCAGTTCAGTGCCTCCTCCTTCAGAGCCAGAACTGTTCTGTACTCTGCACTCTGCCTGGGATTGCCCCGGGTTGGAAGTTCACTGGGAATCCTTGTTTCTGAGGCTTCATGGGTACAGGGGGGAGGCAGGTATAGGAGTCCAGAGTTCTGAAGTTAGGCCCCAGATCATACCTCTACCACCTGATGAGCTGAACTCTCTGAGCTAGTTTCTTATCTGGAAAGTGGTGAGAATAGTAAAGCCTACCTTGCAGACTCGCTATGAAGGTATTACCCAGCCTGCCCACTCACAGTAATGTTGTCAACATCAGATGGGGTCATGGAAGGGAAAGAATAGGATAAATTGTTACGTGTGATCTATATTTATAATTTTTATCTTTATTTCCCCCACTTACCTTCTCACAAAACCTTGCACAGAGTAGGTGCTTAGTAAGTTGTGATAGTTAGGTAGAGGTAAAAGTCTGGTAGCAATGTGAATTTTCATTACACCTAAAACCTCACATCCCACACCCCATATTCCACAAACTATAGGCAGCAACTGGGGCATTCCAGGCTCACCTACTCAGGAAGGGATGACAGAGAGACAAAAGAAGACAATTTGGTTTTTGAGTTTCTAAATACACTTTCAGGACTTATACTAGAACAGTAGTTTTGAAGCACCAATTAGTGGTAACAGCTGGGCTCTTTGAACTTCAAAACCCAGAATCCTAAAGAGTCTAGGTGCAAAGGTCATACCAAAATAGTAGATGCAGGAGAATGGATGATAATATAAGAGTCAGCTTTTCCCACAATGATTCCCAGGCCTGGAAAAGAGAGGAGAAAGAGAGAATCTAGTAATAGAGTGAGAAGCAGAAGTGGGTCCCTGAGATGATGCTTTGCCTCCCGGTCCAGGCCAAAAGTCCAAAGTAAGGGGAAATGCTGAAAGCCCCTTACAAGTTGTGGATCTGAGAACAAAAGAATGTATACTTTGATGGTTGAGATGAAATCAGAGAAGCAGAAGTTCAGTAAAGCAGCATGAGAAGAGAAACTGGAGTATGTTGTTTCCAGACAACAGGGGCCTAGGGCAGTCACTCTGAGTTCTCCATAGTTCCGGGGTGGAACAGGAGAGCAAATGGAAGCTTCTTGTATGTCACTGAGGGGGTGTACATTAAGTAGCTGAGAGGGTTGGCAGACCAGAAGAAGCCTTGCAAAACAGAACAAAGAGAATGCAAGATGCCCCATGAGGACTGAAGGCCAAAACCAGGTGCGACTGGGGACTTTCAGCTGATACAGCGGGGAAGGGGTCTGCGATCAGAGAGACTGATGGGAACACAGCTGCTCCAGCAGGTGCCAGCATGGACCACTGATGCAAATGACCACTGTCAGCGAGGGCTGGATACCTCTTTCTACAATGTCCTGGCACTATGTACATGCACCCTAGAACCATATAAGTAACTTAAGTAACTTAGTCCTGAATAGATTAAGATTTCTTGAGATGAAATATATTAAGTCAGCTGTAATTTCTGCCACTGGTAGAATGGGAAGCTCAGGATAGAGATTAAGTTTAACACTGGAAAAACAATAGGTTGAATCACATTTTTGTTTCTGCACATCTGAGTTTGTAGCCTAAGACTTAGACCTCTATACTAATTAGAACTCAAGAACAATATGAAGTTCAATAATAGGCAAAACTACTCCATGGTGACAGATAGAATGGTAGTTACCCTTGGGGAGGTGCTGCTTGGGGAGGGCACAGAAAAGTATCTGGGATGCCAAGGATGTTCTAGAGCTTGGTCTGGGTGGTGGTTACATGGTTGTATACACATGTAAAAAATCAACAAGCTGTACACTTGAGATGTGTGCATTTTACTGAATGTTAAGTTATACCTAAAAATAAAAGAGAGTAAACATTGAGATCAAACACAGAAATGTTAAGACGAAAGAGAAGCTATGTGGATGGCAGCAGGCTCACAGCTGAGGTGGGAACACCTGGTGGCCCCAAGTGTCCAAGTTTCCCCAGAGGGACTTGAGCTTGAGGGGCTGCAGCTGTGCCATTCTTGCCTCCTTACACACCCACGAAGTACCCCATTCCCATAATCCTCCCCTGGGCAGCCCTCTCAGGAAGCGGAGGGCCCAGGTGCTTCCAGGATCACAGCTTGTTTCAGGCCTCGCTCTAATGGATGGACACTACCTGGGTGGTGGAGAATTCACAGGCTACACATAAGCAGACAGGAGTTAAATTCAGGCTCCTCTCTTATTAGCCATGAAACCTTGAACATTTACTTAACATCACTGAATTTTATTTCCCTCATCTATAAACTGGGGGTAAAAACATCAACCTCAGTTTAAATGCCCTAGTAGTGGTCTCACGGCGAGCGCTTCTCAAAGCGAAACTGTTACTGTCATGTGGACCCAGGAGGCTAACCCTCATTTCTTAACATTCACAGTAGCCACACCACAACACTGGTTGACACAGGACATGTGTGGGAGAGCATGCATCAGATGGCAGACAGGTTGATTTTGTCTAGATGACAGTAAAGAAATAGTTGGGCTGGTTTTCTTGCCTAGCTAGACAGGCTACTCTGATATTCAGCAGATATAGTCCCTGGGTCCCTGTCCATGACAACAGAAGTTCAACTATCCTTTACAGTAATGAGAACTACTTTTTGCTCGACACTTAGTGGGAGCTAAAAATTAAGCAATTATTCAGATTAGCCTGTGGAACACATTTCCAAGAACCAGGATTGGGCTTCTTAGTGTCCTCTTAAAGAGGATCAGGCTATTTTTTTGTCAGGGTCTTGAGCAATTACTGAGGTGGTCCTCATATTCAGCTAGAGATGAACAAGAGCAACACATTCATTCAGTGGTTCACCAAATATTTATGTCCTAAGTTCTTGAGCCAGCCAGGAAGCCAACTGAGGCCATCAGTTCAGCCGCTGACCCCAAGGCTGTCTTATCCATACAGATCTCACCATTCATCCTGTCATTGTCAAAAGAAATAGGAAAACAAGCAATGCCAGGACCTTCACCAAAGTCTCCACGAACTCACCACAACAAAAGCTATGTCACCATCCCAAAAGGTGTTGACGAGGCACCACATATTCTCAGGCCCAGGCCAGGTGACCAGGCTCCCCACTCTGGCATCCCCTTTCTTTCCTCCTGATGGCCTCTGGGACTCAGGCTGGCCTTCCTTTTCTTCCTAAGATCCTTCTTCTAACCTGCTGCTCTGTTTCTTTGGGATTCTTCTGTCCCAACACTAAATGCAGGGTGACTGTGGTTTTCCCAATTGCACATGTTCTCATTGCCCTGCAGATAAGCTCACCAGCCCTTAATCTTTCATGAGTTGTTAATAATAAAAATGAAAGTAATATATGATTTTTTTAAATTCCTTAAACAAACAGAGCAAAATTCTCCAAGACTGAAAAATTACCAAGATTATAAGAATAGTCATTGTCCCAGGTCTGTAGTTTCTGACAACCTTGCTTATCTAGAACTTAGAAGCCTGGAGATCCAGTTAAGGCAAGGGAGGGCCCTTTGCTTCTCCAGATGACATTCATCCCTGAAACCCTGCCTCATATGTGGTCACTTGGACCTCTCCTGTTAGGTGTTTCTCTCACCTTTCCAAAAACTGCCTGGCGAAAATGTTTCTTCCCATAACTGGCCAATAAATTATGACCAAGTTCCTGCAAAATTCCTCTAGTGGGAAGATCATTCAGTTCCTGCCACACCCAGAGCTTCCTCCTGGAAGAAACTGTCCCACCCTGTGCTAAAGTTGACCGGACCAATGACACCTGAAAAGAGCAAAGTGGCAATTGACCCAGGAACAATCAGTCTGCTAACAGGCGAGCAACTCATGAAGTTAGCCTACATGAAAAACTCTTTTCTAACAGCAATAGTGCTGACTAGCTTGGTCAACTGAGTTATCTCTTCTGAGCTGGGAAATTCTGGCAGGAAGCAATCAGTGGATAACAGGAAGAGATTAAGACCTGAAAAGAGAAGCAGAAAATGAGACCACAGCTGAGTCAGATCAATGGTGTGAAAATTTAAAAACCTTTACTCCTGGATGGAGTGGGGAACACTGAGCTAGTGTGGTTCCCATTGATTTTAGTCCCACAGAGATGTGATGACAAGATAAAATGCCAACTTTGCCATACTTTTCTCCACCTATAATTCTGAGTTAATTAAAATACAGCATCAATCCAATTCATATCACCAATCATGTGTCATAAAAACATGATAAAACGTAACTTTAAATCATGGTCTCTTGTAATCCTAATCCAGGAAAAAAAATAAAGATTTAGTGATGGCAAAGGGAAATGTTCTCACAGCTCAATGTCAACCCCATTTTACCCAAGGCACAGTGTTCAAAGTAAAACAAGTTAACTCAAAACTGATGGGAAAAAACTACTCAGCCTCTATTATGTGCCGGTACTTTACAAAAACCATCTCATTTAATCCTCATAATAACTCTCCCAAAATACAGGCATTATATTATCATGATTTTACAAATGAGAAAGCTGAAGCCAAGAAAACCTAAGTAGCTTGTCCACAGGCACACAGAAAATAAGGGATTGACCTGGGATTTAAACCTAGGTTCTGCCTGACTCCAAATCCCATGTTCTTTCTGCTCTGCCTCTCTGCCTTTTAAGAGACTGTTGCAGATAACTGAACCTATTTCATATCTAAAGAGACCCCAACAACATTACGCAGCCATTGAAAAGAACAAGACAGCTCTGTACCTGCTGACCTATAATGATCTCCAAGATACACTGTGAAGTCACAAAAGCAGACAGGGTATATAGTGTCCCAACACTTATGTTTTAAAAATGGGGACAATGAATGGGAGTGACATATGCGTGAGTATACTAGTATGTGCATAGAATATGAAGGACAGCAAGACATTGTCAAAAGTGATGATGGTGAAATGTTTCACTGTTTCCCCTTCTGTATTTCTGCATTTGGAAAAGGATATGTTTTATCCATTTAAAAAAATAAATGAATTTTAAAAACCAAAAAGTTATTTCAACACCCTTTAAATTTCTGTCCCTTGTGGTGCCTTCCAGCATGAAAATACTCCCACTCTTCTACATCTGAGACTTCCAAGCAAGTAATCCAGAAACAATAGACATCAGAAAGTGGGTTAACTAGATATGTAGAAGCCCACAGTAATCTTCTCTTATTGTCATAAGAATTAACACTCATAGGAAAATGAGTAAAATAGCTTTAGAGAGAAATTTAACTATTTTTTGCCTAGAAAGCTTTGGAAAATTTTAAGGTGAGGGGTTAGCCAGAATAGGGGAATCATTAACAACAGAGTTTGCTCTACCTCAGTCCTGTCTCTGTCTTCTTCTCTCAACCTCTTTCATTAAAACAAAACGCTATTAGAACTCACCACTTGAGAGAAAAATGAAAAGAGAAGGAGGAGGAGAATGGAGGGGGGGAGAAGAAACTTAATGCCAAAATAATTTCCAGATATATTAAAGATTTAAAATTCAAAGCTCTAGACTAAACAAGACTAAGTGAAATTATAAGTAAATAAGCATATAATTAAGCAATGGGGAAGGTCTTTCTAAAAATGCACACCAAAGGCAAAAAAAATAAAGGAAATGATCAACAATCTAACTAAATACTAGTTTTAAACTTTCATACTTAAAAAAAGCTGTAACTAAAAGGCATGAGTCAAATGACAAAAAACAAATTTGCAACATCATTAAAAAAGATTATGGTGTTTACTATCTAAAGAGTTTTTATAAAAATCACCCCAAACTGAAAGGAGAACAAGAAACAGAAACATAAACTCCATCCTCAGTGAAACCAGTAGCTATCAGTCAGCCCAAACCGCAGACTATGAAGACTGGTAAATGACTTTTCCAAGAGGAAGGAGGTCAGACCAAGTACCTCCAGAGGAACAAGTTTGTCCCTTAAAAGCCAAAATATCAGGAATATTAAAATCCCAAGGAAAGAGGAAGGCCAGGGCAGGTGGAAACTGTATCAGGGAGTTGGTTTAAGAAGTTAAGCTTTCTTGTCCTCCTCCTCATCTCCTGCAATATAACAACTCCCACCCCCACTAGGAAAGAAAATTCAGCCTCTACAGAAACCATTTCAGAGAATGAATTCAGATACACCAGAAACTGAGGAAGACACATGAGGACATCATGCCAAATACAAGGAGTTTAAGTAAAATTTGCACACATACCCACACTGACATACCCAGTCCAGAGTATATACAGCTGTCTGGCAAGAGACTGAAGATCCTTATCTTGAGAAACTGAACAACCTTAGGAAAAGTTCAACAGATATTGACACTTGAGGACCTCAATAAAAAAGCTGGCAGGTAAAACTCTCTATTCTACCAGCCTTCTGTCCTACTCCATGTGCACATGCTTCAAACCAGCATATTAAAGCCTCAATCTTAAAAATGACTGGACAGCCAAGGATCACATAATCAAAAGGGCATTTGAGAAAACTCTCTGTAGTGGTTGAATGGTGGACCCCAAAAAGGTATGTCCACATAATAATCCCTAGAACCTGTGATATTACCTTATATGGCAAAAGGGTGAATGTTACTTTATATTACATAAGATATGATTAATTTAAGGATCTTGAAAGGAGGACGTTCTCTGGGTGGACCCCAATGCAGTCACATGTATCTTTATAAAACACAGACATACAGAAGATGAGGAAGCAATGTGACCATAACTGCAGAGACTGGAGTGGGAGGCCACAGTGAAGAAGTTCCAGCAGCCACCAGAAACTGGAAGAGGCAAAGAACAGATTCTCCTCTTGATCCTCCAGAGACCTTGCTGACACCTTGGACTTTTGGGCTCCAGGCCTCTAGTACTTTGAGAAAACAAGTTTCTGTTGTTTTGAACAACCCAGTTTGTGGTAATTTGTTATTTTGGCAAGCCTAGGAAACTGATACACCCTCAAAGATGAAATTTGGAGACCTAAGTAAACCAACAGAGTAAATAAACTCAAAAGAAAGAGAGGGAGCAGAAGAAAACTTCAAATATATAATAACAGCTTCAAGAGTTGGAATCTACTAAAACAAATAACAAGGTCTTTTAGAAACTAAGGATGTGGTGGCATAAATTTTAAATTCACAGAAGAGTTGAAAGGATAAAGTTGACTAACTCTCCCAGAAAGTAGAAAAAAAAAAGGCTGGAGATGGTAAATAAGAGAAAGAAGGTAAGAAAAAATAAAGGTTAAAAATAAATAAATACAGGACGTCCAACACCTAATAATAACACCAAATGAGAGAATAAAATAGTGGAAAGTAAAAGATAATACAAGAAAATTTCTAAGAACTAAAAAACATGAGTCTTCAAATTGAAAGAACCAACACAATGAATTAAGAAGACCTGCTATTGCAGCCATGGATCTATTGACATAAAAAAAATGATTATAATACAATACAGGTGAAATAAACAGATTAAAAAACGTATCCAATAGGAACGCATTCTTATAAAATATGTATGTAATAGGTAATAATATGGAGCAATGCCTTTAAAATGTCAAAAGAAAATTATTTTTAATGCTGAATTTATATCCAGCCAAAATATCAATCAAGTGTGAAGGTAAAACAAGAACATTTTTCAGACATTTAAGTCTCCAACAATTTATCTCTTATATACTCTCATCATAAGGTATTAAAAGTTGTGATCCATTAAAATGTAGGAGTATATAAGAAAGAAGACCTATCCAGGAAGAGAAAATCCAAAATAGAAAATAGTTAAGAGAATAACAGCAATGGGAAGTCCCAAGAGAACAGCTATGCAGCAGCTAGGGAGCAACCAGTTAAGATTAAAGCAGGAGGACAAAGGGAAAAGAAGTTATCTAAAAATCAACGCATCAAGGGATAGCAATGTACACAAATCATTTACACATATGGAAATAAATAAAAGAAGAAACATTTGAAAACAAGTGAAAGCAATTGCTCTAGAAGAGTGGGTTACTAAAGGAGAGAGTGAGAATAGGAAGGAGATTGCTGCTTTTTGCATTAAGGCTTTTAGCTGTGGTTGGCTTAAGATGGTATTAGTGGCCTACAGCTGCCATAACAAATTACCATAAACTTGGCAACTCAACCAACCAGAAATTTATTCTCTCACAGTTCTGGTGGTCAGAGGTCTGAAATCAAGTTGTCAGCAGGGTTGGTTCTCCCTGGAGGCTCTGAGGGAGATTCCTCTCCATGTCTCTCTCCTAGCTTCTGGTGGCTGTTGGCAATCCTTTATGGTCTTTGGTTTGGGGCTGCATTACTCCAGTCTCTGCCTATGCTTCATATGAGCTTCTTCTCTTTGCGTCTCTGTCAAATCCCCCTCTCCTTTCTCCTATAAGGACACCATCATTGGATTGCAAAGGCAAAGACCCTATTTCAAAATAAGATCACATTCACAGGTACCAGGGGTTAGGACTTGGACATATCTTTCTTGGAGACACAATTAATCCACTCAGCTACTCATATGAAATGCACTGAACTTCTTTAATCATTTCTTTATCATGTGCATCTTAAAAGTATCTATCCACGAAGAAGTTTCCATTTATACTTCCAACGACAATGAATGAAAGTGTCTGTTTTCCCTTGTTTTTGCAAACATTGAATATTACATTGTACATATTATTGGCTAACACAATAGACAAAATGTTATTTTATTGTTGACTTAATTTGCTTTTTAGATTACTAATGATGTTTGGCATTTAAAAGTTTATTTTTTCATCATTTGATCTTCCTTTTTTGTAAATTACCTGTTCATGTTCTTAGTTCATTTTATTTACATGAGGACATTCATCTCATCCATATGAAGTAAGAGTAAAAGAATGTTTATGACAACATTGTTTTGAATAGTCAAGTAGATGAAAACAATCTAAACTTTCAGTGATAGGGATTGACTCACTAAATTATTATAACATTAAGTTACATTCAGCTATTATAAGTACCATTATGGGCACTTTTCATGTCACCTGTTGACATGAAAAGATGATTACCATATAATACAGGTAAGACAAACAGACTAAAAGCAGTGTGTCCAATAGGAGCCCATTTTTCTAAACTATATATGTAGTAGGTAATAATATTACACACATATTTGTAGCATTTACAATGTACCAGGCACTATTTTAAACACTTTACAAATATCACAGCAACTCTATGCATTAGGTCCTATTATCATCTCCATTTTACAGTTAAGGAAGCTGTTACACAAAGAAATGATAAAGCTCTCCCAAAGTCACACAGCTGGTAAGCAGTGGACCTGGGATTTAAATTAAGCAGTCTGGCTCCAAACTGCACTATTGCCAACCCTGCTAGCTGCTTCTGTACAAATCAACGCAAAAGAGGACTCAGAAGTATATATACCAAGGAAGCTGTCATACTGTCTCTGAATAGGAGGGGATTGTAGATAATTTTTATGTTCTTTATGGGCTTCTAATTTTTCTGTAATGAGTTTGTAATTTTACTGCAATTTAAAAATATTAAAAATTGCATTTTGGGAAACAAAACCTATCGTCTTAGCCTATCATATAGGACCTGCTCAGCTAGTGGGGAAGAAAAGGAGGCCTGTTCTTGTCCCAACTTTGTCACTCCTGGCACATATTAAGTGCTCAATAAAATTTGTATTCATTGGGCAACTATTTTGTTATCAGACACAACACATGAAGTAATAAATGCTATTACTATTACAATTGCCAGTGTTACCTGTCTGTCTTTAGACAAGTCAGCAACCCTCTCTGGTCCCAGGAAAGGAGATTAGCATGGAGATAGCAATGGCAACTGCAGCTTAATTGAATAATGGTCAACAGGTGATTCTGCTCAAGGTTATTGGTCCTTTTGGGAAAGGTGGGGTGGGGCAGAGGGAATACTGAACCTTTTAAGAGAGGGTTCAGAAAGAGCATAAAAGCTGAACTAGACAGAGGTCCTTCTGTGACGTGGGAAGCTTTCCCTGAAGTTAGGTTGTTAGAGTCATGGGTGGGAGAGAATGAGATGGGGCTGTCAGGCATGGGGCGGCTGAGCTCCTCCTTCCATATAATGAGGATAGTTTCTCTGCTGTCAGTGAGGCTGAGGGTGTGAGCAGGAAGGACAGAGGAACGGGAAGGGGTGTGTGTGGGTGGTAATTGACTTGTACCCATCACCAGATAAGGCATGAGCAGCCCTACTGAAGGCAACTTGCTCTGCATCTTTTAAATGCCCCGAGGAAACTGAGACAATAAATGGGCTAACGCTGCAGCAAACTATCACCCCAAGTTCATCAGTGCTGCTTTACGGTTGACTTGCCTCCCTCTTGCCACCCTGATTTCCTTGTTGAACTTCAGAAATCCTGCCTAGACTCCAGCCTCAATAAAGATAATCCCATTGCCCATGGCCTTGACCCTGAACCCCTCATTCCCCACCTTCCCAGACTTTGTTTTCTGTTCCTCTCAACTACGGACCCACTGATGATCCAAGAGGACACCACCTCCCCAAATCCCAAACCGTGTACAAGATCTGATGCTTGACCCGGTCCCTGAGAATGACTTGGACTCTGTTTATCATAACTCTCAACATCCTCAATGAGACAATCTCTGTCTTAACCCAATGGAACCAAGTTCAAGGTGTAATTTCAGACCTAGGAAAAGATGGTAATTTGGAACCCCTATGATAACTGCAGATGCAACTGACAGAATCTATGGTGTAATTATTCTATGAAGCTAAATATAATTATAATCAGACTGAAACAAACATAGTCAAATGGAAACAATAAAACTTAGTTCTTAAGGTTCTCTGTTGTGTCTTCTGTAAAACTCCTCATGAGAAGTGCTCTTCTTTCACACCCACCACTAACTGCTGACCGATTAAGTTCCTGCATCCCCCAGAATGTAGACACTGTTCCCAGAGAGACTGCGTGATGGAGCGGCAAGCATGTGCTCCCTGAACTCCGAAAGCCTAGGCTTCAATTCGCAGTCATGTCACTTATCCTCTGTGGGCCTTACTTTCCCACTGTAAAATGGGGAAAAGTAGCTGTCTCCCCAGCATGTGCTAAGGACCAGAAGTTATGTATATAAATTGAGGACTGCAGCCCCTGACTCCAGTTAGGCTTCTGCAAATTGTCATCATTGTTTTTGGAGTCAGACGCCATAGCAGAATCTAGACACCATGCTTCCCTGGCTTCATCTTATTAAGGATTCAATGCCACATCTCACCACCTCTTGGGAAATTTCCAAAGGAGCATCTCCTGACTTTCAAGCAAGCAAGGCCCAGTTACGTGTGCATGTGTGCATGTGTCCCAGGTACCTGCCTGGGGGCCAGTGCAGGCAGGTCTCTGGGCAATCTCTGCTTTCCCATGCCCCAGAGGAGAGCACTGTGCCTGTTTGTTCACACACCTGGAAGAGGTTAGCAGCTTCCAGGACCCGCTGGACATTCTGCTTGGTGATCAGCGCCTTGCTGGTGTATGTGTAGTCCAGAAGAGTGTGCATGGTCTCAGCATCGACCCCTTTGATAATGATTCTCTTCTCATACTTTTCCTTTAAATCATTGCAGAACATGGCCCTGGAAGACAGATGTGTGACTGTGAGTCTCACCATGACCTGTGGTTTCAGATCTAAACTGACCCCTTCACACCTGTCTGCCCCAGGTTCCCAAGGTCAGGACCCAGAATGATTGCTCTCTGTTCCTCCACCACCCAGAACACACCAGACCTTCCATCATTGCTTACTGAATTGAACTGTCCTGCTTTACTGTGCCCAACTGTAGTCCCCATGGGGGTACTAGATGTGAAGGGACAGTAGGGACCCTACTGGCACAGCTTGTGGAATCTAGAACAGTTTTATTGGCCCAAAGGACTAGTTTATTGTCTCAAAGTGCTGGGGATTCTTCTAGGGGCTTGTGGGAACTCCGAAGCCTCATCTGTACTTTCTTTCTCAACTGCCAGCACCCAAAAACAGGGCTTTTGACTCAGCTCTCAGTTCTCACCCCAGCTTTCCTCTGGCCAGGAGCCTGGCGATCCACTGGGGCCCAGATGCTCTCCAGTAACACAGGTGGTTCCTGACACTGCCTCTCATTCCAGAAGCTGGGCCCCAGTCTGTGGCTTCCCAGTTGCAACTGGGAGCATTGAATCACCTTATCCCAGGACAGAGCTCCCAGAACCATGGCCCTGTCTCGCCTCTGGACTACACCTTTCCTGCTCCCTCCCAGCACTGGCCTTCTGGATACTCAGTCTTTATCCTGCAAGCGGAGGAGCAGGATGGAGAGGATGCAGGTTTTGACATCAAAGTGACTATGATTTGAACACCAGCTCTACCAGCTCAAAACTTGGACATATTATTTAATCTCTATGAGCTTCAGTTTTCTCATATTTAATGGCTTTTTTAAAGTTTATTATAATGATTGATAGATAAGTAGCTATATTAATAGCTCAATGATTAATAGATAAGTAGAGATATAGAGATTTTTTTCACCCCCTGCCAGGCTCATATGGAATTTATCATGCTTCTTGGACTTTGATATTTGAACTGTTGACCCCTCTCAGGTAATTTATGAGCCATTTTATTGATTTTTAAACTGCATTTAAGCCCTACTATGCTTCTGAAGAGATTTCTGGAACTCTGAAAACTTAAAAGGTATCTAAAATATAGTGAGACTACAGACATTTTCAGTAGGAAGGGAAGAAGATAAAGAACATGAGCGGGGACAATGAGTGAGGCTAGAAGTGTTCATCACAATGGCCACTGCACTATCATTACAGATGGGCCTGCTCTGCCAGTGCAAGAGAGACCATCTAGTCAGTTACACAATTCACAACCCTCATTTTATACGAGGTCATTTTTTAAAAACAAATCCAAATGCTCAGAAGAATTGCTATTCTTAGCACTAAAAGCTAGATGTAATTTCTCTTAAGGATGCACACCAGCCTCACAACATTCTCAACCATAGATGGTAAGTTCACAAGGCTGATCCTTCATAGCTGTGGCTGAGACAATTCCTTCAGTCCCATTCCTACAAAAACCTGTTCACTCTCTCTTGCCCTCCCCAAGGCAGTGGGACCCCAGCAGCCCCACAGACTGGGACAGCACACCTTATGAAAACAACTCCATGGAGGCCCAGGAATTCGATTTCTTTCAATTCACTATGCATTTACTGAGCATCCACTCCATGTAGAATACTGGGTGAGGGCTGGAAGGGATCTAAATGTCAGGCAGTCTCTGGACTTAATTGTGCCCCTCAAAAGTTCTTGTGTTTAAGCTCTAACCACTGCCACTGGCCCCCATTTGACTATTTTGTGTAGATAGGGCTTTTAGGGAGCAATTAAAGTTAAATGAGGTCATAAGGGTGGGGCCACAATCCAATGGGACTGGTGTCTTTGTAAGAAGAGAGAACAACACTTTCTCCCTCTCTGCCATGTGAGCACACAGTGGCCAGCAATAAGCAAGAGAGTCCACGCCAGAAACCAACCGTGCTGGCACCCTGATCTTGGACTTTCAGACTCTAAAATCGTGAGAAAATATATTTTTTGTTGTTTAAGCCACACAATCTATGGTATTTTGTTACGGCAGCCCAGGCTAATAGAGGCAGTCTCTACCCCAGCCCCTAGTGGTTCCCAATCTGGCAGAGACACATGTGCATAAATAATAATCTGCAAGGGCCATGAAAGCCCCATAAAGTGCTGTGGGGCCAGGAACGGCTGCTCACAGAGAAGGCAAAGGGCGATGCGTGAAGATGGGTAGGACTTTTAGGTCATAAACACCATAAGTAGGTGTAAACATGTGGGGTACATAGAGGATCCAGCAGGCATGTGGTTTGTCTGGAGCTCAGGGGATGAGATGGGTGGTGAGAGATCAGTCTGGACAGATAACCTGGGTCCTGAATGTGAGGGCACCAGAGGTAGGCTAGGGAGTTAGGTTTCATTTAGTGGGCAGTGGGGAGCCATTGAAGGTTTATAAGGAAAGGCAGGTCTCAAAAAGGACATTTTTTAGTAAGTGTGTTGTCAGTTTAATTTGCTGGTGATCAGTGCCTCTGGAGTCAAGCATTTACTGCACGCAAACAGAGCTGATATGCTTGTAACAATGGCACAGCCTTTTCCCAGAAACTGTACTAATTGATGCAGTGGCCACACCACTAGGGAACTTCTCCAGTTGTCCCTGGACCTTCTAAACTGCAGACACATGAACAGGAGCCTTAAAGAGCCATTATCTCCCAGCCAAGTCATTGAAATGGGAAGGCCCCAGATTAGCACCCTGGTGACAGAATGGGTTTCCCTCCCAAAACTGGGACTTCTGTCCCAGCACAGAGGGGATCATACTACTACATTTTGCTCTTCCTCCCTTTCCCACCCCTGCTATGTCTCTCTGGAAATCACTCAGCAGTTTCTCTCCCCCATTTCCTAATCTGCAAAAAGGAGGTGACTACTTGTGGTTTCCCAGGAACAAGCATCAAAAAGTCAAAAGACTCCCAGAAAAAAAGAGATTAAGAAAAAGAGAGAGAAAGAGAGAGAAATCCCTTGACTAGCTGACTTCAACCTTTTGTTTTAGCCCATGAGATCTTCTCCCTAGGGTCTATGGCTGTCCTTTTTCACCCATCCTTGTGGTTTCTACAATAATTCTCCTACGTTTCTCTCCAACCTCCTCTTCCCTCTTCCTTCAACTCACAAGAATATGACAGCAAGAAAGAAAGAGCACATGTGAATTCTGCAAAGTTAATAAATCCCAGCCTGGTAGCAGAGGAGCAGTGCTGTCACTTGAGCAAATGACTAATTTATAAGCCCCTCTCTTCAGCCACAAACCCTCTTTGCCAGAGGGGTGCAAACCCATCTGCAAAACCATGCACTTTTAAAAATGATGTCATGTAGACTCACCTTGCTGCCTCCTGGTCCCATAAAGAACCCTGTCATCTCAACAATCACACAATTTCTTCTCAGCTCAGCCTGTTTCCTGAGAGGAGCTGGGCAATCTCACTTGCGAAACCTTCCTTCATTTGAATCTCTATGGCAATGCTACCCAACAGAACTATAATGTGAGCCATGTGCATAATTTCCATTTTTCTATTAATCATATTTTTTGAAAGTAAAAAGAGACAAAATTAATTTTAATATTTTTTACTTGACCCAGTATACCTCAAATATTACCATTTCAACATGTAATCAATATTTTTAAATTATTCATTAGATAATTTACATTCTTTTTTCCATATTGTCTTCAAATCCCCCCCTAAAATGTGTATTTTACACTTACAGCACATCTTAATTCATGTCAACTTTAATTCAAACACTCAATACCCAGACGTGGCTACTGGCCATTCAATTAGATAGCGCAACTCAAGAGTATCCATCCTGAACTATGGTGTTGGGGTCACCCCGATTGGCAATCATCTCGGGAGGTAAAGTTAATGTCACCCACATCAATGTCATGTAGATAAATATATGGAAACAGGACATGTCACAGGAGAGGGTGGACAGTGATGATGGAGTCAGGTGATGCTTCATAGAAACAAGGCAACATACCGGCGAAGTCCCACAGTTCTAAGGCGAGACTTAGAAAAGCTCCTTCACCTGGAGTGTGGTTTTAAGATTAGTGAAGGGTGAATTTTGTTGAATCTGGGGGATCACAAACATTCCAGTGAATACTGGGAAAAACCTAATGAAGAGATGTTCTAATATTAAATGAGATAGGTCTGTAAATTGTCTAATTCAGTGCCTTGCACTTTGGGGTGGCTCTTTTGAGGTCTACATGTTTCCCATGTGGCATAATTATTGGGATATTTGGGATCATGTGGACTTGATCGGGCTGTCACTGCTAGACGCAGCTTCACAATTCTCTCTTGAAACGCGTCACTGAACACCCCACTCCAGCTCAGCCCATGCCTCACGGGGCACCTTGATTCCCAAAGGCAATCCTGATGAGCCAGTGATGGGTTAGAGGTGTGGAGGGGCAGGATGGGGAGGGGAGGAGGTCAAGCAAAACAAAGGTCATACAGAAAGTCACCTCGGCCTGATCCTGCAGGGGTCCACTGGAGAATACACTCCAGGGTTGTCCCAACAAGAGGCAAAGAAGCTGAGCAATGATATTCCAGCACCTGCTGACAGTCTGTTATGGGCCGCCTCAGGAGCAGGTAAGGTCTCAGGCACTTCTGGCTTCTTGTGCGTGAGAGTGTGCGTGCACTCAAGCAAAGGGGCTCCAGGAGCCAGGCAGGGCGGGCAGAAGAGCTTCAGCATGGCCTGTTGGAGGAAACGTGGGCTGTGGTCTAGTCGAGTCTCCTAGGCTAACTCACTGCGTGACTTTGTACAAGTGTGCAAACCTGCTTCCTCCTCTATCAAATGGTATAATAGTGCTCCCTACTCCAGAAAGTTGTTGGGAGGAATAAGAAAGAAAATGTACACAATAGCCAGCACTCACTAAGGGAAGACATTTCAGACCAGATCAGAGGACTCCTGGCAGGCTAGTGGGAAGATACTTGGAGCAGGCAGGCTGATCACACTCTGACTTGCAACCCTTGACTTGCCAGCCTCTAGCCTGGCCCTTCTTGGGTAAGTGGGTGCCAGAGTCACTGCACTACTGTCCACTACCCGTCCAGAGTAGAGTTAGGACAGGGGTTGCATAAAAACTGGTCTAGAGATGTTAGCATGATGCCTGGCACATAACGGAGGCTCCATAAATGTTCATGGGAGAGAGAAGAGAAGCACCCTGAAGGCAGTCCTCTCTCTAGGAATGCTTTGGCTCCCAAAGTCCTTGCATTTCTCTGCTTTCCTATGAGGCATATTCACTGGTTTTCTGCCTTTCAAAGGACTCTCCTGAGCCACAGTCATCATGCTGAACACAGGTAAAGTGAAATTAGGAGAAACCCACCTATTTCTCATAGACCAAGGTCCCAGGCCTCCTGGTGCTCTCCTGGGAGACCCACAGAAACGTTTCGGTAAAGCTGAGAGATCATGAAAGGTATATAACTTCTGCAAGGTGGGCCACCCCTAGGTTTCCACTTTAACTAATCTCTTACATTTATGTTTGTAGCACTTAGTAGGGCAAACAGCATTATCTTCTTTGATTATTATACCCATTTCATAGGTGATAGACTGAGGTGGAAGTTAAGTGAATTGTTCAAGGCCATCCAGGTTGTCAGCAACAGAATGGGGACTACAGTCTAGGACTTTGGCCTCTAGGTCTGGAGCTCCACAGTACACTAAGCCCAGGAAAACCTTCAGGAGTTCAAGGCCATCTTTGGGGGTCTTAACTGAGTGTCAGCACTGAGTGAACCAACCAGGTTTCACTGTCTGAGAAAACAGCTGGGTTATTGATAAACATTTACCCCTTAGCTTCTACATGAGATGAATAAAATTTTTGTGTAATAAACAATACTTTCTAGATAGACACTGACCAACTCTCATGAGATCCTTATAAAACAGAGGTAGCTATTAAGATCCTCATTTTATAGTAGAGAAAGTCTCACGGCAGACAGCCAGCGGCCCAGTGCTCAGCAATGAGTCAGTGCCAACCTGGACAGAGCCTGGGTGAGGGAGCCTGGCTCCCTCCACCGACGTGAAACTCTCTGTGGCCCAAGAGGCTTCTGGAGTGAAGCCAGGGCATGGCCCCAGACATGTCCTGGGCTGCGCTCCCCACCCAGCTCTCTGGCCTCTCTCCACATTTCTTCCAGGCCTCTGCTCCGAAGTCAGCTCCTCAGAGCTGTACCCTCCCTGATGTTGCCCTCAATCTAAATAGTCTCTTACTATCGTATTCACCCCATACATTTTTCCTCATAACTCTGTCACAACCTGAAATTACATTACACAACTATTTGTTAACCAGTTTAACAGTTGTCTCCCCACTAGAATGTGAACAGAGTGAGGCACTCCCTGTATCCCTGGGGCAACAGCAGAGCCTGGAACCTAGTAGGGACTCACTAGATATGGGGGCAGGGGAAATGAATGACTGAATGAGCGAGCATCTGAACAAACTAGTCCTGACTGGCCCCTGTGTGTTTGCTTTTGACAGGACTCTGGACCTCCAAGAATTACCAAACCCCCATCTGGATGAGACTAAGGAGGCCTGCCTCACGTGCCCTCTGCCCCTATAGAGAGTCCCCATCCCACCCCTAAGTCTAGGGCCTGGAGCTTGAAGAGGACACCGCCCACCCTGGAACACCCCACTTGCACCTCTAATGAGTTCTATACATTCCTGCTCTGCTCTTCCCCCCAATCCCACCACCACCCCATCTACACCAGGATCCAACTCCTCTGCATCACTGAAATACTCTGGGTTGGAATGGCTCTAACATTGGTTAATTGAGTTAGATTCTACTTAAGAATTTAAATGTTGATATGTACACAATTGGTTAAGTTTTAAATTAGTGATCATGTACTACTCAAGGAATATTTGTGTTAAGAAACGATTATTTGAACATAAACCCAATGTAGATCATCAAAGGGCTTCTCACCACAGAGAAAGCCAGGAGTCAGCATATGCAAGGGCGACCTAGCATGGCAGGACGTCACTCTCATGGTCCCAGCACCTCTCAGCTAAAGGCACCGAAACCTTCCAGCTGCCTTTTCTTAACCACAGGAAGTACATAAACATTGGGCTCAGCCCCGTTTCTGACTTCAAGCTGGCCCCTAAGCCCTACCCTGCAGACCCTATCCCAGCACTGGTGTCCTGCCCACATCCCAAGGCTGCAGGCACTCCAGCCTGGAGGCCAGTGGGTCTCTAAGTATGTTCCCTGGACCATCAGCATCAAAATTCTTGGGATGCTTGTGAAAAATGCAGAATCTTGAGCCCCACCTACCCCAAACCTAAGGAATCAAAATCTCTGACTTAGATAGGTCTGGGAGTATAATTTTATTAGACTCTCCCTGCCTCCACCCATAATTCTTCTGCAAACCAAAATTTAAGAAAGAGTGCCCTAGAAATAGGTCACCTCACTTTCCAGCACAGGCCCCCTTGGCTCACTCTGAGAATGAAATTAGACGATGGTCAAGGTAAAGGAAACAACTGGCAACAGACATGCCCTTGAAAGTCCTCCCTCTCTAGATTCTCCCTTTCATCCTCTGAAATCCAGGCCTCCTAGAATTCTGTGAGGCCTAGGCTGCCTCCCAAATTGCGGGTTGTGGGGGGAGGTGCAGGGTGGGAAGGGCTCAGATGGAAGCAGTCTTGTCCTGGCCCTTAAGTCTTTCTCTAATTTAGCTGCATAGACAGGGGCCCCTGCACTTAATTCAAATAACAGGGTTCGTTAGAGCTAGGAGTTCTGAAACAGGATGTGGTGCCAAAGCCCTATTAATAATAAACAGTGTGCAATTCTCTGTTCTCATCTGCTGTGTACATGGAAGTTCCACACACCTGGAGGGGTGCCTTCAGAGAAGGACTGCGGGTTCATGGCCATCTCTTTTCTTCACTCCAGAAACATGCCTAACAGCACTCTGCCACCTCTCTCCAGGGCCTGGAGTTGGCTCCCTGAACCCACAACTGCTGGCTGGGTCTTCAATCCAAAATCACAGGCAAGCTGTAACCACAGAACTTCCCCACCAGACTCTAAACATCATCAGGCCCCAGAAGAACTGCCCTCTGCCAGCTCCTTACCCAAACTCACCACTCCTCAAGGACACTGCCCATGTACCCTTTGGGAACCAAAACGCTAGCCATGTTTCTACAAAACCAGAGTCCCCTGCAGCCCTACTGGACCATTGCTGAGGTGCCAACATGCCATGTAAGTCAGCCCATCCAAATTTATGACAGAAAGTAGAACTTGTTCTGTCCTGCAAGATCTGACAGGATAAAATAGCAATCATAGCAAATGCATATGTCTAGGAGTCAGCAATGATTCAACCACAAAGATCCTGGGCAGTTCTTATTTTGCCTGTCCAACATCATTCCTAATCTTTTTAGGAGGAGTACCAGTACCCACACTCCCCACATTCTCCTTTGGGGAACTATCCTTCCTCTAATATCAGCCTGAGATATTTGGATGGAGTTAGCCCTACCTCCTAGACCAAGGGTGAGCACAGTCCAGGTCCCATATTATGTCTCCCCAGCCACAGTGCTTGGTTTGCAAATGGGCACAAGAAGAAGCCACTCCAATTGAAGCCAATTCCAGGACTTTCTCTGGAAGGATTGGGAGAGAGAAGCTCTCTTCCCACTGATATCACTGAGCTGGGAGAAATAAAATCTCAGTTGCTGGAGATCCACTTGCCACCATGTGTGAAGATCCTTCCCTGAGAAAGAATCCAACACAAAGAAAAGTAGTAAGAGATGGAGAGAGAAACTAAGGCCTGATGACCTCCTTTGAGCACAAGGATCCAACCAGGCCTGATGCCAATACCCGTGAACTTTTACCTCATGTGAGCAAATAAATTCTTTTTTGTATATGCTTGAACTGGTTGGAATTGAGTATATGCCATTTGCAGTGCAGAGTCCTGATGGACACAACTGGACAAGCGAAATCCTGAATGACGCATGAGCTCAAATGCTAAAGAAGATTGTATCAAAAGTGCCCAGAAAAAGAAACATTAAAGTACTCTCAACACTGCTGTACAAGGCCCGTCACAGTCTGGTCTGTGCGCCCCTTCCCCATCCTGTGATGCTGCTGTGCCCAACAGCAAGCAGTGCCCAGCATGTGTCTCTGTTTACATCAACACCCTTGGGCTCCAGGCAGGCCGCTCTATGTAAGTGCTACAGGAACCTTATTTAATGAGTCTTCTCCTCTATTAAAGTCATAAGGATCTGAAAGGCAAGGACTGGATTTGATTTCTCTCTCACTTCTTATTTAATGGCCCATAGTAGATGCTATAGAAAGAAGGAAGGAAGGAAGGAAGGAAGGAAGGAAGGGAGGGAGGGAGGGAAGGAGGGAGGGAGGGAGCGCAGCCCTCTACTTGCTCCCGTAGGCCAGGTGGATTTGTCTACTCTACCCTACACTTGCCAAACCCGCAGTCCTCCTCTAACTGCCCTGAGTATAAATAACAGTGAGCTCCGAGACTGAGGGACTGGAGCAAAGCACGTGTGTGGAGAACTGTGTTATCTGTGATACTCCAGTTTGGACCCCCAGGCCCATGATGTTTACCCTAAGCCCCGCTACCTGAGATCTGAGATTACAAAATATGGTAGTTGTTCTTCACCTTAATTTGCTTTTGCATGTCTTTGCCGGAGATGAGACCTGGCTTCCCTAACACAGCACCACCTCCCTGACAACCCCTTCAGTGGGGTCTGCTCTCATTCTCACCTCCCCCTGGCTGGGAGCAGTGTCAGCATTTGTGCCTACTGTCCACGGCCACATCCTGACCAGTGTGTTGTTTGAGAGACTCTTTGTCACCCTCTTTTTCCAAACATTTTCCATCCCAAGCCCCCAGGAGCCCATGCTGCCTTCCTGTGACTTCATGCCATTATCCAGAAGTCAAGGATCATCCTCTGCTTACAGACTTTTCTGAGCATTCCCTGGTTCTCACTACTTGGAAACAAGTGAACTGGCACCAGTCCCAATCCTCACCCCAAGGAATTCAAATGTGGAGGCTTCCCTGGTCATAAACGTTATCCCTATTGTGACAGGACAAAGATGTTCAGACATGTGTTCCAGCTGCCACAGAGGAATCTGGACTGCTGGGCTTGTTCCTTGGGCTTTTATGATACAGAATCCAGGGTCAGGGTGGGGGTCCAGGGGAGACAGAAGATCCCTGCTGGGGATCAAGAGGAGTTTTATAGAGAGAGGGGTAAGGGAGGTGTGCCCATAGGTTGGGCCACACTCAGCCCCCAAGACCAGGGCCAGAACTGGGGCTGAAATCCAGCCCCTGCTACACTGGCCCAGCCTTGTGCCCTAATGTGGACTGTGATGACCTCCCCAGAGAAAGGGGCACCTTTTTTCTAATTAGTCCTCCCAGAAAGAACTTCTAAAAACTAAAAGCCAGTAGAAGTCCTGATCAGAGACGTGGAAAGAGAGGGGAGCAGATGTTAATGACAGCTGTGGTGTGTAGCTCCTTCACGGTGCCCAAAAAATGCAATTTCAGAGCTTGTGTGACTTGGAAACTATTTTGTTTCTGGGCTTTGCTCTAAAATGGGACAGCATGGGTGGGCAGAGGATTTATACAGTTATGCTACCTTCTCTTTCTCTTTCCAGTCTTGTAGCTCAGAGCTGGCCCTCAGCAAATGCTGAGGTTTGTCTTAGTTTGTCTCCCAGTCCCTGGGGCTTGCCTCCTTCCTCCCCTTCCTGCTGGGCAGTGCCCTCCCCCCCTCTGAAGGCTCTCCTGGTCCAGCTGCCCCTAGGGCCCTCAGAGAAAATTCAGAAAGTCCCTGGAGACTCTCCCCACCCCACTGCCCGGCAGCACTCCAGCACTTACCTCCTCGCACCATAATGCTTGCCACCACCAGAGGGTCTCCCTAGATTCATTGGCCACCACACCACAGCCCAAAGGGTTATTTTAACAGAGATGTCAGTTCACTTTCCTGCTTAAAAACTCTTACAGCTTCCCACTGCCTATGAGATACATTTCAAATTCTTCATCCTAGCCCAACAAACTCTGCCATAGTCTGACCCTGCCGTCTCTCAGCCTTACTGGCCCACACATACCCTTTATTCCAACCCTACTCTTCTACCTGTGGTTTACAAGCGTACATTGCACTATACCTTCCTGGGTGTGCTTCCTGGAACCTGGAGTACTGTCCCCTTTCTCCCCCTCTCTTGGTGCCTTCTGGCCAATGCCTACTCATCCTTTAAAACTCTACTCAGATATCACCTCTTCCGGGAAGTCTTCTTTGACTCCTTTCTCTCCAGTCTGATTTAAGGTCCCTCTGTAAGCAGAGCTCCATCATAGCACTTATCACCTTGCACAAAAACATGGATTTACCAGTCTCTCTTCTCAACTGATTATGATTTTAATGTCAGGCAGGAACTGTAACTCATTCATCTTTATATACCCAGTGCCTGGCATAGAGTAAGCACTTGAGAAATTTGTGTCAATTGAATAAATACATGAGTGGAGAGATGGATGGAATTAAACTAAAGTTAACACTACAGTACTGAAAGCTTAATCTTCTGTGCCCCCGCCCAGATTTCTGCACCTTAAGAGAGGTTATACGGTCCAGTATTCCTCAGTTAAAGCTGACAGATCACCAGCAGCAAGAAATGTGGGAGGAGGGCAGGTTTTCACAGCCATTACTAAGAATTCTCTCCCCCTCCATCTCTAGGTTCATCTGCCAATGAGAGACATCTCCTGCCAACCCCCGCTGCTATCCTGACCTTTAAGGATATAGCCAGTTAACTGAGAACTTCCCTAAATTTCCTAACTCCATACTCCATTCTCTTTGTCCTATTTGTGTGTGTGTGTGTGTGTGTGTGTGTGTGTGTGTGTATGCATGTGTGGGTGCGCTGTGTCCAATAATCCTACTTTCCAGGAATTATTCACTGGGCATCTACCTCTCCCTAAGTCCCCTGATACCAGATGCCCCTGACACCCAGCCCTCTACAAGCCTGAGCTTGCTCTATATGGTACATGATCTCTTAAATACCAGGCAGCTCTTACTTGCCCCTGGACCTGAATCATTATAGGCAAACCTGCTGGTAGTTAATTTTTATAGATCCCTGAGTTTCTCCTCCAAAGGAGCCACATACAGCTTCTGGTTTGATTGTGTTTGAGAGTCATAGCAGTATCAGACCTCCTTTGATTATAGTGGCCTTAAAGCATTCCACAAAAGTTGAACATAATAAGAGAATGCTTACCCTTAGAGCTAGCAGAAGACATGTAGACTGCCTAAATGATATTTTTTTCACAGCGAGGAAGACTTATTTTTATACAGAAATAGTATCTCCAAAAGAATTTAAGATAGCTTTACTAAAAAGCAGCTGAGGTATTATAAAACACTAAACAGTAAAAACAAAAAAATAGGATGATAAGAACTAAGTGAATAGGAAGAGAATATACCATTGAAACCTGGGCAGAGGAAAGCTAATGTGCTGAGCCTCCTGACAGCCAAAGTAAACATGGAAGTACAACAGGTTATAAAAGAAAGTAAGCCAGGAGTTGTTGTCCCTCTTTAACAGGCATTTATTTTCCCTTTTGTCTAGTGCCTCCCCCTTCTAAGAAATGCATTTCACTCAGATTCGGGGGTTCAAGTGAGAGTGTCACCTTTTCACCAATCTCTCTTTTTCTCTCCCTCTCTCCCTCTGTCTCTGTCTCTCTCTCCCTCACACACACACACACACACACACACACACACACACACACACACACACTCTCTCTCTCTCTCTCTCTCTCTCTCTCACACTCACACAAGCATGCACACACCTCTTTGGCCAACATAGGCTCCTAAACTAAGCAGGGCTGATCATTGTGCCCCACCTCCCTGACATAGTGACTGGTCTAGGATTGGGTCATTGAATGGAGTTGGGTCAATCAGTCTTTCTTGGGGGATTTCCAAACTGAAGCTAGCCCCTCAATTTTTCTATGAAACCAAAGCTAAGAGAAGTGAGTCCCAGAGCTGCCAACAGGCAAGCTCCCAACACTGTGGCAGAAGTCTGAGAAATCCCACCTGTGAAGCCCAGTGAGGGTGGAAAGAGAGCACTCTTCCTGTGTTCAAGGCACTGGTTTCTCTTCCCCCTGGGCTCTACTGCATCCTGGTGTTTCCTACGAATTGGTTACATGGCCAGATACCTTCCTCTTTTGCCTATGCTTATTTAACTTGAGTTCCTATCCGTCACAACCCAAAGAATGCTGACTAATATAGGAACATTGAGCAACGTGATGGATGGTGAGCACCAAAACCGTTTTACCCAAAACACTGACATTCTGCATATGGCCAGTGCTTCTCGTGGGCAGTTTGGTGTTTACCATATTAGAATCTAATTCTGTAAAGTCATTTTCATGCAGGGCCAATTATATATCTGTGTACTTGATGCACGGATAAAGCAAGAATTTGAGATGTGAATGGTGAATGTATTTCGCCATTGTGCTTCAGGTGAGAGCTGCATGGAACATTATTCAAAACAGGAGAATGAGAGATGTTCTGGTCTTGACTGAAAGAAGATCCACATGCCCCAGACACCAAGGGTGGAGATGACAGAGATGACATTTTAGAAAATTAAAAGGACCCAGTTGCACTTCTGGGGCAACCCCCACCCAGCATCTTCCTATCCTGAGAAAGGCCCACAGAGTCACTGTGCAGGCAGAGCACATCTGTGTGCAGATAGTCACAGGAGTGACCTGAATCCACGACATTCTGAAGCCTTTGGATTTTTTAACCGTTCCTCCTCGTTTTTCCCATGGTGAGCACACTTTATCATCCTTTCCTTTCCTAAAGTTGTGGCACAGCCTCCCAACTCTGTGAAGACTTCCTGCTCTGACGGGGATGCTACTTAATCAATGACTGAACCTGCAGGGGGACTATCAGGCTTTTATTCACATCAACCCTTCCAAGGTATTTGCTGCGTGCCGGCCACGGCAGTGGTTCCAGTGGCCCTCTGGTAGCTTACACTTTCAACCAGCTCTGAGTCCACACCTTAAGGATGATGATGCCTTCAGCCCACACCTGCTCACCGGTATACTCAGGGTGGCTCCTAGTTTGGAGGAAGAGGTGGAATGGGAGTGCAAAGTACTGTCCTCTGGCCTGCCAGCTACTCAGGATCCTTACCTCTGCTGCATATGTGACAAGAGAGTCGGGCTTCCTAACACTTGTATAGTTTTCATGATACCTTATCCCTTAATCTGCACCTAATGCAGGCCTAGCACATAGTAGCTGCATATAGTGGACACTTGTCATTTTGGTTGCCTAGCATCTAAAGCATTCCCTAGGTGGGGCAAATTCTCCCTCTGAATGACACATAGTGTGTGGCAGAAGCCGCTCCCAACAGGATACTCACTTTCCCAGCTTCTGTCATGGTGAACACATTAACATGTGCAGTGCAGCCTTAAGCAACCACAACAGCCAACCTCAGACTCTGAACTGGGAGCTGGTGATGAAAGAAGCAGTGACAGAGGAAAGTCTGTTCTGGAGGCAGTGGCAGCCTCCCGGCAGCAGCAGGCGCAGTGCCCACGGCCACAACCATGCTGGCCTGGGGCCCCAGGACCTGCAGCAGCATGGCTGGCAGTCCACCTCATGCACATCCCAGGGGGACTCTAGGCTGTGGTCCTGGCCACTGCCTGGCTCCCTTGCTCCTGTCTGTTTTCTGAGTTTGGCATTCCTGCCTTCTAGGGGAGTCTGTGAGTTGCCTGCATAAATCCTCTTCTCTACAAAGCCAGTTGATTTCTATTCCTTGGAACTAAGAAATCTGACTTACTATCATGCATAAAATGTTTGGGCAAGTAAGTCCATAAATGAGTCCATTTGTTATGTGTATTCCACAAGCTGCAGAGTAGGTAGGCAGCCTCACTGTTGTAGATGATGGCACTGAGCCTCCGGAAGGCCAAGCAATTCCTCCAAGGTTTATACAGCCAGTGAGTGACAGAGTCTGGACTCAAATAATCCCAGGGGTGGGACTTTTAGATGGTATTCTTCCCACTATACCAGTTACCGGTTCCAGCCCCGATGATGTCCTACAGGTTCTTGATGCCCTCTGCTTTCAAAGTATACTGTCTCTTCACCTCGCACCCTGTCCTGCTTCCTTATTTTTTATTTAGTATTTGACCCAGACTGGTGCTGTCCAGCATGCTGAGTCTTTGCTGCTAGCTGAGGTTGGCGTCTGTCAGCTCAGCCCCAAGACACAATTTGGCTTAAATGTTACCACAGTATCCTGCCTCTGTGTGTGTGTGTGTACGTGCACATGGAGGCAATCATTTTTATATTTTCTCATTTTCAGCTGCTATAGTCCACACTAGTGCATGGCAGGGAGGGGGCGGTTAATGGTCTTGCACAGGAAATGTCCTAACAGTCACATTTCTGCCCAGTGGAGAGGTCTGTTTTTAGTTTGGATCCCAATAGGGAAAGCATTCATCCTCTCAAAGTGAATTCCTTGGACAGTGAAATGGAGACAATATAATACTATCTACTTGTTGCTATCCAATTGTTGATATTGTGAGGATTAAATGAAATGAAAAAAGAATGCAGCAAAGTTCCTGGCATGCAGTAAATACTGAAAAATGTTGGCCGTTCCTATTCTAAACTGCAAAAATTACCTAATACAAAGATGGCTGTTACCATATCCTTTATAAAAATTAATTTTGGAAAAAACCTATAGTCACAATGAGAGAAGGATTTTCATATTATGCATATATTAAAGATGGTAGCTAAGTAAATAGTAGTTATGAAAACTATGGAGCACTACGGGAGAAGATTATAATGAAAAAAGAGCACAAGGCAAAACACAAAATTGTATGTAAACTGTGTTTGCAAGAATGCAAAAATATGCATATGAAAAAGGCAAAAGAATAACACCAGAATGAAAACTAACTTGATGAGAACATCCCATAATCCCTTATCCCTCAATCTGGCAACCAGATGAGCTACCATATCTGGAATATTACACAGCACTTCTTAATCCAATGCACTAGTATTTCAGCCATTCCTCTATGAAGAGTTGCCTGACACAGTCTAAAGACTCCACGTAGCTCCTTCAGTTAAGGGCAGATGTGTCCACTAGACAGTGCAGTTCAAATTGCAGATTAGTCCATGAAATATGAGAGAAAAACTTTTCATTTATCAGCACTTTGGGGATTTTGGAACTATAGATATGAGACTATAAATCTATAGTACTTAAAATTAACCACCATATTGGTTCTGCCACATGAATGATATTACAAGTATGAACCACAGGACCCAGTCGATGCTAGAAGGACAGCCGTGGCCAGACATACCCACTGTGGCAGCAGCAAGCCTCAAGCTTTCGCCATTAGCCAGGTTTTTTAATCTGGACCCCGATGGCTGTAACTCATTCTTGTTTTCCCTTGCACTTATCCCCTGCACTTGCTGGCTCCTTTCTAGACACCTTATACCATTATGGAGAAAAAGTGAAGAATTTCAATATCTAAACATGGCTTAAAAGAAGACTCCTGCCTCATTTTCTGCCATCCAGCACTTAGTCAATATATAATAATGATTAATAGATTTGTCCCCACAGCACATTCCCATTGCTGGCCTGTGCCTGATTTTTGTGACTAGTGGTCAAAGTCCCTTTGCCATAGCCTCAGAGAACCAGACACAGAGACAGAAGTACTGAGGTACAGAGCAGGGGCCAAGATCCAGAGAAGGATTTGGGGTAAGGAGCTTGCTGTTGACTCAGCCTCAGCCTGGAAGCTTTGATATGTACCCACATAGGAAGGTCAGCAGTCAGGGCACTGCTAGAAGCCTGAGCCCCTCACTGCATAGCCGATACTGCCCCCTCCACCACCAGCCCTGGGAACTGAATCACAACATGATTGCCTTCACATGTCGGCATCATTTATGAAATGTGCCATATTCTGCAGAAGTTGCCCTCTCCCCCAAAATAGCAAGAACCACTGGAGATCCTTCTGGAAGCGGGACTCTATGCAGAATGCACACCCCACCCAATGACTTTGATTTGGGGACCTTTCCAAAATCATAACACAAATAACAGCTTTACTAGTAGTCTCATAAAAGATACCAGGAGTCTTATAAAATTTTTAAAAACATTTACATGTATGTTAAATCTATGTTTCCCTCAATTTTTCTAGTATCAGAATATTTGGACATCTTGACATTGGCTGTTTGACATTTAATTTGTACTATGAGCTACTTATTAAGCTTTAGTCTCCCTCACCCTTTTCTCAGCCTCAACTCTACATATTTTCCCAACTTCCTCATTCCACTCAAGACTTTTAAATAGGCCCCCAAAGGGAACTACATTGTCTGAGTTACTAATATAGTCCCTGTTTACAGCCACCATGGTTACATATGCAGCCAGACAATAGCTGGGCAGCAGGTCCAGAGAACACATATAAGATAATGTAAGTGACAAAGATTTTAGGGGAAAATAGAACTGGTAGATTCTCTGATGCATTGGACCACATGAAAGATCCCTGTGAGAGGCTCTATGCAAAAGATACTCCAAAAATTAAGCAAATGGAAAAAAGAGTGAATTATTAACTTCAAGAAAGATAAAAGGGTTTAAGAAACAAAGAATAATCACATCACACAATTTGGCTTAACAGGAAGCACAGTTTAAAAGAGCATAATATAAACTCTAGTTCATTTTTTTTTTTAATGGAATAACATTATATTGAGAAATCATAGGGAAGGGAAGTGTGTGGCAAGGAAGTTAGGTATAAGTGCTAAGTCCTCATCAGACATACTAGGAAATCAATACATGATGTCTAACATTGAGAAACCAAGAAAGAGCAGTGTGAGCATATTGTAGAAATATAATCCCAGAAAAAGCAGGTAAACATAAAAAATGGTGGCGTCTGGTGAGCAAGGCTGAAGGGTAGAGGAAGTGAATAGCAATTTTTGCTTTTCATTATAAGCCTTTAAATACTATTTGACTCTTTTTAACTATTTGCATGTAGTACTTTGATGAAAATCAATTTTAGTTTAAAAAAATGTAGGTGAAAAATTAAAAGGCTGTGAAGAGATAATTCACAGAAAAACAACTGCAGACAACCCTTAGACTTGAAAAGATGTTTGGCCTTATAAAAAATAAGAGAAATGCAAATTTAAATTAAACTGAGATACTATTTCTCATCTCTCAGATTGGGAAAAATCTGAAGGTTTGATGCCATCCTCCTTCAGCAAGGAAAACTTGGCAATATCCATAAAAACTGCAGATGCATTTCTCTTTGACCCAGTAAACCTTCTAGAAATGCACACTCCTGAATGCACATGAAATGCCATACGTATAAGGTTATTCACTGTAATACTGCTGGTAATACTGAAAGATTAGAAACAATCCAAATGTCTATCAGTAGGAGACTGGTTAAATAAATATGGTTCAAGCACTTAGCGGAAAAGTTTTACAATCTCCATGTATAAAGAAAAAAACTTGCATAGTTTTACAACCAGCTCCCAGGCCCTCCGAAGCAGAGAGGACTGTGTCGAAAGCCTCTCAGACAGAGCGGGCTCTGCCCTTCCGAAGTCTAACTTAAGGGGAACTTGGCTCCCAGACCCTTTCAAAACCTTAGAAACAAAGCAGGAGAAGCAGTGAGGCAATGTCAGACTTCACATCGGTCCTGGGTCCACACCCCACTTGGTCGCTTGATTAACTGAGGCACTCGCGGCTTCAGTTCCTCGTCCCTCCGTGGGAATGAAATTCCCGACCTCGCAGGGTTGCTGTGGGGTGCTGTATGTGACACAGTTGCCGCAGGGCCTGGCCCACAATAAGCGACCAACAACCTAAGTTACTGTTAATAGTAGTACTGGGGAAAGGAATCCGTCTCGAGGGCTGTGTTCATCACAGGAGGAAATTCATCTTGGAAATACCAAGATAAGAATCAAAAGTCTCTGCTCCAAAGAAAAGAACAGAGGACCATCCCGCCCACGACCAGGCAGTTTCGGAAGGGCCTGTCCTCCACCGGCGGACACACGTGCTGCAAGGGCACCGCCGGCACCGCCAGCACCGCTTCGCCGCGCCTCCTCTGAGGACTGGCAGGCGCTTTCCCTAAGGATCCTGCGCAGCAGCACTGAAAGGACCTGGGCCCAAACACCTGCTCAGGATGAGAAATCCGAGCACAGCGGTGAGCTCGAGAGCACACAGGGCCAGAGTTCCGTTCTGTAGCCACACCGAGCCACTAGCAAAATTGCTCATCGGGTATACATTGTATGATAGCAGTTTTCCAGTGATTCAAAACAGAAGGAATAAACCTAAAAGTAAGTACTTAGGACGTGGAACCCAGCAGACTGAGTCGCTTCTGAAAGGGGTTGTGATCAAAGTGAAAGGGTATGATCAATATTGGTGGATTAAGTAATGTGTCTGTGTATGTCACCCTCTTTTTGGCTGTGTCTAGGCTTCATCTTTTATATACTTCCTATGGAATTAAGCCCCAAATTTAGGGCAGTTTGCATTACAATGAAAACAAGGATTTTTAGAGGGTGCCCAATCCCCGTCCAGCAATGACTAGCTGTATGATGTTGAGTTTCCATTTCCTCATCTGTAAAAGTGGACATCAGCCACCTTCGTTGTGTTACTGCAAAAATAAAATCAGATAACTGTGTCTGGCACATAGCAGGCACTGCTTCCCTCAGACCCAGATACTCCCATGCCTCGTCTACATACACCTCATCAGTCACACAGCAACCCCCAACCCTTGTCTTTGAATTCCAAGAAATATTTCTCCCTAAGCATCTCCAAAAATTGAAAAAATAAAATACCTTCCATAATACTTGTGTAGGCAAATAGTTTTTAATTTCCTCAGCCAGAACCAAGAGTTAAGAAGAATCTCATTAGGAAGATTTATAAAGTTATTTCTTTTCAAGTTCCCCCAAATACCTTCTTCACCCACATTTCCCTTCATCCACAGTTCCCACCATGGAGAATTCTGGACCCAGCTACATTCACTGGGTTCCTGATTCTCCCACATTCCTATACCAGGCATTTGCTCATGGTAAACACTCAATAAATGGTTTTTAGCTGAACCAAACAGATGGCGGTAAAGAATTTCAACAAAGATTGAGCATCTGCTATATGCTAGGCACTGTGTGAACCCTTTTCCCTCCAGCATTTAATTATCACAACAATCTGGAGAGGTAATCATCATTGTCCCCATCTTACAGATGACAAAGAGAACTCAGAGCATTAAGTGACCTGCTTAGAGTCCATTGTCGGAAGGGGCAGAGAGGGATGGAACCCAGGAGCTTGTTGCAACTAGAGGCCTCTCGTTTCTAAAGCACCTTGTAACTGCTCTCCTTTCTCATCCACCCCCTGTGCACAAAGAGAAGCCCCTCATTTTCAGCAAGTCTTTTGATAACTCCAAAAGATGGGCCACATCCCTTTCTCTACCTCTATTGGTGAACAAAGACAACATCATGCTTCCAACACGCTAGTCAGACGGGGAAAAGTCCCCATGACTTCAACAGTTTTCCATCCTCTGAAACAAGGACATTTACACAGAAGTTTCACCAGAATATATACATATTGCTTTTAAACGACACCAATCTCTTTTTATTATGGTTGAAATCCTAAAATCTAAGGTTTAATAGCTTCCTTTCTTACATCTTGAATAGACACATAAACCTGAATAGATATACAAACTGTAAATACAACAGCCCGACTAGTTACATTGGGCTCTCACATCAATATAGATTTTCCTTACAGCTTGCACCCACTTTGACTCTGATCCTAGACGCGCTGACCTGAAATAGTTGCTGGCCGCAGCGAGCACCACGCGGTGGCAGGAGAATTCCTGAATGTCCACACACAAGATGACATCTGTCAGAGCGTTTTCCCCTCGGAGGGTCTCCAGGCCATTCTGCAGAATTAATGACAGTCCTGTGTCGTCAAATTTTACTTTATCTCCATTTAAGATTTCTACCAGGTCTCCCCTTTTCTGAGATGGCTCATCTGTAGAAGGTAACAGGGGCCCTTCCAAACTCTTTTCTACCACGTCGCCCATGGCCCAGGTGCCCCTTTGTCCCTCCATCAACATCCAGACCGAAGGAGTGCCCGAGCTTCAGCAGGTCCCATTGCCGAAGCTGAGCGGATTTCCTGTACAGGGCCCTCCACTTATCACCAGCTGTCACACACATAACAGGAAGTCTCGCACTTTCTCATCCTGTTACTACAAAAGCCAGTAACTTCTATTCTTCTTTTTTCTGTGAGTCAACACAAGGTTAGAGATTACTTAGAAGGGGCGTGTAGGAGGGGGCGCTAGGAGAGAAGGGGTGGCTTCCCAGGGTTGCTGTTAGTGCTGAGTGGTTATTTTGGTCCATCTCCCCCTCATATCCGTGAGCAGGAAGCCTCTGGTTCTGGTTATTACATTTATACCCCTGGGGCTTCTATAAGCCAATTGTCGATGATGAGACAGGCAGGGACATTCTGCAACTCTGCCCCTCCTTCTTCCCAGTAGTCTGAGACCCCAGGGTGAGCCCCCACCCAGTCCCTTGGGGCCCTTAGAGAATCCATTTATCTCTGGCATTCTCATCTCTCCAGCACTGCACATCTTCTGCCTTTGTCTTTTTCCAGCTCAGGGGAAAACAGTGTTATGGCAAATATTAATATTCCCACACCCAAAAAGGGCTATTGTTTCAGATATGCCTCTGGGAACAGAGAATAAATAGCCTCCAGAAACTCCATCCCCAGAGTCTTCTCCCTTAGAAGACCAATCTGGTCAACACCAGATTACCACGTCTCAGATTGGCCTGCTCTCACCCCACATCTCCTGGGCCTACACCTAATGGTACATCATCCCCCTGGTTCTGGTTATTACCTTAATGAAGACCTTTCATTACCTCTGAAATTATCCATTAAATAGTAATAGCTATTTTTTTTATTAAACTCCCACTATATACTGGAAGATTTATAAGAGTTAATTTATTTTAATGTATTTTAGTAACAACCCAATGGGGCAGATACGACTTTCCTCATTTTACAGTAAAGGAAGCTGAAGTTCTGTGCAGGTGAGTAGCAGGACCCAATTCTGTTTGGCTCCAAAGGCCCTGTTTCCTCCATCACATCAGGCTATACCAGAGCTATAATACCATGTTGGTCCTGCCCCTGTGTCTACCATGGAGAGAGCTGCAGGGCTTGCCTGCCCTGGCTGCACAGTCCCCAGTGCCTTGCCAAAGTGGCCGCTGGGGTCTCACTCCTGTTCCCATTCCCTTTCCAGCACTGGGGAGCACTACCTGTGCTCCCAATCACAGGGGGTCCCAGTCCCTTCCCTGCACTAGTCACTGGTGACTGAGCCTCTCCAGGAGCCCCGGTCCATCCCAGCCCCTCTTCTCTTCCAGGGATACTTACTCCTCATGTCAGGGATATGGATATCCCCCTAAACTTGTGCTTTATGCAGAGCTCTGTCAATCAAGATGCTTTTGGCTTCAGTAACAGAACATCCCATCACAAATGGCTTAAAAGATAGGCCCAGTCTCCCATTATACGCAGCAGTGTGAAATTCTGGACTGGCCCAGAAGCTAAGTGATGTCATCAAGGACACAGGATTTCTCCATCTTTCAACTCTGTCACACCCTCAGTGTGATGGAGTTGTCACCTCCTGGCCACATAATGGCTGCCACAGTACTAACCAGTCTAAAGCAGGAAGAAGGCCTCTCCCCTTCCATCTCTGTCTTTTAACCAGAAAGAAAATATTTCCTAAAATCTCCATCTATATTTAGACTTCTCTTAGATTACTTGGCCACCTCAGACCAAACTTCAGGAAATACAAACAAAGTAACATGATTGGCTTGCACTAAACATGATTCATCCCCTGGGACTAGTCTACCTTCTCCAAAATCAAGGAATAGCCATCTGAGAGCTGAACAAAATCAGGGCCTGTTATCCCAGAAGAGGGGGAAGGGCTGGTATGCAGTTAACCTCCTATGCCTGCCTCAGGAACATGCGCAGCCCTGGCTCCTCCTGCAGGCCTTGGCGGGGGGAGCTCAGCGCTTCCACTTCCAGGGTGCCAACTACCACCTCTCGCAGGCGCCAACACAAACCCAAGCCCTCTCATGGCATCTTGTCCCCCAGATTTCTCAAATTATAAATGACATTGGCCATATTCAGCTCTTTCCCAACGCCCAAATGAAACAATATTAAGAATAAAACTCAATTTTTCATTCATAACATGTTCTATTCACCAAGTTCCCTCACTATTTTTCATGAGCCTCCCAAGCTCTCCTACCCCATTCCCTTAACATAAGCAAATAACTGTTGCCTTTCCCCCCACCTTCCATTTCCCTAGTAAGCAGACACACAGAGTTGTACTATGGGTACGATAATATTTACAATTAAATTTAGTAATGCAGAGGTAAAAGCACAATCAGTATGGCATGTGTGTCAGCCTGAATATGCTCTGAGATTCAGTATGAACTGGTAAGTATTTTTTATTGCTAAAAGCAAAATAATTCTGTTCTGCAGGAGTTTTATTTTCCCTACCAGGCAACAAAATATACATGGCATTGGCAAAACCTTTATTACTGAGAAAACTATCTAACATATCTTACTAAGGTGAGTTGACTTTATAATGCTTGTAAAGAATAGATTCCATCCCCACACAGTAATAGCTTCATTCAAGGAAAAGTCTCTGTTCCTGTGGCCCCAGATTGCCTCTCTGACTCTCATCAGCTGTCTTCCTAACACAAATTACAGGGATAGAAACAAGTCTTCAGAGGAAGAGCCACTGTTCCTTTGTGTTAACTTACTGCTACCAAAACTATCACTATTTGAGCATCAGTTATATTCTGGAAACTGTAAGAAGCACTTTATGAACTCTGAAGGACTTAGTCTTCCCACTAATCCAGTGTAGTTAGGTCCTGTGATCTCCATTTAGAGACATGAAAACACACAAGATCACGTAACTGCAGCACACAATGTTGCTGCCATTCCGGTATTCCCTCAGCCCATCCTGGAGGTCACACACAGACAGTTCCCACCCACACCAGAAGCCTCTGTCTGCCCAACAGTATTCTCCAGCTGTAGGAGCACATGGGCTTGTAGGAGGTGCTGAAGAGTTCATGCCGCTAAGAATGACCTTCAGCCCAGAGCCAGGAGTTGGTATATGAAATGTTAGCTTCCTTGTCTCTTGGTGGGGCAGTACTGAAGTATGCTCTACACTGTCAGAGGACTCTCAGAGCATTAAGCTCCAGTTGCCCATAATAGTAATCCACCCGTCCTCTACGAGGTTCCTGCCCTTCCCATCTCAATTCTGCTTTGAGGGGAAGCCAAATTAAGATACATAGCTACTGAGTGGCAGAATCAAAATTTGAACTCATGTCTGGCTGATTCTAAAGCCCAAGCTTTCCACTTTTCACTGTTCCCCAGTGGCCCCAATGGAATTCAAGTCCCAGTGACAGGCTTTCCCAGAAACCCTCCAATGTAGCTGTGACTTTGACCCAGCAGGGTTAGGGATCCCATTTTCCAGTCCCTCTGACTTGAGAGTCCCCCCCACCCTACCCCACCAACCTAGCCAGTGCCCAGTCAGCTCTGGTTTCTGCTCTCTGCTGCTGCATTCCAGTGCTCAAGGGCCTAACCCGTGACTGTGGGAATCCACAAAGCCAGCTGACATCATGCCTGCCTTCGTAGGGAGCAGTCACAATCGCAATGGCACCAGAGCATGGCAAGCTACCCCTGAGCACCCTGGGTCTTTCCTGCCACATTTTCCAGGGCCACACTGCCTTGAATACCATATTGCCAACAGCCCACTGCTTCCGCTATTCTCTCCCAGAGAAAGAGGGGACCTCCCTTTTCCTTTTCTGAGCAAAAAGCATTGTCACTGTTGGCTGAAGGGATAGTGAATTTTAAAAACATGCATCCATAGTTACAGATAGTGTATTGCCCCAGGAAGGTTTAAGGTCTTATTTCCCCAGAAAGCCATTTGCTTCTATTCCAGGGTAGGAAAGGAAAAGTAGAGACTGCCCCTTCTCTCCCCAGAGAGGATTTGTTTACATTCCAAAATTAAGTCTCTTTCTCTCTCTCTAGAGGATAAAATGGGCCAATGTGCCAGCTGCCCTACATAAGCTCTGAGTCTCATGATTTCAGGGGCCCCCACCTGTGGTGCAACCCCACCACACACTAAGGGGTGACACAGAGCTTTCACTGCATGCCCATGGTGACTGTGGTGCAGGCAGTCAGAAGATTTGTGAGTGATATGTGGTCTTTTTTCTAATTGAAAGACCTCCCATTTCCTTTCAGAAAAAAATTGAAATATGAAGTTCATTTTAACCTGATTTCTTCATGATGCAGGGCAAAAAGTGTGTGAGGGTGGAACCAGCAGAGTGGATAAAGTAAAAATTTGCTTCGGGGTCTAAACCCCATGGGGGCAGGATGCTGGACACCTGAACTATACTCTTTCCTTGTTGCCCACAAAATGCCTACTTACCCTTCAAGAAAATTGCCTCTCCTACTTATCCTTCAAAAAACAATCTACCCCAACACACCTACATTTATTGCAAGCTTTACACGTGTACACACTGCACTGCGCATGCTTCTGCAGATGCACTAAAGTGTTGTACTGTAATCACCTGGCTACTGGTCTGTCTCCCCCGGTAAGCTAAAGCTGGCCATGTCAAGTAATCCACATCCCAGAGCCTGGCACATGCCCAGTGACCTGTTGTAATTGTGTGTTTTCATGTAGCCAAAATAGACATCATGGTACCTAACGATGGAGAAAGTGAAGGTCCCTATGGCCAGGATTCTCACCTGGCCCTGGTCGGCTTGCTCACTGCACACATGTGGGCAATACGTTATTATTGGCTCTATAAAGAGCTCTGTCCAGTGTTCTGGGCTGCATGGCTACAGGAGAGCTAGAGGCTAGAATGGTGGCAATGCCAAAGACAGAGACTGAGATGGCTGCGGGGGCAGAGAGGCCCAGAGGCAGAGACCAGCTTGCTGCATGCAGACTCTCTGTGAGTGAATGGGATTCTAGTGACTGACCTGCCACAGTGGGAATAAAGTTGGTTATAAACACTTTCACTCCAAGAACGTTCCATTGTCATTCCTCAGCCTCATTGAATCCGTGGTGAACTTGTCCGGGGCTGAAACCCATGAGCAAGACATTAACTCACTGGATTAGTGGGAAGACTAAGTGCTTCAGAGTTCATAAAGTGCTTCTTACAGTTTCCAGGATATAGGTGATGCAATACGCAGTCAAAAAACATGGGTTGGATGGGTGGATTTCATGCTTAGATGAAAGGATCAGAAACTGTGAGGTGAGGAGCCTGATGCCAGGCAGCAGCAGGAAGAGCTCTGCCTTGGTAGCCAGAGTCCCTCATGAGAAGTTCCTGAGTGGCTGAGGGAGTGTGTGAGCTGACTTGGGGAAACAAGAACTTATAAGAAGAGAAAAGGGTGAGTGTGGATAAAAAACTCCAGAAAGGAGTTACAGGTAAACCACTTGCAGCTCCAATCCTTAGAGCTGCCCCAGGCTGGCCTAGGATTACACCCAACAGCAGAGCACACCACAAACCCGGA
Organism: Manis pentadactyla; assembly: GCF_030020395.1. Taxonomy (NCBI): domain Eukaryota; kingdom Metazoa; phylum Chordata; class Mammalia; order Pholidota; family Manidae; genus Manis; species Manis pentadactyla. Next base: position 113,756,063 of record NC_080019.1, read on the forward strand.
TGACTAAATGCCTTGCCCGAAGCCTGGCAGCTAGCTAGTATCTGAGATGGGATTCCAGCTCAGGACTTGCTGCTCCCAAGCCATGCCTTATCCACCACCCCAGGCTGAGGTGGCATAACCAGGACTTAGTACATCTTACTTGGAGGTCACTGGAATATCCACCCTTGCCTCAAACAAGAGTAGCTTTGCCCTATGTCCTGTGACTTCCTTCTCATTCCAGTTAATACCTGAGGATCTAAAGAACAGAGAACCTGCAGCTCTCTCTCAGGTCAGAATTCACCTGTGCACCTAATTTCATGAGTGGAGTGCCACAGCCTCTCCCATTCCCATCCTGCTGGCCTGGTCTCTTCCCCGTCCCTGATTCAGGGCTACCCAAAGCTCCTAGGTTCCTTCCTGCCCATCAGAGGTCCAGCCCTGGACCTCAGGGCCAATTCCTCTTGACGACAGGTCCCAGCATAACAATAACAAAAGATAAATGCTTTGTAAAGAACAATGAGCTGGGGACCTGCCTGATTCAGAAACAGGAAGTTGGAAAGTTGCAGGAGAAGGAGAGGAAGGCGCTTCGAAGTGGAGAGCCCAGAAACCAAAAGCTGAGTGCAGGGCCAAGTCCAGGCCAACTTTCATAACTTACCTGGAAGGAATTATTTTGACTGGTGTCAAGGCTTTATTTTCTCTTATAAATTCTACATACAGCACACACAGTGTGACTTTTCATTTTTTGTCAACAAATGAAAGACTTGTCAAATATGGGTCATAGGTTTACAAATCTTTCTATTCAGGGACACCTAGCCTGGTCCCTGAACATTACCCTGGAATGTCTTCTGCAGATCTGAACTTAAGGAAGGCCAGGTGGTCCCAAGACCCCCACCAAGTAGTTCTGAGCAACCTCTCTCTGAAACAATGTCCACAACATAGGGAGTCAAAATTTGGAGGTGCCTTCTTGAAGGCAGCTGTGAGTACAATCAAATATCATGCAAGGCCTTAGAGGGTTCCAGGGGCAAATGGAGCTGACCAATGACAAAAACTAAGACTGGCCCTCAACAAATGGTGACATCAGGAAGTTCGTCCTTAACATACCACCCCACACCCCTTTTATTTCTATTTCTTTTTTCCTTTTTACTACTTATTTTACGATTATTAAATAATAGTAAATGACCTTGAAACTTGGAAAGTTCAGAAAAGAATCAAAGTTAACATTTGGTGTGCTGGAACAGACTCATACTGACTTGAGAGATTCCGTTGCACGTATTTCCTCATAAGTTCAAGTTCAGTGATATTGTGTTGGTTGAAATTGGCTGTGATGGGAGTATTTACACCATAGAAATTGGTAACTTTTACAAATCAAGGCTTTATTTGTTTACTTATTTGTTTTTGGAAGGCCAGTGTAGGGAAAATGGAAATTCCATGGCCAAGATTGTCACCTGATCTTAATCTCACCATGTGTATGTGCCATGAGGTAATACTTAGCCTACTGCACAGGCACACACTTATATACCCATTGGCCATAAGTATTTTACGGCTAGTATTGTTTTAAGAAGGGTTCTGCCCAGTGCTAAGGGCAGAGGGAAGCAGGAGAGTGGAGCCTAGAGAAGAGGGCTGACTGGGGGGCCTGGAATGGAGGTAGCACCTGAGCAGAAGCTGGAGCTGGGGACAGAGACAGAGACGGGCTTGCCACTTGCAGACAGCTGGGTGACTGCGGTGAGAACAGAGCTTGAGATTGAGCCTATTTTATCCTCCACGTTTCGTTGTCATTATTCCGTCTCACCAAATCTATAGTGAACTTGCCTGGAGCTGGGTATCCCCTCCTCCCGGAGCTACAGCCAGTCACAAAACATTTACCAGCATACAACTGATACACCACCTTCCCCACTAGACTATGGAAGTCCTGAGGCCACCTTGAGTCTGGACCACCCTCCAGCTCTAGTTTAGGCTCTACTTCTGGATTTCAGAGAAGTTCTGCCCAAGTCCCCCTTCTCTTGAGTTAGCTTGATTGAGCCTCTGTCTCTTAGACCTAAAAGGGCTTTCCTGGAACAGAGACAGAGCATTATCAGGATGCTACTCTGTCTGGCCACACACTAACCACCACTCTTCCCTTCCTCTGGATGCCAGTGTTGGCCCCACCTCCAAGCACCCATTATGGAGGCCACATCTACAGCCCAGTCTGGCATGCTGAGGGCAAACCCAGTTTTCTCATAAAGGGAATTTCCCAACACACACTGATTCTTGAGCCATTTAGCCTCATGAAGCCTCTCGTTCATTGTCTGATCATGGCTTTGTGTCCCAGTTTGCCTTTTGGTCAGGCTTGCTCAAGATATTAAGCCATTCTTTATCTCTTTTTTTTTTTAAACCTGAACCGCCATCTTCCAGTAATTCACCAAAGTGACCAACCCAAAAGGAAAGAGGAGAGGCACCCACTATATGTTCTCTAGGCCTTTTAGAAAACACAGAGTTGGTCCTTTAGCCACATACATGCAAATCTACAAGAAAGGTGATATTATAGACATCAAAGGAATGACACTATTCAAAAAGGAATACTCCATGAAGTTTACTGTGGCAAAACTGAAAGAGGCTACAATGTTACCCAGTATGCTCTTGACATTGCTGTAAACAAACATGAAGGGCAAGATTTTTGCCAATGGAGTTAATGTACCTGTTGAGCATATTAAGCACTCTAAGAGTTGAGACAGCTTCCTGCAATGTATGAAAGAGAATGATCAGTAAAAGAAGGAAGCCAAGGAAACCTGGGTTCACCTGAAGTGCCAGCTGCTCCACCTGGAGAAGCACTTTGTGAAAAACCAATAGATGAAGCCTGAGCTACTGGAACCCATTCCCTATGAATTTGTGGCAGGATTGATGTCAAAAAATAAGAGACCTCTGGACTTCAAAAAAAAAAAACGAGAGAAAGATAGAAAGGTATTAAGGGCTCCAGTGGCGGCTCTCAGGTCTGGAGTTCCTGGAGAACCTTGGCCCCAGGAAGAAGCTGGAGGAGCAGGACAAGGCTCCAGTCCCGGAGGAACAGCAGTACCAACCACGGTAGCCAGAGCACAGAGGTCTGCAGCTGAGTGTGAGTGTAAGTGTAAAGCAAGGTCTGCTGATTACAATTTACTGAAAGGATTTTACAAACAGGTCAATGCCTCAATTTCTTAATCTATAAATTGAAGGTAATAATAGTATCCATTTCAATGTTTTGTGAAGGTGGGGGAATTAGTGAATACATGTGAAGCTTTCAGAACAATGTCTGGCATATAATAGGTTTTACATTAGCATTAACTACTAATGTTCAAACATTTCTATAGAAAAGAAAGTATGTGTATTTCAGTCTAAATCTGGCTTCTGGCTTCAGATCAAAACACTCCTTCAGTACAATGGCTTTTGTTAGTATCTCCAGGCCATCTATTGTCCCCATGTTATCTTGGGTCATTTCCATAGAGTCAGTATAGAAGGGCCCATAGACCACCATCTCCTCAGGGAAATAAACATTCCCATCACTCCATCCTGTGCATCAGAAATGTTATTCTACCCAGGGTCATAACAATTCACAGAATGATTTGTCCATCTGGGAAATTTGTCCCCAAAATAACCCAGATTAGAAAGGCAATTTGAAAATCCATTATTTCAGATACATATAATGTATTTTATATTATAAATATATCAATATACTTATATTTCTAATGAATATATTAATATATTCTAATATCTTAATTATATTATAAAATATTAATATAGTATAGATGATACTGTTACTATAAAGAGCACCATTTGTTGAGATGTTACTGGGCTAAGTGTTCTGTGTTCTTTGTCTCATCCTACTCCCTTTAATCCCAACAACTTAAAAAATGAATTATTTCCTCTTTTTGCAACTGAGGAAACTGAGGCTCAACTGAAGTTAGGTTCTTTGTCCCAGATGAAACAGGCTATACCAGGTAAGTCAGTTAGAGCATCTGATTTGCCCACACCCTTTTCTAATAGGAAGTTCCCAGCCCACATCCTCAGTTGCTCAGGAATCCGTTTTTGGTACCATGTGACTCTGACGCTCTCACTGTTGATTGGGCCAGAGTGGGTGCCCTGTCTAAATACAGCCCAGCATAAGTAAAGATTAGTTCAGAAGCATATATAGCTGGCTTGAAAAGATCATATGGGACAATCAGATACTCTCTAGTGTGAAATAAGAAACAGCATTTGCCATTTGAGAGCAGAAATAGAAAGAAAAAGGATGCATCAGGAGATGCTGTGAGAGTCAGAACCATGCCATGCCAGACTTCTGACAAGCAGAACCAGCAAGTAAGCAGAGGGACGTGGACGGTAAAAACAGGGGACTGAAGCTTACATGTAGAGAGTACCAAGACAACTCACCCTGAGACTGGGTGGATAGCTATGGGCTTCTGTTCATGAAGTCTCAAGGCCACTCTGATTCTGAACCCACTTGTTAGCTCTCCTTTGGGCTCTGCTCTTGGATTTCAGAGACATTTCTGCCTAGATCCCACTTTTATTGAAGTTAAATTGATAGAGACTTTGCTCCTTATATTCTAACAGGCCTCCCTGGAGCAGAAAACACAGCAGTATTATGAAGCCATCCATCTGACCCCACATCCTAACTGCTATACTAGCCTTCCTCCACAGGCCAGGGAGGTCACCAGGTGCACAGATGGACCCTGATACCATCCCTGCAGCCAGTGCTAATTCAGATCTGCTATCCATACCCAGTTCTAAAGTAGACTTTCCAAATGAAGAGTTAAGGAGTAGATTGGAAACAGCAAAAATTCCAAGGAGTGGGTTTTGTGGTGAGAACAGCTCCCAAATGTTCACTTATTGCTAAGTGGGTGGGGAGCTATTAAACAGTAGGTGCAGTATGCTCCCAGTTTTGCAGACATGAGTATACATAAACAACCAGCAGGAAAGGCATTCACTAATTCATCAACTGGTTCATGAGTATGTTGTAGGTGCTCAGAGTACAATGGTGAGTAAAAACTGACACAATTCCCGCCCTCAAGGAACTTACAGTCTCGTGCGGGAGACCAACCTAAGAAACAAACACCACACTGCAGTCATTGTGAGTGCCCTGAGGAAGATGCCCTTGGTGGAGAACCTTTATCAAGGGCAATTTGGGCTGGTCAGGAGGTCAGAGAAGGCTTCTCTGATGACTGCACTGTGATGGGTGATCATGCAATGCCCACAAGCAGGAGAGCTGTCGAGACTGAGACTACACCCTGGGCAAGCCAGTGGTAGGAGGACCCACAGCACATATAAAGAGCTGAAAGAAGGCCATGTTATTGGGGTAAAGAAAGCTGAGCAGAAAATGGTGTCGGGTAGGGCTGGAGAGGTAAACAGGGCCAAGATATGCAGGGCCTTTTAGGCAAGGTTGAGGAGTTTTGTCTTTACTTCTGAGGGATTGGGGAAGTAAGTGAGGGTGGGGTACAGAAGATACAATTGGATTTTCACTTTGAAAATACATGTCTCTGTATGAAGAACAAATTACTAGGGGCCAGCATGGGAGAGCTCAAAGAGAAGGGGGCCAGCATGGAATCAATCACAATAATCCAGATGGAGGACAGCAGCATGTACTGGGGAACAGTGCTGCAGACAGAAAATTTAAGGTGTCCAGGGAGGTTAAAATCAATAGGATTTGGTGATGGACATGGAGTATAAAGGAAAAAGAATTTTCAAGAACAGTCTGTGTTTCTAGTGTGAACAGCTGAATGATATGAGGCACATTGGAAGGGAACAGGTCTGGGGGAGGAGAGTTTCTGCCTGGCATTTCTGGGTGTGGAGTCTGAGACATTCAGGATGTGCTCTCACATGAGACTTCTGATCCACAGTCTGGAGCTCAAAGGAGAGCTTTGGGTGGAGATATCAACTGATACTGATTAAAAGTGATTGTTTCTGGGTGATAAGCTTTTGTATGTCTTTTATTTTATTCTTGTGCTTTTCTGTGTTTGCTAATTTTTCAGTAATGAACAATATTTTTTTTTCCTTAACAGAGTGTTGAAAAAGAGTAAAAATTTCCCTGTGCTTGTAGCAGAGGGAGAGTACACTATTTCTCGTAACCGGCCTTAGTGACCTCAATAGGAATGTCCCTAAAGTGGGGAAAGCCCCATTAGTTTAATGCTAATATCTCTTTGGTAATACCATGTTTCGTTTAAGTGGGTCTACACAAATCGAGCTTTAAATTATAGATCTTCCAAATTATAACTTTTGTCCTACGCAGACCTATGCAACAGGAGGAGAGTCCACTGTGCAGGTACATGATCAAGTTTGGAATCTGTTGTCTCTTTGATAACTGAGGTGTTCTAGAAGTCCAATAAACAGCAGTATTTTCCCCCTCATCCTGGTAATGAACCAACTGAGAAGTAACACAGAGGAGCAAATACTTGAGTACTAGCTAAACTGGAGAGTCCAACCATATAAGCAACAGATTTTCCCCACAGTTGTGGCAACACTGAACCAGGGCCAGCATCCAGCTCTACCTTATCTCCAGAGCTGCAAAGCTGAAAGCAAATTAGAGTAGTCAGCAACAAAGGAAGAGGAGAGGAAGACTCTGGGACAGACATATACAGTTTCTATTTCTTCACTCACCATTTCCTCTGAGGCAGAATGAAGGAGGGATATGAGGATGGAGAAAAGCCAGGAGTGTAAGGCTATTGCACGGGAGCTCAGAAGTGGGAGGCACATTCCTATTCACCACCCACTATGAGTTAATGTATGTAGCATCTGGTTTATAAATCAAGCTCTGCCACATACAAGATACTTTGCTGTCCTGTGTACATTTGGGTAGAGTCTGAGTCCCTGGTGATTAGCAATAAGCCAACATTAATCAGTGGATTTAGCAGATACTGAATTTATTAGCACAATACTGGGTGCCTAATTCTCGTTTGGATCCTTGTTTGCATTCAATTCTTGTTTAGATTTCAAAAAGCACCAAAGTCATGTAGAACCAATGTGAATATACTTAATACTACTAAACTCTACACTTTATAATGGTTAACATGGTAAAAACACAGCAGCAAGAATAACAAAAGCAGCTTTTAAAAAAGGAATTTTCTTTCTAGTTTTAACTCATGGGGAATATTGGGCACACAGAAGTCCAGAGTTCCAAGAATGTTAACATCAAATGTCACATGTTTCTAAGTATCCTTAGGTGAAACAGTATTGAATATGAGCTTGCATTTGAAATAAAACATTAATCACAGTTGAGTCCTGGGATATTTGAAATAATCTAAGACATTTTCCATTTATATCTGAATTCATCTAGCACAAAACTGATATTAAAGGTTTCTTTACGCTGCCAAAAAAAGTAGCTATAAGGGACATTCTAAGGACTAAGTAAATTTGAATGTGAACTCTACTCAGTAATATTATGTCAAGGTTAAATTTCTTGCATATGATGATGAGGTTGTGGTTATGTAGGACCATATTCCTGTACTCGGGAGATACGTGCTCTTTTAGGGATAAAGTATCTTGATACCTGCCACTTATTCTCAAATGGTTCAGCAAAGGAAATGTTGTCTATAAAGAGAGAGATAAAGCAAAGAGTATATGGGTGCTCACTATACTATTCTTCTTATCTTAAATTCAAAATGTTTGGGGGATGTATAGGAAGCACAAAATCTCCTGCTTGGATGGAGACAGAGGCCTAAAAGACACAACCAAGGACAAGCTTGAAATCACCCGGAAGGATTGGCCTGGGAAGGATACCACTTTCCTCATCCCCAAGGATAAGGTGCTGCAGCCACCCCGCTGACGCTCCTCCTACACGGCCTGCAGTGCCCACGCTGCAGCCACGCCAGCGCCTCTCTGAGGACTGGGTTTACAAGTCCCCATCCAGCGAGTGTGCCGTTAGAATTCAGCTGTGACCCTGATCAGCTGATCATGAGACCAAGGTGTACGAGGGGCTGCGGAGTTGGGGGACAGGAACTTCCAGTCAGTCTCATCCTGAAACAGCCAGGTGGCCTTCTCACCCTTAAGATGCTTCGTACAGAGTAAAGAATGTGTTTAAGTCTGTGTGAAATTTCAAGCTACAGAATTTCAATGCACCTTTAGACAAGAGATGAAAAATGAAGAGAACACTGGATGAATAGAAACTACCTTTTATGTATCTCCATTTCAAGAGAAGTTTTCATGTGTATCTAGATGTTTATCATCCACATTACCCAGAGATTCCTGAATTAATCTAAGTTCTTCTAGACTTCTACTGGAAACCTGACACAATAAATTTGATCCATTAACTCTGATATTTTATGATTCTTTAAAAATATGTGGGAACATTTTAACACATTCCTAAGCCATTTAGGAAGAACCTTTAGACAATCCCCAGCTTGGGCTAACAGCACTGCTGCTCAGCATTGGAGATGTACATAAATGAAAAAGGGAAATATTGTTAAAAGGTGCCCCCTATAACCAACAACCTAACCATAGCATAGCTAATCATCTTATTAACCCTTCCAGGTACAAATATGGCAAGAGATGTTGAGGGAGGTGGTATTCAAAAGTAAAACTCCCAGCCCACTTCTAACTCTCACACTGCCACTTGTCAGACTGCCTCCTTCAGCCTAGTGTGAGAGAAGGTGAAGGTGTATTAACCAATTCAAACTGGGGACTGGAAAATTTAGCCATCGCTTTCACTAAAGGATAATTGGGATTTTGAGTGCCTATACCTAAAGAAAGGATCCGGATGTGGAGAGAGTCAGGAGATACATCACCCCATTCTAAGGGTCTAGGGGTTCTGCTTGAGCAGGAAAGCAGACCTTTGGAAAGGGCTGGACTCTAAAGTGAGAAAGACCTGGATTTTAATCCCATTATTGCATTTCTGACAGTGTGGCCTTGGACAATTTGTTTAACTTTGCAGATCTCAGATTCTTCATCTATAAAATAGATTACCCACCTCATAGCATTGTTATGGATGTTAAATGAGGTTCATTATATAAAGTCCTTAGCACTGCACCTGACATATAGCTTGCTAAATAAATAGCAACTATTATTAAACAATGAAAGTTTCAAACTCTAGGAATAGAAAGGCAGAGACAAGCTCCCTCCAGACATGAGAACCATTTTGACCACTGACTGACTGACTGATATGTAAATCATGTCTAATCCTCTCAAAATAACTCACCTTAACGGAAAGTCACTTCTGTGACTAAATTGAACAAAGTTCACCCCTGTCACCAGGCTGCCCCTTTCTCTGTGGGTTCTGTCCTGGGTCATGACAAGTCCAAGACAACATTGATGAAGCAGGCCCTGTCCCAGAATTTAACCTTCAGTTTATTCAGTATTTATTAAATACCAAGTGCAGGCCAGCCACAGTGCCAGACACTAACGGATACAGAAGTTACTAAATATTCCCCAGCCCTGCCCTCAAGAAGCTCCTGCCAACATGTGAACAGAAAAACTCTGAATAAAATGTGGAATGTGCAGGCTGCTATGAAAAAATAAGACACCCTAAATTATACAGAACCTGTTAGACCCAAACTTTAGACGTCTTTAACATTTCGTTCTGTTCTTCAGTTTATTCTTTTCCTTGACAAACACTCAGCAAATGGGCTTAAGTCCAATGTACACTCAGATGAAAAAAACAAAATCCACCACTCCGTTTGCTTAAAAGTTGCCACCTTTGTCTCGATTGTGCTCCACTTGTGAGTTCTATGGTTCTCGTCCCTAGCATCAGAGGAGAGGCACCTAATACAGCCTGGAGAGGGCTCTGCGAGAAAGACTCTCTGCCACACTGGGGAGTAGGACTTTCAACGTTATGAATTCTGTGGGGATACAATTCAGTCCAGAGTATTCTGTTTCTGGCCCCCCAAAACCCACATCTTTATTGCATACAAGATACACGAATTCCATCCCAACAGCCCCAAACGTCTTAGCTCTTTACAGCATCAACTCTGAGTCTAAAGTATAAGCTCTCATCTAAATATCTAAAGCAGATTAGGTGAGACTAGAGGTAGGATTCATCCTGAGGCAAATTTCCTCTCCAGATGCAAACCTAGGAAACCAGACAAAATAAGGGAATAAGGGCTTCCAAATATAATGGTGAGTCAGGCATAGGATAGACATTCCATTCAAAAAGGGGGAAATAGGAAAGAAGGAAGGGATGACAGGTCCCAATAAGTACCAAACCCCACAGGGCAAATTCCATTAGATCTTAAGGCTGGAGAATAATCCTCTTTGGCTCACTGCCCAGCCATCTGGACCCTCTGGGCAGCAGGGCACCTCCATGGGTCTGCCAGACCAGAGTCATGCCCTCAAGCCTCTTCCAGCAACACACCTGCCCATCCCCCAGGCTCCAGTTATCTTAAGAAAGAATTTAGTATAGAGAATGTTTAACCTGGTAACAAAGAATTGTTAACTAAGTAACTGAAAAGGCAAAATGAGAACTCTAAGTTACCATAGATGGTGCAACAGCAGGAAGCAGATCACAGGGCTGGGCGAGCAAAGGGAAAAGGCTGGAATTAGGAAAACTTAGAAGCCTGGAGGAAAGTCCCAGTGGATTGGGACCCAGACTGCTGAGGAAGGGGCACCAGCCAGCTGTGCTGATGTCTCTGCAGAAACGCAATCAGGTTAGCTTTGCAAGTTAGTTAGACCTCAAAGTGAATTGAACTGTGTGTTCTTTGCTTGAGCTGGCTTGACCAAGAACTGCAGACTGACTGGGTGGCTTAAACAACAGAAATTTATTATCTCAGTTTTGGAGGCTGGAAGTCCAAACTCAAGGTGCTGGCAGGGTTGGTCTTTCTGAGGCCTGTGAGGAAGGAATCTGTTCCAGGTCTCAGTTCTTGGCTTGTAGATGGCCATCTTCTCTCAATGTCTCTTCACATCGTCTTCCCTCTCTGCATATCTTGGTGTCCAAATTTCCTCTTTTTATTAAGACAGCACTCATATCAGATTAGGACCCATCCTAATGACCTCACCTTTTACCTCTGTAAAGACTGCATCTCCAAAGAAGGTCACATTCTGATGAACTGGAGGTTAGGACTACAGCATATGAACTTGAGGGGGCACAATTCAACCCATAGCAAACTGCTACTGGCATGAACTGCCTCGGCCAGACTGCAGAAGCTACGATGCTGATGACGGAACAGGAAGCCAACCCAAAATTAACCAGATGAGAGTGTAAGCCCCTCTTCTTCAACCAGCCCTGCAATTTCCTTCTAATGTCCCTTACTGACACAGCCTGAAAGGAAGCAGCTGGCAGAGGAAAAATGTGGGTTGCTGAGTCTCAGCCTCCATATCACAAAGCAGAATATAGAAGAGGGGTTCAAAGCTGACAGACAATAGTTTAATAACTGCCAGTTTTGAGTCATTGTTAGTCTTACTCATCACTAGCTTCAGGACTTTTCCTTTGCCACATATTTTTATAAAACAATAAGGGAAAGTTGCAATTGGATATTTAATTGAACAACTATACAGGCTGTGCTGCTAAAGGTGCGGTGATGGCTGGTGGGCTGTACAACCCCATGCTGCAACTCAGGTTCATGTGTCATCTGGTAGAGGGCAGTGTATTAGGGGCCATCAAAGTCAACCAGTGGAATTCTGATTGGTAATATGTATGATATATAAGAAAGCTAACCATTTGGCAGCTAAGGTGCCTGAAGTGTCATCTCCATTTCATAGCTCAGGAGATGAAAGTTTAGGAGGAGAGGTTGTTTGCCCAAGGTCACAGGGCTAATTAGCGGCAGAGCCTGGATTTGGACTGATATCTGATTCCCTGGGCCTCAGTGCCCTCATCTGCCAAATGAAGATAATAGTACACACCCAATAGAGCTGTTATGAGGATTAAACAAGGTAAGATGTGTAATGTGCTTAACACAGACACAGCCTGACGTGTAGTAAGGGCTCAACAAATGTTGGCCAAGTCTGGGGCTTTTCTACCATGCCAGGCTGTCCCATTACACACACTCACTGTCAAAACTTTACAGCATTTGAAGGATAAAACTGCAAAGAATAGAGATGGGTTTGGGGAAAAAGTTCCTTTAAAACAATTTTTAATCATTATATATATCCTATCAAATCTTTTTGAGGGCTATCATCCCTGTTGGACTCCCAGGAACTAGAGACAAACATTTACTGAGCCCTGGGCCCACGGTAATGGCTGGAGATGGAGCACTGAGACAGAGAGAGCCCCACTTTCAAGGGCCTCATCATCTCCTTGAGGACTAGACAAGCAGGACAAGACAGAGCCGGGGCTGTGGTGGGGGACATCTAGTGTGGGCACCTGTCACAGGGAAACCTGGTGCAGACTTGGGGAAGGCTTTCATGGCGAGAGCCACATTTAAATTGAAATCTGAAAGACAAGTAGAAGATTGGTGAGCATTTCAAACATAGGTGAGAACAGGAGAAAAAGCCTGGCAGCAGGGGGGGCAGGAGTGGTCAGAGAACTGAAGGAAGCTGGCGTGGGCACAGACAAAGCTGGGGAGACCTGGGACCTGAGACATGCGAGCCACAGGCCCTGGGTACTAACTGGACAGCAGTGTAGGACCCTAAAGGGTTTTAAGCAAGTGAAGGACAATTTGATATGCATTTTAAGATCAGCCCTGGACGCTGTGTGGAGGACAGCTTGGAGCAAGGTGAGAAATGGGGAAATTAAAGCCACTCTCTGCCAGCAAGCCAGGTGACAGGGGATGGAGGTCTGAGATAGGGAAGTGGTCATGCGGATGGAGAAGATGGATTCAAGTAACATTTAAAAGGTAGAGCCAACAGCATTTGGTAGGTGATTAGAAATAAGGAGTGAGGGGCAAAAGGAAGAAGAAAAGAAAGAAATAGAGGAAAATGCCCAAGTCTCTTTTTTGGGCAACTGGACAGACAGTGATATCCTTTACCAGGAGTGGGTACACAGGAGGCAGAGCAGGTTCAAGACGGAAGATGGTGGGTTTGGGTTTGGGGTGAGTTTGAAGTATATGAGGGTCATCCAGATGGAGATGATCTTCAGGTAACTGGATTCTCTGTAAACCATTACATCTTATTTCCCACTTCACCTGGAGACCACAGTGCCACCTCTCTAAGCAACTGAGGTCTCTGTGAACCAAGTGCCTTTAGTACCCTGCTCTCTAGAGTATTATTAGCCTCTCATTTTAATAACCGATAAAATTCAAATTTGACCACCTCCAAAATTCATACTAAGTGAGAACAGGATATGAATATGCCCAACAGATATATATGTACTGTGAGCTCTGTTTAAAATGAGGTCATCATTGTTCAACTGATTAGTACTTTCTAAACCCAAATCAAATTTTTGCTCTTGATTTTACTACCACTAACAAGGATAGAGGGTCCCATTTTCTGTAATGTCTTCCTGTCTTAGTATTCTTCACAAAATTAAGCACTAAGGAATGAAACACATTTGAATTTTTATTCCTGAAAGGAAATTCTAAGCTTCACAACCTCAAATTAGATTTCTTAATCTGCGAATGTGGCCAGTTTAGAATCAGAAAGTATTATAACTAAAACATTTAAATAAGTGGTTATTTTTAGTTCAGTAATCCCTATATGAACAATGCAAATTTCAACAAGTTTTAGCCTGTGTTGGGAGGAAAATAAGTGTTAATTCTGGTCTCTTCCACAATGGGTCAAGTAGCAGCTGCCATGGAAGGAGAGGTGAAGTTTTTTCAGATGTAGGTTCTCCCTGGAGAGAAGCTGCTTTCCTTAGAAGGAGAGGTAGCTAAGCCCAGGACAGAAACTTTGAAGACTGAGAGAATGAAAGCACAGCCTACCCAAGCCAAAGGAACAGTATATGTTGACAGGGATTCCAAAAGGCTACTTCCTCCAGGAAGTCTTCCCTCATCTCATTCAGCCGAGGTTAGATGTGTCTCCCATTTGCTCGCACAAAACCCTGGGCATTTCGGCTGTGGCACTTGACACCCCTTTTTGGAAACATCTGTTCCAGTGCCCATTCTTCCACTACACTGGTGTGCAATGTGAAGGCAGAAACTGTGTCTTAGATATTTGCATCTCCCCATTGTCAGGCACAGTAGATACTCAGTAAAGTTCCAATCACTCAAACCCAGCTCCCTCAAAAGCCCTTTTAAAGAAGGAGTTGTTTTAGATGTGCGCCGGTTCATGTGGTTTCCCCTTTGGTCAGATACTACATGAAGTCTGCCTTTCTCCTCTGCTCTGGTCCACCTCCACAGGGCACCAGTCATACATCCTTCAATTAGAATGTATTTAGTAAGCACATGCTCTATGGCAAGCACTGTGCTACAGGCATGAAATGCAGCACTGAACATGGTAGAAAGAACCAGGCCCCTGCCCTCAGGAAGCTTACAGTCTAGTGCCCACTGACACACACTCACCTCCAAAACTCCAAAGACCCTGAGACCAGCGTGTGAGCATAATACATTTTTATCTTAAAGCTCTTAAAAATGTAATACATTGATAAGGCAAACCCAAGCTAAGTCAGGAACATCTGAAGGTTTGCTGTCCAGAGTTAAATAACAAGTCTGCTAAAGTACTTTAATTTTTCCAAGGCAACTGAGAAGTGATCAGAGGTATCCATACTGAGGTTCATTCAAGTTTCCTTTGGCCTCCTGCAATGTGAGCACCTGCACAGGGATATCCTGCCCCACCACTATCTCAGAAGAGCCAGGTGAAGCCCACTGTCATGTAACATCATTTGCTAAGGTCTCAGTTGCCTGCTTGCACACCACCCTTGTGTGAATTAGGAAAAAGCACCCCCTCTGGGCAGGTGCATTAGAAAAAGGCATCCCTTTCTCACCTGCAGAGGTAGCCCCACTCAGGGGTGCAGCTGTATGAGGGAACTCAGCCAGATTTCAGACCCAACATGCCCTCTCAGCACAGTCCCACACTAAAACCCTGCTTCCAATGCCCTGGTCCATACACTGGGTACAAAATGCATCAGTGCATTTATATTACCCATGTTTTAAATCAGCATTCATAACTAAGGAAACCAGCATTTCTGGAAAATTACTGAACTGTATGGAAATCCTTCCTAAAATCCCAGCAGAAGCTACAGAAACTTTAAACATGATTCAAAGTTGTTAAACCTTTTCCAAGATTACAACTTACTTCTGCCAAATAACTATAACTTTTCAAAACTGGTGACTTTACTGAGCTCTGAGCAATTCAGAAATGGAAAATGAGCACAGTCTTCAGCTGTGTGGTTTAAGACCAAAGCCTTGCACCTCCCTGGACAAATATCAAGGTCATTGTACCCACAACTTGCCAAAGTCACACTAAGGAAGTGCAGTCTAGCAACCCTTGAGTCTCTCAGAGCTTAAATTCTCTCTAAGTCATTTTACTCAAGCAGCAAGTTAACAAATCCCCTCATCTAGCCACTCATTATATTAAAATAAGCCACTCTCTGTACCCTTCGCGTTCTCTCACAAGCAGACGTCATTTTATTGTGCTTAGCTTTATTGCACTTTGCAGATATTGCATTTTTTACAAAGTAAAGGTTTGTGGCAATCCTGCACCAAGCAAGTCTATTGGCACCAATTTTCTAACAGTATTTGCTCTCTTTGTGTCTCTGTGTCACATTTTTGTAATTCTTGCAATATTTCACACTTTCATTATTATTATTATATTTATTATGGTGATCTGTGACCAGGGATCTTTGATGCTACTATTGTTATGGTTTTGGAGTGCTATGAACTGCATCCATATAAGACAGTGACCTTAACAAATGCTGTGTGTGTGCTGACTGCTCCACCAACTGGCTGGTCCCCATCTCTCTCCCTTTCCCAGGCCTCCCTGTTCCCTGAGACACAACAATATTGAAATTTGGCCAATTAATAACCCTGCAGTGGCCTTTAAGTGTTCAAGTGAAAGAGTCACATGTCTCACACATAAAAACAGAAGCTAAAAATGATTAAATTTAGTGAGGAAGGCATGTTGAAGGCCGAGATAGGCGGAAAGCTCCACCTCTTGTGTCATTCAGGCAAGTTATAAATGCAAATGAAAAGTTCTTGAAGGAAATTAAAAGTGTTATCCCAGTGAACACATGAATGATAATGTGAAACAGCCTTATTGTTGATATGGAGAATGTTATAGTGGTCAGAACAGAAGATCAAACCAGCCCTTAAGCCAAAGTCTAATTCAAGCAAGGCCCTAACTCTCTTCGATTCTATGATGGCTGAAAGAGGTGAGGAAACTGGCAGAGGTTGGTTCTTGAGGTGAAAGGAAAGAAGCCATCTCCATAACATAAAAGTACAAAGTGAAGCAGCAAGTGCTGATGTAGAAACTGCAGCCAGTTACCACAAGATGGAGCTAAGATGAGTAATGCAGATAGCTATACTAAACAACAGATTTTCAGCGTAGAAGCAACAGCCTTCTATTGGAAGAAGATGTCACCTAGGACCTGCATAGCTAGAGAAAAGTCAATGTCTGGCTTCCAAGACTCAAAAAACAGGCTGACTTTCTTCTTAGGGGATAGTGCAGCTGGTGACTTTAAGTTGAAGACAATGCTAATTTACCATTCCAGTCCTCATGGGTGACTTTGAGGGGTTCTAGACTTCAGTACAGGCGGTAACTGCAGCTGTGGTGGAAATAGCTGGAGAAATAGAATCAGAAATAGAGCCTAAAGATATAACTGAATTGCTGCATCTCATGATAAAACTTGAATTGAGGAGCTGCTTCTTACAGATAAGCAAAGAAACCTACTCCTGGTGAAGATGCTGTGAAGATTGTTGAAATGACAACAGAGTATTTAGAAAATCACATAAACTTAGTGATAAAGCAGCAGGAGGGTTTGAGAAGACTGACTTCAATTTTGAAGAAGTTCCATTGTGGGTAAAATACTATCAAACAGTATCACATGTTACAGAAAAATCGTTTGTGAAAGGAAGAGTCAATCGATGTAGAAAACTTCACTGTTGTCTTAAGAAATTGCACAGCCACCCGAACCTCCAGCAACCACCACCCTGAGTTGTTAGCAGCCATTAATGTCAAGGCAAAACCCTCCACCAGCAGACAGATTCTGACTTGCTGAAAGCTCAGGTGATGGTTAGCATTTTTTAGCAATAAAGTATATTTTAATTAGGGTATATACATTTTTTTAGACATGTTATTGCACACTTAATAGGCTACAGTATAGTGTAAACATAACTTTTATACACACTGGGAAACCAAAAAATTTATTTGACTCACTTTATTGCTATGGTCTGGAACCAAACCCACAGTACCTCCAAGGTATGCCTGAACTTGCAAATGCCCGTAAACTGATCATAGCTCAAAGCACAGGCATGAGGAAAATGCATAATCTTGATCATTTCTTCTATCGCATCATTCAGTAAACCTCACTTGAAATGTGGCCCTAATGTCAGCTGCATAGCCCTGCCCATTTAAGATCTAGTTAGGACAGGTTCAAATCCCAATTCTGGATCCAGTGGGAAGTTCAGGCCTCTCCTGAGACTTCTGCAAATGGGGCAAAGGATTGTGGTCGCAGCTCCTGCAGTTCTGATTTCCAGCCTGCCCGGAATTCGGGCTCTCCGTTCTGCCTGCTGGGGTTGTATCCTGGCCCTGGTGTGATTCAAAGTGGACCAGCCCTTTCACCCAGAGACACAACTGTGAAAACAAGGCTGCCGTGGGAGACGTACAGGGCTGCCCTACACCAGCTGACACTCACATAGACAACCTGTTCTCAAAGGTCCCCCGGACACTTGGCTCTGAGCACATCTCATTCCCCACACCTCACCTGGGGCATCCTGGCCTTGCTCATGCCGTCCCTCCTTCTCCTCACCCCTTTTTCCACTCATCACCCTCCAGGCCCAAATTCTCCTCACATTTGAGACAAGCTATTCATCTCTTCCAGGCCAAGTCAGCTCAGGCTCAACTTCAAGCAAACCCTGCCAGGGCCTCAGCTAAATAAACAGCCCTTTACGCTTCAGCAGAAGCCTTGGCTGCGTGGGTGTTTTTCTTTAGCAACATTCACTGTCCTTAAAGACAGCTATGGTTTCAAAGAGCCATGTTCTCATAGCTTTTGCTTTTCTCTCTAGTGGTGCAGTGGAAACCAGGCACTTGAACCTCTCTCTATAGTTTGAATAAACAGTGGAAATCCTTTTTTTCCCTCCTTTTTTTGCAGGTGGCTGGTCTATGGTAAATGCACTTAACTTTTGCAAGCTTAGAATGCAGTTGACAAATTATAAGCTGTCAGGTGGTGTAGGCCCACCAATATAGAGCCAGCTACTTTACTTAGATTTAAAGACAGAGTTTTAGCTTTTAATCTCTGTCTAGCTATGGCCCAAGATGTGACAGGCTCATTTGGTTGACATGTTGGGCAGCCTGTCTCAAGCACACTATGGTACTGAACCTCATGCTGGCCTGGAAGGTCAGGGAGCCATGCAAGGCAAAGGGCCGGCCTTGTTTACGCTCACAGTTTCTTTCTAACAGTTATTTTGCTGTTTCCTTGGATCCTTCTCTGCCATCCCTACTCACACATCAGAAGCAGAAAAGGGACATAATTTTCAACATTGTCTGAAAAGAAAAGGAACACTGTGTTATCATGTGTGTATTCAGACATATATACATGTATGTATTATGTACATATATGTGTATGTTTATGTATACACATTTTTTTCATAGGCCCCTAGAGCTTATCATAGCCTGACAGTATATGAGAACCACCTGAAGAGATTTTAAAGAGAGAGAGAAGCCTTGGCCCATACCAGACCAAATGTACCCTTCTCTTTGGAGGTGGGGCCTGGGCACCTGTATTTTCTATGAGCCCTTTTCAACACCCAAGGAGATTCCAACACACAGCCAGGACTGAGAATTCCTTGGACGTGTTCTAAGCCGTAGCTACTCAAGTCTGAACAGCAGAGCAGCATGGCCAGGGATGCAGAGTCTCAGGTCACACCCTAGACCTGAATCAGAATTTCCATTTCAGCAAGATCCCAGGTGACCCACTGCACATTACAGCTCTGGTCACTCTCTCATTTGATCCACGATGACCTGGACATGAACTGACTTCAGCATCATGCTGTTAACTGGAGGCTTAAATGAGACAGGAGCCCAGACTTCTTTACTACCAGAGCCTTCATTGGCATTATATTACTATTTTTCAGATTTAGCCAGTGGTTAGGTATGCCTCAAAACATGTATCACGTGATCTTTCTCAAGTTCACCACAGCTCTATATGACTTGCCTCTGTTTTTGTTTTGTTTTTTAAGAAAAAGCATCAACTTTTTAAAAAGCATTTAAGACTTTTAGAGGTTTCCTTTTCCACTGGTAGAGGACAAAATGATTAGAAGACATGACAACAAAATACTTAAGAAGGACATCATGGTGCAGCTGTGGAAAAAAGATGGCAGACATTTAATCAAACAACTGCATCTAATTTGTGGATCAGCAGGTTGCAGAGATTCTGATGTTGGTAGGAAGGACAGAGATGGCCTGCAGTCCTGCAAGTCTGCATCTTGTGACAGATGAGAACTCAGCATAGGTGAGAAGGCAACACCCCATCTTGCACCTGAGGAAAAGCTCCTAAAGAGAGGGATGCTGTTTATAGGCCTGCAAATTTCCTAGGTGCCTTATGTGAGAACACATTTCTTTATCCCAGGTAAAGGAAATGAAAAATCTTGCACAGATCTATATAACACGGTTGTACAGCCAGGTGGCTAACTCTCTCAGGACTCCGATTAACCCCACACTTCTGCAGCCCTAGGAACTTGTGGGATTCCCCCTCCACCAGGTGCCAGGCTCAGCCTTCTGGCTGTGCAGCTGCTTTAAGCCCTCATGCCCACCCCCAGAACCACACAAGCCCCACAGCAAAGGAAGACTCCCTCACAACTTGCTGTTCACAGCCTTCGTTTTGAACCAGTCTACTTGACCTGTTCTTCATGCTTTATTCCATTCTGATTAGGCTGCTTATCTGGGTATGATTCTGATTCTCCACCCTGACCACAGGGCCCCGGGCTGCTTTGAGCAAACAGCACCCCTGCCCCCACCTGACCAGCCTGTGAGCCTCATGCCCTGGCCACACTCCTGCAAGTACAACTACCTCAGTCAGGCCTGAGAGGGTATCAGGCCACCAGGAATCCACAGTCCCAGCCCCAGGAGCACTTGCTCCTCCCCGGTTCCCTTGTCTCACATGTCTAACTCCCAGCAACACCACCCCCACAGCTGTCGACAGCCCTGACAAGAGGCCTCAACCCGAGAGGCTGGCACTGACGGCTGGTGTGGCGGCACCACCCCAGAGCCCTCCCAGCCCTGATGCTCTGCTGAGGCGCCCCTGGCATGTTAGTGCAGCTGCTATGCTTCTCCACGCAGTTTGTGCTCTCGTGGCTGTGACTCTCAAGAGAGTAAGAATGAGCGGGGTTTGGGCTCCCTGCCTGATGCAAGTGATCCACATCCAAGGACACATTCCTTACGTGATATGTACTGCTTCACTGGCTATCTCTGGCAATTATGAGCTCAAAAAGAAAACGCCACTGCTAACGGCAAGGATTACAGAAAAGACACTCTCTGCAACTCACAGAGGTCATGCGGTCAGGGAAAACGGCCCTCCATGAAGACTTGCGGGGGTTTTCCTCCAGCACTTCAGATGCTGGCTCTTGTGAAGCCAACTGGAAGCTAGGGCCAGTTGGGGGCAGGACCAGGGAAGGAGACAGCAGCTGTTATAGGGTAATTAAAGTCAGGCAAAATGCAGAGAGCACCAGGAGGCTGATGTGAGGTCAGGCAGGGTCAGGCAGGACATGGATCAGCCTATCAAATACCCGTTAGCTGCAGACAGACAGGAATGGCCCATCTAAGCACTGTCCAAAGGCAAGAAAACAGGGATCTAACAAGTCTTCCTTCATAGAATCCCACCACCAGATCCATTAGCTCACTCCCAAGCAGCTTCTACTGGGAGCAACCTCAGGGAGGTTAAAGAGTCCCTGTTTCTTGTTATCACATGATTTGACTAACAGGGAACTCTTTTTCCTAGTTCATGGCATATTAAATGGATGAATGAATGAGAGACAAGTTGAAACAGGTAGCAAGGATTTAGTTTAAGGCCAGAATTTATCACCCTTCCCACACTAACTCTGAGGACTGCACTGAGAGCTGAGTTTCAGGAACGCGCCAGCGAGGCTGGGGGTATGGTCTTCATAGACTGGTGACAATGGCAACAGCAATAATAATAGTGGTCACTTGTCAGACAGCTACTGCTATGTAAGAAGCATTGTGTCATATGCTGTATGAGACAGAACTCTTGCCTGTTGCATGCAAGCCACTTTGAGAAGAGTGTTACTGCAAGGAATGGATGCAATAGCTCTTCTGGAATGCATTTAGGGAAGTGTTTATAAACACTTGTAATAACAATGTTCATAAAAGTGATACCCTTTGGGGACAAATAAAACAGTGTTTTTTAAATGAAAAAAAATGAACTCTTGCTGTTAGAAGCAACAAAACGCAGCTCAAATGGACTCAAGCATAAAAATAGAAATTGTTACAGATACAGGGAGATCACTTCGAACCAGGAATGTTCCTAGGCTTTTCTAGGGCAGGGAATGAGCCAGTAGACATTCTCTTCTCTTAACTTCTGATTTATCATTTTTCTCAGACTTTAAGCTTCTTTATCAATGTGATAGAAAACACAATTGCCACCACCACCTATATTTATGTGCAATTGTCTCATCTCTCACAGCAAACAATCACACAGTGCTTGAGGGAATGTATATGATGTTATATCTTACCACATGTAAGATTGGTAAAGGCTGAAAAACAGAGGCTTTGCAAAAACTGAATGACATGATGGGGTAATTAACATAGTCTTGCAGCCTTTGGGAAACTGTCTACCAAGAAGATGAACTGGCTGAGACTGTCATTCTTCTGATGAGACTTAACTTCTTAAGTCATGATTCAGCCTGCCACCTAACAAGCCCGCTACTTTCCAGTGACCTCCTTATCTTTGAATTAGGTTTCCTTTTGTTTCCGCCATGTATCACAGGTGCCTCCATGTCTTCAGGTACACTAATTTTATGTTGGACATCAACCTTGACACAATTCACTTGAAATTAATTTCTCGCTTTAAAGCATTTGGCTTCTGTAGAAGGCTCAGATCCTCCCAGGTTTACAGAAGTGGGAGGAGAAAGATAAGACAGGCTTTGCCTTTTAACTATGCCTACAAAGTGTTTTAGCACACTGAGGTATAAACTGAAAATCTCCCACCATAATGATCATACCATCATTTATTGGGCCTTTCTATGTATCAAACCCTTAATGACAAATAACTTTTCAAAGGTAATTACTTTTTAGATGGAAAAATTAAGATTCAGAGAGGTTAAGCAACTTGCCTAAGATCATTAATCCAGTAAGAAACAAAGACAGAATTTGAACCCTGACGTCCCTAACCCCCAAAAGCCCGTGTGTTTTCCACCACCATGCCATGCTGATCACTCACTGTCATCTATTGCTGTTTGCACTTTGAACTCAGTTGTGGAGGAGGGAGCAGACGTTATAAGCATAGGATGACATCTCAGAACTCTTCATCACCCTGTGACTCCCAGCACCTCATCCAAGTCACCTTGGACCTGCTGTTACTTGAGGGGACACTAGATGTTTTCAGCCTTAGGAGGTCTTGAGGACTCGTAAGGCGAGTGTTCAGTCCCCAGGGAGGGAGGTCTTCACATGGGCCCTCTGCCCTGAGGGGTTTGTCCCTCAGTCTGGCCATTACAGGGTGGAATGCTTAAAGTGTTGCCCTTTTTGCATCCACAGGATTTTCTTGTGGAGAGGCTGTCCAAGCCTGCAGTAAGTTTTCTCCTCTGTTACCTTCTGACTGCAGAGAAGACAACTAATATCCCTATCTTCCCCAGACCCTGAGGACCCTGTGCTCCTCTTCCCAGGTAACATGGTCGGGTGGGACAGTGGCCCACTCAGTTGAAGGAAATCTGACCTTAAAGTGACATCCTCCCTTCTGAACAAACTTTGGGGCCCTGTGATTTCACTCTGGGTTCTTCTAACTTAGGTCCATATGGTTCCTCTGGAGGACACTTACTAACTGTTGGATGTTGCCCCTTTCTTTCATTTGTTCACTGAGTATTTATTGAGCACCCACTATCTGCCAAGTACCATTCTAAGTGCCAAGAATACTAGCATGAACAAGATGGAAAGGTCTCTGTCTTCATGAAATTTACATTTTGGTAAAAGAAATAGAAAGCAAAAAAAGCAGATGAATAAGTAATAAGAGCATTTAAATTTGTGATAAGTACTGTGGATAAAAGAAATAAGGCAATTAAATGGAGAGTAATATAGGACTCCAGAGGTACATTAGAAAGAGTACTCAGAAGAAAATCTCCAAAGGAGATGACATTTCAGCAGAGACCTGAATGCTGAGAAAGATCCAGCCTTATGGGAGACAGTAAAAGAGCATGCCAGGCAGAGGGAACAGAAATTGCAAGGTCTCTGAGCTAAGCAGGAGACCAGGCTATTCAAGGAAGAGTGGCTGTAGCAGAGTGAGTGAAAGAGAGGGGTGAATATGAGCTTAAAGAGGAAGACGGGGACCAGATCACAAAGGCTTTCGTAGGCCATGCTTAAAAGAGTTTGAATTCTATTTTATATAAAATAGGAAAATAGAGCAGTGACATGATTTAATGTTTACAATTTACTCTGGTGATGTAGAAAACAGACTAAACAGGGAAAGCATGGAAGAAGGGAGACGAGATGGGGATCTGGGCAGTAATCCAGGACAAGCTGACGGTGCCTCGGAGTAGGAGACAACAATGGAGATGGAAAGAAGAGGACAGACTTGGGATATATTATTGAGCTAGAACCAACAAGATATGGTTATAGACTGGAAGTAGGAGATGAGGAAAAGGGGAAAATCCCAAACAACCCCTAGCCTTGGGGTTTAAGCAACTGGTTGGAAGGTAATGCTCATTATTATAGGAAAGAATTGGAGAGAAACAAGTGGTGGAGATTAGACAGAGAGACTTGGAGCATGTTAAATGCCTATTAGACTGGGAATAAGAGGAGTTGCCACTACCAAATGAATTTGTGATTCTGGAGCTCAGTGAAAATGTTTGAGCTAAAGTTATACATTTGGAAGTCATCAGCATAAGGTGGGTCAAAGCTGTGAAATGGAAAGGGGTAACATATCAAGAAAATCTAGGCAAAGAAGGGGAGAAAATCCAGGACAAGTCTTGGGGCACAACCTCATTCAGATGCTGGATGGAAAAGGAAAAAGCCAGTCTTAATGATACTTTGAGCAAGAGGGATGAACTTGGTGTAATGCGAAAAACATTTTATTCCTTTCTCCACTACCTGCTCAAACCATTCCCTCAGTGGAGCCAGGTGTTCCCTATTCCTTAAATAAAATCAAAATCAATTTTGTGACTTTTCTAGTCATTCTTAAGTAATAAAAAGCCATCTGGTCACCTCTCGTCAGACACACATGCACACACACACACACACAGTCTCATTGCAACAAGTATTATGAATGGTGTGGTGTAATAACAGAAACTTCCAAATGCATGAAGAGTTGAAGCTTCCCTCTCCCAGCCTGCACGTGCTCCAACCTGGCTGCCTCCAGTGGGAGAGGAGGGTATAGTTAGTTGGCTCTTGATTTCTCTTGCCTAAAACCTGCAGTCCGTTTGCCCTCACTAGGCTGCTTCTAGTTCCTCCACAGTTGAAGCAGAGAGGAAAAGGAGACAAGGTACGAAGCAGCAAAGACCTGACTTATGAACCACACAAAGCTACCTGGGCATGGCAGGTATTTAGAGCTTATTCTTTTTTTCATGGGACTATTTTATGGTTTTTCAGAAACTCCACCATCTGAGGAAATCTTGCAATGGCAGTTCCCTTGCTTTAAGTAAATGCATCTCCTAGGGCTGGTCACTTAAAATACTTCCCTCACCACCTCAGAGTCTAATGTACAGCTCCAGAGATTTTTGTGTTTCTTTTGCTGGTTTGTTTTTCTTCCAAGAAGCCCTCTGGAACAGGATCTAAGGAAACCCCGTGCCTCCTTTCTCTATACGTACTACATAAGGTCCATGGAAAGCACTCAGGCATCACTGGCCTAAAGCTCTGTGAGAGCCGCCATCCCCTACACAGCATTGTCTCTTCACCCTGCCATCAGAGGAGCTAGCCAGCCGCAGCTGGCCTCGAGTCCTCTGTGCCCCTCTTTCCAAGTGCTCCCCAGGGAAGCCCCTTTCACTAAACTGGCAGGGAAGAGCAAGCACCCTCACTGCTTCCCTACTGAGGGGGGACACTTTTATTGCAGATCTCTCTAAAGCAATTTTCTCCAAATCCATATGCACTTCGCTCTCTTTTATAAGCTGTAGGTATTCGATCAACTGTCAAACATAAACACTCTGTTGGCTGCCTCCTTCACAAGTCCTGGCTAGTATTCTCATTCCTCACTTTGAAAAGTGGGAATCATTTGCTCTGACTATATGGCAGAGACAAAGCTGAAGACGAAATAGCCTGAATCCTGTTTTTACAACCCTGTGTATCCAGAAAACGAGAAAGAACAACCAAAGAGAAAAGTAATACCAGGAGAACTTGATGTACCAGAGCTAAAGGATACTCAAGCAGTCAAATGTTGCTACAAGAAGGAACAAGATGAAGATAAAGAGATCCTCCCTGGATATGGCCCTTTATGCAGTTCCATTTCAGTGTAATGTTAGAGACAAAAGTTAAACTGACATGTTAGAGATACTTCCCAGAATCTGTTCTCCCCCTTCCTTGCAAACAGAACTCTTATGGCCAGTTTCAGTGTAAATCCTGATTGGTCCAAGCCAACTTCTATAAGCTGCTTTCCACTGGCAATGGTTCATTTAGGAATGGGCATGTGACACAATGCTGGCCAACGGGAGGTGAGTCTGCTGGAGGATTTCTGTAGAGGTCTCTTTTCTCTTAAAAAGAGACACAAGGAGAAGACAGCTCCTCTTCTTTCACTGCCGACTGTTATTTCTGCGTGTGATTCATAGGTCTGTGGAAACCATCTTGGTACCAGCCTGGATAAAGCCAACACCAAAGAGGAGGGCAGAGCCAGGAGAATTGTCACAGAGCATAGCCAGAGCCCATGACTGGAGCCCACTCTCACTGCGGGGTTCTTGTTAATTCAACTCACCCCAATTTCATTTTACACAGTTGATTCAGAGTTTTCTGTTATTTAATGCTAAAACCATCCTAAAGATAAAGATCATGTTTAGGGAAGATGAAGAATTGGAGACAGAGTGTAGATAACTCTCTTCAGATGTTTTTCTGGGACAAGAGTAGAGAGATGGTCTGGTGGCCGGAGAAGGGATAAAGGATCTTGTGAAGGCTTTTCTAAAGGTGGCAAACATTGTAACTAGTTTGTAAGTAGATGGGAATGATCCAGTAGAAAATGGAGAGGGCCAAGCTGCAGGTACAAACATTTTCTTGCCACCTCACTTAAAACGCACAGCCTCTCCTAGAGTCTCCCTCACTGATCTTGCTGATGCCCCAAAGGAAGGGCCACCAGTTCTCACACATTGTTGCCATTGTCTAACCACAACCGTTTGCATGCTCCTCCCTAGTGGTCTGTTGGCATAATCCCTCCAGCCATCTCTGAGCTCTTTCTGTGTCTGGAGAAAAGGCAGTGGCTGATTACTTCATGGCTAGTCTGTCTAGGACAACCTCTGCTCAACAGAGGCTGGCAGGAGCCCAGCTTTTTATTTCCTTGAAGTTTTTCCCAAGGACACCCCACTCCTACAAATTTTTACTTGTTGGAGTACATAGCCCCTCTCCTGCAAGATGGGAAGCCTTGTCCCTATCAGCAGCTCTGTCCCTTTCCTAACCTAGGGTATATTCAAATTGAGTTAGGCTACAGGGTTTTTTCTCCAGGGGAACAGAAACATTCAGCCCCAGTTGGGCCTTGAGCTACAAACAATGTATTTACTGAACAACCCAATGGTGATCCAAAAGGGCATTGCTGTAAAGCATTTCCAGTAAAAATATTAAAACAATGCAAAGGACCAAGTCAAGAACAACTTTGATTTGCCTTTCTATTGCTTCCTGTCCAGAGTAATGATATGTTCCATATTTCACTTCCCCTACTTCTTTAGTAGTAAGACAAGATATGCAACCTAAAACATTTAACACTTGTACTATGTAGTACAATTACCTACAGTCATATAGAAACACCTGGTGAAAGCCAACTGAGTTTCATTTCCTTATGAAATTTCAACAATTTGCTAACCAAAACATTATAAGTGACCAAAATATTTTAAATATCTAAAACCAGCTCCCTCTGTTAACTACATTCAAATTGATTTACTAGTTCTTGTTTTACCACATTGTCTTACTAATGTTTGGCTAAAATAAAGAGTGTTTAAATAAAGGAACCAGTCAAATACTCGATTTTTAAATCTTTGCATTTACCTCTGATCACTAGGAATGAGATTTTCCACTTAAACAATAACTTAAACTAAGTCACACTTGAAATTTTTAATGATTTTGGCATAAACATTTTAATATTAAATTTATTTATTTTCTGGCCTTATTCAATTAAAGTCTATATACTTTAAGATTTAGCTGCCTCATATCCTTTTTTAGAATAAGGCAGTTATTAATTAATTAATTTTTTGATGATTTTTCTCTTGATAAGTCTTTATAATGAATATCAACAGTATGTGGCTATATGAGACTCCTTTGAGATTCTCCTCTGAGACCTGCCCTTTCCTGTGGAAGTAATTTCCATAGACACATTCTCATTGATTTCACCCCCTGATCACATTTCATTGGTCCAAAGATAGATACCTGGCCAAGCTGAGCCAATCCGATCATCTCTTATGGAAATTTGGAATTAGATATGGCCATGCTAGTCAGGCTTTATGGATACTTAAAAGGATGGATGAAAGGCTGAGCAGACAGAAAAGAATGAATCACACACTCTCAGTGAGGACAAAACGAAAGACCATGGAGCCTCGAAAAAAGGTAAAGAGGGAGAGAGAGCTTGGTTTCCGGTAGCTTCCCAGTACCCAGTCTGGTGCCTCATGAGCCATTCTCTAGACTTTCAGTTCTATGAACCATTCTTTTTTTTTTTAGCTTATGCAAGTTTGAGTAAGTTTCTGGAACTTTGAATTAAATCTTCTCTAAAATGACAGGGAGAACCTCAGGGCCTATTTAAAGTGTGCAGAACAACTGGCAACAGCACCAAATTCCCATTCCCACAACCTGTGCCCCTGAGGTCCCGGGTCTGCTCCTTGTGCTTTGATGTGTTAAACACCTATACGGACTGAATGATGCTTTCAGAATGTTTCTGATTGCAGCTCTCAGAGCAAAACAATCAAAATGGCAAAACAAGAGTTTTCTGCCATCTTGACCCCAAAGAACACTGAATCTGACACTCATTCACGAATAGGAGTGCCTTTGTGGAAATCTAGGAGTCCAGTGGGAAAGTTCCAGTACACCACTGGGGTAAAAAAAAATCTTATGTTGGACATACTGAAGAGGGTCAGAGTAAACAGTTTCACTTTACCAGTGTCACCCCCTCCCCAAAAGTAGCACCGCTCAGTGCCAAGAGAGACCTATTCAGTACACAGTTTCTCCCATGGGGGAAAGTGAGAGTATGTGAGTGAGTGCCCAGCTTTCCCAGCTATGTGGGGCACTGCCAAAGAGATCCACTTCTTTCTCACCCATCCAGAATATTTGGAGTACTGCAAAACTAGGGGGCAAGGAGTGGCTGGTAGACCAGCAGATGGGGCCCTTGGAAGGCATCAAAAGGACAGAAATCCTATTAACTCTGTCATGGACTCCCTCAGGAAGCCCATCTATAGCTACTAGGGATGCTTCACCTATGGGTCCCCCAAGTGGCCCCCAGGCACCCCCAGCACTCCACATATCACACACACACACACACACACACACACACACACACACCACCCTATAAGCAGCTCCCCTGTGCGTCCCCCAGAGGACAGCAAAAGTGAGCCTCTGCAGATAGTTAATGAGCACACACAGAAAGCTGACCAAACTTGCAGGATTGGAAGAAAGCAAACAAATTTGAGTATTCAGCACCACCCTAGGGAAAGCAAACAGGAGGCTGTCAACACTCAGACTGCTTTGCATACAATCTTAAGAATTTACCCCCACTCCTACTCCAGGAGGGAACAAGAAGTGTGGAGCAGACATATCCATAGAAGAGACCTGAGAAAGTCTCAGAATCCCTAACAGGGCTGTCAGAAGGTTATTTCTCTTCCAAAGCCAGTCAATAAAGACTAAAGGCAGTGACTGCTTCAAGTGCAGACAGCAATGCAGACTTCAAGGAATATGAAAAAATCAAGGAAATGTGACATTACCAAAGGAACACAATAATTTTCCACTAACTGATTACAAAGAAATGGAGAATTGTGCTTTGCCCAATAAAGAATTAAAAATAGTTGTTTTAAAGAAGCTCAGTGAACTATGAGAAAACACCACAAGACAACTCAACAAAATCAGAATATTAGACACGAACAAAATGAGAAGTTTAACAGAGAGGGAGAAATAATTAAACAGAAACAAAGTAAAATTCTAGAGGTGAAGAATATAATGAATGAAATGAAAAGCAACAATAGAGAATATCAGCAGCAGACTGGATCAAGCAGAAAGAATCTATGAAGTAGAAGACAGGTCTTTTGAAATTATCTAGAGAGCAAAGGAAAAAAGAATGAAAAGGAGTTTTCAGAAACTTTATTATAATATGATATGGCATGGTTTTCTTAATTTTTGTTCTGCTTGGAGTTCATGACACATGGGTTTGTAGTTTCCATCAAATTTGGAAAAATTTTAGCTATTATCACTGCAAATATTTTTTCTGGTTTCCTCCTTTAATCTTTCCTCACTTCTCTTTCTGGCCTCCAATTACATGTATGCTAGACTTTATGTATTGTACTACAGTTCATAATACTCTGCATATATATTTTCAGTATTTTTTCTCTCTGTTTCTCATTTTGAATTTGAATTTGAATTGCTATGACTTCAGTTTCCTTGATTTGTTTTCTTCTATAGAACCTAAAATGCTGTTAATCTCATTTACTTATTTTTTCATTTCATATTTTATATTTCTTATCTCTAGAAGTTCCATGTGGATCCATTTTGTATCTTCCATTTCTATCTCAGAAGTTTTCCTCTACTTTCTTGAATATGTGCAGTGTATTTATAAAGCTGTTTTAACATCTTTGTCTTTTCATTCCATCATCTCTCATTTTTGGGTCTATTTCAACTTATTGACTTTTGTTTATGGATATTTTCCCATTCATTTGCATAGCTGGTAACTTTTTTTTACTGGATGGCTGACATTGTGAATTTTACACTTGGGTGCCAGATTTTGTTGAATTTCCTCAACTAGTTAGTGTTGGATTTTGTTCTGGAGTACCATTAAGTTGTTTAGGATCAGTTTGTTCCTTTCAAAGTTTCCTTTGAAACCAGAGCAGCCTTTAATCTCGTCTAGGACTAATTTAGCCTCATTACTAAGGAAATACCTTTCTGAGCTCTCTATGTAAAGCCTTGAAAATTATGGGATCTTTCTACTCTGACTGTTGAAGCACAAACTATTGCCAGCTCCATGTGATCTCAGGGAATTGTTTAATTTACTCCTGTGGGTGATCCTTTCCATGGCCTCAGTAGATTCCTCTCACACATGTGCAGATCACTCAGCCAAAAACTTAAGAGGTCTCCTTAAGTCTCCCAGTAATTAGCCGAAGTTCTCTCTTTGTGCAGTTCCCTACTCTCCTGTGCTCTGTCCCATAAGTGCTGGCTGCATTAACCTCTCTGAACTCCACACAGAAATTTCCTTCTCCGTGCATGAGTCCATCCAGGCAGTATAGTCAATTGCAAAACTCACTTCATTTTTTTCTTTTTCTCAGGATCACAGATGTGTTAAATCTGCTGTCCAGATTTCAGAAACTATTGTTATATATTTTGTCCAGATATATTATATACATAAACACACACACACACACACACATTTATATGTTTTGTTAAAGGCTGGGGCATAAATCCAGTCTGTATTATTCTATTATGTCCAGAAACAATGTCAGCTCATTTCAATTAAAAACAGAAATCAGATAGAAATTTCCCTCTTTTATTTAAAATACCACCAATAATTGCAGCTACTGTTACAGTCAGGACAAGAAAAAAGAAAAAAATCAAGGTAACACTATTATGTATTTAGCAAATCCAGTCAAACTACCTGTATTGTGCCAAGACTATTCCTGATCATGCAAGCATTAATATGGTTCTTTGAGAGCTGTAGTTAAGAAGAATACAATGTTCCAGACCTCAACAGGAGAGCTTGGGGAATCCAAGTACAAAAACCAGTGAGATTATGACCCACACTTGTCTGTGTATTATAATCAACACTTAATTATGAAGTTACAGTAATTCTACCCTCTTGCATTTCACTTTATTACTATTAAAGATCATTTATATCACATTTTCTTATTTTTAAGTATACTTTGCTCCTACATGTTCACTATAGAAAAAGATTAGAACATACAGATAAACAAAAATGGGATGAATATTCACTCAGTTTAGATACAAATTGGAAGAAATAATTTAAAAACTGTAAAATATTTTTTTAAAACTCCTTGGTGAATTTTAATAGAAGAAAACTAGCAATAATATGAGTGGCCATTTAAATGTATATAATTATGATTATGGATCCTGTTTGTTTGGGGCTAAAATCAGGAAAAAATGACAAATGAATTTGAATCAAGATCCCAGAAATAGACTCAAAATACCAGACCATAAGCACCTACTATGCAAAATAAGTAACACATATGAAACATTATTTAATAAATCTTGGCAACTGGATTAATTAACTTATGTCTTTAACACCCACTGCCCACTATTTTAAGCTGCAGTTGTGTTAAAGAGCTGAATATTTTAACATTTAAATATTTTAATGTACACAGTACATTAAAATTTATGACTATTAAAGAAAAATTGAAAGCAATTCCCATTATAAGATAAATATATTTTATATATAGGCATATACAAAAACTTCAGTACAATGAAATGGAATAGGATACTACCACAAACAATACAGACTGGGAAAAAGTATACAAGGCAAATGTGACTGAAAAGGCTTATAAAAAGTATACAGATTTGAACCTTTATAAAGAGAAGGTGCAGACACCCAGGCACAAATTTAAATATTTTTAAAGTATCTTTAGTGGCCAAAATTCAGAAATAAATACACTCAGATGTTGCATTTGCATTTCAAATTGGTCTAATTTTTCTCAGCACCAACTGGCAGGCTACAAAGCAGTTTACACATTTAACCTAATGATTTCACTTCTAGGAATATAGCAGCAAGGAAATCTGCATTGTGGGCAAAAGCATTTATGGTAGTATTGTTTTTGTTTGTTTGTTTGTTTGTTTGTTTGTATTAAAGTATCATTAATATACAATCTTATATTGGTTTCAAGTATACAACACAGTGGTTCAACAGTTACCCAACTAGTGCAGTTACTATCTGTCAACATAGGAAAATGTTACAGAATCATTGGCTATATTCTCCATGCTGTATTACCATCCCCATGATCAACTTATATTATGATTGAGAATCTTTGTGCCCCTTTATCCCCCTCACGTTCCTCACCTACCCACCCCAACCCTTTCCCTATGGTAACTGCCAGTCACTTTTCAGTGTCTGTGAGTCTTTTGCTATTTTGTTCATTTTGCCTTGTTTTTATATCCCACAAATATATGAAATCTTATGATATTTGTCTTTCTTCATTTGGTTTATGTCCCTTAGCATAATACCCTCTAGGTCCATACATACTGTTACAAATGGCAGGATTTCTTTCTTTTTTATGGCTGAATAATACCCCATTATATATATGTACCACATCTTCTTTATTCATTCACCTATTGACGGACACTTTGGTTGTTTCCATATGTTGGCTATTGCAAAGAGCATGGCAATAAATATATGGGTGCACATATCTTTTTGAATCAGGGATTTTGGTTTTTTTGGGTAGATTCCAAAAGTGAAATTACTGGCTTATATGGTATTTCTATTTTTAGTTTTTTGAGGAACCTGCATACTGCTTTCCACGGTGGCTGCACCCATTTACATTCCCACCAACAGTGTAGGAAGGTTCCCATTTTTCCACATCCTCACCAACACTTGTTATTTCTTGTCTTACAGATAGTGGCCATTCTGATTGGTGTAAGGTGATACGTCATTGTGGTTTTGATTTGCATTTCTCTGATATTAGCGATGTGGAGCATCTTTTCATGTGCCTGTTGGTCATCTGTATTTCTTCTTTGGAGAAATGTCTGTTCAGGTCCTTTGCTCATTTTTAAATTGAACTATTTGTTTGTTTGTTTGAGTCATATGAGTTCTTTATATATTTTGGATGTTAACCCCTTATCTGATAAATTGTTTACAAACATATTCTTCCATATTTTAGGTTACCTTTTTGTTCTGCTGATGGTGTCTTTTGCTGTACAGAGGCTTTTTAGTTTGACGTAGTCCCACTTGTTTATTTTTTATTTTGTTTCCCTTGCCCAAGGAGATGTGCCCAGAAAAAAGTGCTCATGCTTATGTTCAAGAGATTTTTACCCATGTTTTCTTCTGAGGATTTTATGGTTTTATGTCTTTCATTCAGGTCTTTAACCCATTTCAAGTTTACTTTTGTGTATGGAGTTAGACAGTAATCAAGTTTCATTCCCTTACATATATCTATCCAGTTTTCCCAACACCAGTTATTGAAGAGGCTTTTTTTTCCCATTGCATATTCATGGATCCTTTATTGTATATTAATTGACCATATATGTGTGGGTTTATATCTGGGTTCTCTAGTCTGTCCAATTGATCTATGGGTCTGTTCTTATGCCAGTACAAAATTGTTTTGATTACTGTAGCTTTGTGTTTGAAGTCAGGGTGCATAATCCCCCCCTTTCTCAGGATTGCATTGGCTATGGTCTGATAATACTGTTTTTAATAGTTTAAACAAACAAAATTTAGAAACACCAAAAACAACAGCTACAGAAAATACCCAAACTAAGATATTTTAATATGATGGAATACTATATACAATAATATTAAAAATTCTAACCATTTATTGAGCACTCATTATGTGTCAGGTACAGTGATGGGTGTTTTAACTATCTTAATTTGTTTTTGCACTTAATTGCTTAATAGTCTCTGTCTTAGGTAGATATTTACAGATGGAGAAATTATGGCTTAGATAGGTCATGTGATGGGCTCAACTTTGCAATTTAAAACAGCAGACAGACGACTCGGGCCTGTCTGACTCCAAACTCTTCAAAAACTCCTTTCACTTTATCATGGAGTTGTAGGTTCCAAATAGGACAAACCCCAAAGTTTGTAGAAAAAGTCAGAAGACAAACCTTTGAGACCAAAAGATGCAGTAATCAAAATAAAGTCCTCTATTACTGGCCACCCAGGAAGCTTTGGAGTTAGGATTGCAATACATATTTTCAACACTGTACTACTCTTTTGTAAGTACCCAAATATTAGTGTTTTGTTGATATAATACAATTTTCAATCAAAAACTTCAAGCACCTTTCTTGGCCCTCTCTCCAGATCCTTTCTTTGCACCTTCTTTCTGCCTCTTTGACACCCTTATCACAAACCCTCCCTCTTATTCAATCAGTTACTGCCAGCCACCCACTTCATTCCATCTCTTCTACCTATCCCTAGTCCCCACCACCCTCCAAAGAGGCAGATCTTTGCTATGTAAGGGACCCAGTACATCTCTCCAGAGTTGGGAAAGAGAATTCAAAACTGATACAACAAGTGGTCTTGAAAGCTCACTCCTAAGAGTTGAACAGGGCAGAAAGATACTGAAGCAATGGATCCAGTAATTCCAGGCAACACTCTGACCCAACCCCCACCACTTCCAGGGACAGAGGGAACTGATGTCCAAGAGAACAGCCTCACTAGAATGACCAGAGGAATGTTTCATGATAGATTTTTTAATTTTCTAAGTACAATAAATATATAGTTTCAGTTGTTTTTATTTTATTTCATAAATTCTGAGATAAATACAGAAATACCAATATTGGCATTATACAGTCACTAACTTATATGTGTATTGCTGATTAATTTAATTGCTTCATTAATTCCTACAAAGGGGTCAAGGATGTCTTCATTAATATGGAAGGCATAAATTTAAAATGCAGCTGGTGGAAGAGGAACTGTAGATGTTCAAATGGTGTCATGTCTGCAAATCACGAGGAAAATCTTCAGATACAGAATACTTTAGTGATTGATATTGAAAGAGAGAAAGAATCTACCTGCGTTTACCTAGGACTGTCCACAGGAGAGATAGGATTTAATCAATTCTAATCCCTAGAAAAGTACACTTCATAGTGGAGGAGAAATTCTCTGCACTCTGTCTTAGCCCAGCTGAAGCAACAGTTGAATGCGCATGCGCACACAGACACCACACACACTCTGGACTGAACTCAAGAGGTACACACAGGAAATGGCTTTGTCTCCTAACACTGTCCTTTTAACGTGCCTTACCGGATCTCTTTTTTTAGTCACTGAATAACATTTCAGGAAGGTTGTAAAGCTTTTCAGGCCCTAGTGGTGACATGAATAGCCTCATTTGGGACCTTTTAAAAAGTCCAGTCCACGGTAAACAAAAAAACTCACATTTAATTCAGTAATTCTCCCACCCCACCCCACCCCCACGCCTGACTGTGGTTGGGAATCAACACTGGGTGAGAAGGCATGTGTGCTTTGCAATTTCACTCTCTTGCTCAACCTCATCTACCTCATCTTCTGGCTCTTCCAGGATTGGGCTAGGGGAAGGGAAAGGTCTTTTAGCTTAGGCTGCTACAGTTTTGAGGTCTCTCTTGACTAACTTAGATGGCTGATGTTCAGATACTAGGTCTTCAAAGGGGAAGCATTTGTGGGTTCTTCAGAAGCCGTCATGGTGCCTGTATAGTGCATGGCTCCTAGATGTGGGTGATGTACTCTCTGGCTAATATATTGTGATCCTCCTCCTCAGCTCCTGACCTCTGGAAGTAACCACCACTTCCTCATACTGCTGGAGTTCTGGCAGATAGCCCTTTGGACAGGACCCATCAAGGCAGCTCAAAGCCTACTGCTCGCTACAGAATCCATTTGGCCAGGAAACTCACCCATCCTCTCCCCCTTTTCCTTATCATGCCATCACAGTATTTTATGGCTTGCCTTCTATTTTCAGAATTCTCCAAGTACAAAGCAAACACCAGTGAATATGTTTATGAGAACCTTCCCTAACCCTACTCCCACCCTCCACCTCAAACTCCAGAGTCTATAAGTCAGGCTTCCCAAAAACTCTCTAAGCCCTCAGCTCTGACTCCATTGAAGCACAAGGGCTTGACTCCATCAGCCCATCACTTAACCAATCACTCCCTCCTAGACAGACTCTAAAATGAATCCCCTTTGAATCACAGTCTCCTATGAGGCTGGGGATGGGTGACAAAGCTCATAGTCAAAGGACCAGCTCTGTCATCTTTTAGAAAACCTGAAGGTATGTCTAGGAGTAGGGGGAGAGGTACTGATCACCAGCTTTGAATTTTAGCCAAAATTCTGAGACATCAGAAAAATCTCATTCCATATCCTTTTACATTAACAATAACTCAGTTCTATTTCTTGATATGATTGCTGATTACTTGGGTGTATTCACATTGGGAAAAATTCACTGAGCTGTGTGCTTATGCTTTGTATACTTATCTTTGTAAGATAAATTTTAGCTGAAATAAGCAGGCGAAGAGAGGCAACAAAAGGCCAGGTAGTTTATTTGAACGCCCGGGGCGAGGTTCCCTAGTCTATGGAAATGGAGGCTGGGGAAGTCGTGCAAAAGTAGACAGGCAGCGAGTTTTTAAAGAAGGTAGGGGGAGGCAGAGCTTAGATTTACAGCGGCGCGAGGATTGGCTAGCCTAAGGCACATTTTTCAGGTTGGGAGGGGGCAGCAGCCAGGGACTTTGGCAGGTCATCAGTGTCTGACGTGCTCACCCCTCCCCCCAGTGCCTTCAACCTTACAGTCTTTATGTAGATTATACTTGCATAAAGATTTACCTACAGGAAATTATCCTGAACCCCCAAGTGTGCTGGATTCTGTGCCAGGCATTTAACATATATTATCTCATTTAATATGGCTGATTATCATTTTTAAGTACTATATCGTAGCCTTTAAGTTTTTATCATGATATGTAACATATACACAGAAAATGTTCAGTTTAACAAATAGTTACAAAGTCAATACTCATGAAACTACCACCCAGATAAAAAATATATTGCCAGCACCCCTAAAGTCCCTCATGTATCCTTTCCTGATCACAATGCCTTGCAATATTCTTCACATCCATTATTTAATTTAATCATCACAACATTAATTCATTAATTCTGGAAAATTATTATCAGTGGTTGCAAGATGAAAAGTTCCCA
The DNA here is from genome assembly GCF_030020395.1 of Manis pentadactyla. Classification (NCBI taxonomy): domain Eukaryota; kingdom Metazoa; phylum Chordata; class Mammalia; order Pholidota; family Manidae; genus Manis; species Manis pentadactyla. Next base: position 113,793,351 of record NC_080019.1, read on the forward strand.
GAGCTCACCTAAATCTGGGATACACTTAAATTCTAATGAGTCAGAGCGCAGAAACCCCTGAACATCTGGAACATTCAGCAAATGCCCTACAAGAGTCACATCTCACTAACAGGATGACACTAGTCCTGGAGCAAAGGCTACTCTAGACCTACAATAACAAAGCTTAAAAATAAGCTTCAAAAGTATCAAACAGACGTTCTAATAATTTAACAGAAAAAAGTTCAAATTCTTTAAAGGAAGAAAGAAAAATCCAGCACTCAACAAATTTCAAAATTTTCAACGTACAATTAAAAATTGCAAGATATGAAAAAAATCCATTAAAAAAGAAAAAAACAGTGAACCATGACCCAGGAGTAAAATCAGTCAGTTAAGAACAATCCAGAAATGACAGCGGTGACAGAATTACCAAAACTGGATGATGAAACAACTATGTTAAAGTATTTAAGAGAAAAATGACCATAATACAGAGAGAAATGGAAGATATAAACGAACCAAATGGAAATTCTAGAGATGAAGAATATAATGCCTGAAATTTTAAAAAGTTATTGAAAAGGATTAACAACAGATTAGGCCCTGCATGAGAAAAGATCCGTGAGCTTGGAGATGTAACAATGGAAGATGTCTAAACTAAAGCAGAGAGAGAGAAAAAGACTGAAAATTGAACAGAAGCTCAGTGACCTATGGGATATTATCAAATGGCCTAATATATATAATAGGAGTACAAGAGGAAGAAGTTGAAAAGTGACAGAAAAAATATTAAAGGAAAAAATTACTGAAATTTTCCAAATCTAATGAAAACTCTAAACCCATAGATCCAAGAATCCTAATAGACCCCCATGCAGTATAAATACACATATGCAGACATACACACATACACAGTTTCTAAAATGTCATATCATAATCAAGTTGCTGAAAAAAAGTGATAAAAAATAAAATATTTAAAGTGAGCATAGAAACACATACTTTATCCAGAGTGAAAAAAGTAAAGTGACCACTGACTTCTCATCAGAAACTATGTAAGTCATTTATAATATACTAAAAGTTAAAAAAAATTCACTGTGGAATTCTGTACCCAGTGAAGATAAACTTCAAAAATGAGGTTAAATAAGACTAGTTTAGACAAACAAAACCTGAATTTTCTACCAGTAGACTTGACATATAATACATTATTTTAAAAAGTTCTTCAGGTAAAAGGAACACTATACCAAATGGAAACTTAGATTGACATAAAGAATGAAAAAGTGCCAAAAATTATAAATATGTGGGTAGATACAAAAGACATTTTTTATCTCTCATGGTTTAATTCTTTTACAAGATAATTAACTACTTAATGCAAAGAGCACACACACGAGGTATTGTAGAGTTTATAACATATGTAAAAATAAAATGTATGACAGTAATAGCAGAAATGACAAAAAGGGAGAAATAGAAGTATGCTGTTACGAGTTTTTTACATTATACATGAAGCAATATAAAATTATTTGAAAATAGGCCATTATAAATTAAAGATGGATATTATAAGTCTTTGAACAATAACTAAAAAATAAGCCAAAAAAAAGAGATATAGATAATAAGTCAATTGTGGAAATAAAATACTCAGTACAAAAAGAAGTCAGGAAAGGGGGAAAAATAAGTAAAGCAGATGGGACAAATGGGAAATTTATGGCATGTTGGTAGATTAAAACAACTATCTCAAAAATTACATTAAGTGTAAATGATCTAACACTCTACTTAAAGAGCAGAGATGATCACACTTTAAAAAAAAAGGAACCCTCAACTGTATGCTGCCCATGAAAATCTCACTTTAAATATAAAGCTCTGGAATGATTTCAAGTGAAAGAATGTATCTTAATAAATCTTTTTTTAATTAAGTGAAAGGATAAAAACATTATACCCTACAAACACTGACCAAAGAAAGTTGGACAATAAAATATTCTCAAATTAGATTATATTGATAATTGCACAATCTCTATATACTAAAGACCATTGAATTGTACTTCTTAAATGGGTGAATTGTATAGTATGTGAACTATATCTAAATAAAGTTGTTTTTTAAAAAAGAAACCTGGAGAGGCTATATTAGTATCACACAGAGTATACTTCAGGCCCTTTGAAGGGATAAAGAGGAACATTTTGTAATGATAAAATGATCAATTCCTCAAAAATGCATAACAATTCTAAATGTGTCTGCACCTAATCACATAACTTTTAATTACATGAGGCAAACCTGACTGAACTGAAAGGAGAAAGTCAAACCTATAATCATATTTAGAGACATAAACACTTCTCACTCAGTAATGGACAGGATTAGTAGACATAAAATCAGTAAGGACATCAAAGATTTGAACATTATTGATCAGTTTGGTCTTACTGATGTTTATAGAACACACCACTCAAGAACAGAGAATAGCTTCTTTTCAAGTGTACACGAAATAGTCACCAAGATAAGACCATATGTTGGGCTATCAAGCAAGAATGGGACACTAATGTTTTAAATTTTCATTTTTGGATCAAGCATCTTTTTTCAGGATGGAGGGAACTCCATAGTTTAATGAAATATATGGTGTCACTCAGTTTATAGGTAGAAAATGAAAATGCTACAAATTTTTTAATATTTAAAAGTAAATGAAAATCTTCTCAATGATATTAAACACAAAGAGAGACCACAAATATCTGTGGCCCAAATAGGAAGTCCCAAGTCCAGATAACAATGTCCAAACATATTATATATACATATATATAACTTTTTTTATCTTTTGACACCCCCACCTTGCCCATTTCTCCCAACCCCCTCCCCCTGAATCTGGTAACCACTAATCTGCTCTCTGCTTTTATAAACTTGTTTTTTGTTTCTGTTTTGTTCTGTTTTTTAGATTATACAATAAGAAAGATCATGTTATTTGTCTTTCTCTGTCCAACTTATTTCACTTAGCATAATGCCCTCAAGGCCCTCCAAGGATCAAACATCTTAATCAGAAATTGTGTCTTAAGTCCCTGCTCAGTTTCCATCATACTGGATGCTGCTCTGCTCTCCATGTCCTAGAGGGTGAACCAAGCTCCTGAGGTCCAGGCTCTGTACCTAAAGCGCCTGCAGTATTCTGCTTACCTCCCTGGCACCAAATTCCTAGACCTACCTATCCACTGGCCACTAAAACCTACTCCCTTTACCTGCCTCACCCTCATGAGTCCCTAGGCTCTCATTCCAACTACTCAGGATCTGGCTTATTCATTCAACAAGTGTTTATTGAGTACCTATTATGTACCAGGTATTGAGCAAGGTGTTGGAGATACCGCCATGAACAGGACAGACATAATTACTTTTGCAAAGTAATAACGGTCTCTGGGAGGGGGATACAGACAAGCAATAAGACAATTACAGGACATTGTGATAAGTCCTGGGAGCAAACAAGTCCAGGGAGCTTTGAAAGCACAGAGGATGGATGCCTAGTTTGGACTTCAAATTTAAGAAAGAGTTTCTAGAGGTAATAAAATCAAAGCTGAGACCTGAAGGATGAGTAGGAGTTACCCAGAAAAAAGGAAGAGTGGTAGAATGTTCTCGGTCAGTGGTTCCCAAACGTGTGTCCACACCTCGCATCAGCAGCAACTGAGAACTTGTTAGAAGTGCAAGTTCCCAGACTTACAGAATCAGAAGTTCTAGGTGTCAGGCCCACCAATATTGTTTTAACAAATTCTCCATATGATTCTGATGCATGGTAAAATGAGAATCACTGCTAAGGAACAAAATGGATAAAGTTCTAGAGAAAATTTGGCTTCTTTCTCCTGCGAATCATTCTCCAATTATAGGAATGATGATGCCAGTGCCTCAGCTGAGGTGGCAACTCAGGCCTATCACGAGAGAAAAACAGGGAAGGACTACCATTGGCTAAATACATAGTACACACCAGGCTCTATGCTTCACATTTTTCCTTTTATCTAATCTTCAGTACTTCCTTCTTACCATTTCCATTTCGGATATGGAAACTGAGGTTCAGAGGCATTAAGGAACTTTTGCCCATTCTCACTCAGCTAATAAGTACCAGAGCTGCGATTTGAACCCAGTTCTCTCTGATTCCAGAACCCAAAGATTTTTTCCACAGCAGCCCACTGCTTCCAGGGAAGAGTTCACTATTAAGAGACAAGGAGTGAGCTCTTGGATGAATAGTATTAGCTCAGGCAGAGGAAAGAGATCCCGGTCTCGCCTCACAGTGCCTCCTCTCAGACCCACCACCCACAGAGAGGAGACCGGCAGGCGAGAGCGGGGGACCAAGCTCTTTCCCTCAGGACTGAAATGGGAGTGAAGAGCCCAAGCCCGGAGTTTTGAGGTGAAAAATCATTGTTAAAACCTAATCAAAGTTTATGTTTCAGATGAAAGGCATGCTGGAAATACATAGTATAATTATCCAGAAGGCGATTTGATGTAAGTTTTGATGTTTTAGATGCTGACCTGCCATATCTATAAACAAAACTTCCACGAAAATGGTCATGATATATTGCTTAGAAAAAAGGTAGAATAAAACTTATATATACAATGTGATTCCAATCATGTTTAAAATCATGTTTATTTAAAAAGACGGAATACACCAACATGTTGAAAGAGTTTCTCCTTCAATACTCACAAAATAGCCTTAATTTAAGAGAAAGATCTATGTACCAAAATGTTCTTTACAGCATTTTAACAGCAAACAATAAGAAGCCACATAAATATCCAACATAATGAAAAGGAATAAATAAATCATGGAGAGATCATGCTGAGACAGGGACCGTGGGTGTAGTCAGAGTAGGGTGAGGGCCTCCGGATAAAACAAGGCAGGATATTTGCAGTCAGAGCAATGTAACTACATGCAAGGAAATCCCTCTACTAAAACTCTGTGTTAAACATTCAGCTCTAGAATCATTCTTCAGTGAGATCAGTTGGGGTACCCCAGATATAGAAAAGTAGCACATGTCTATTTTATGCTAATCATTTACAATCATGTGTAAGATTCACTTTAACATGCTAAAAGGCCCGTGCTGTCTTTCCTCCTTCAGATCTGAAGTGATTTTGCAAAGTGGGCAAACTAATCTAGCATGCAAGCCCAGCCATTACACAGTAAAAGGCAAGAAGGATTCCACCTTAAAGATAAGATTGCACTTAATTTACTCTTTAGCAAACAATACCTCAGCCCACCTTGGAGGCTGAGCAGGTGGCCTTGTTTCATATGTCCCCAGACCAAGATACTGGAATCTCGTGGAGAAATCGACAGAGCAGGAGGTTACTTGTATCAAGTTAATTGTAAATATCCTAGGACCAATTAATAAGTCCACACCCCTAAGCTTTTTACATGTTCTAGAAAAATCCTCATCTGCCTATAAAACCCCTTAGACAACGCACCACTACACCACTACGGACTCTCCTGTTCCCTCCTGGCGTGAGCCAAGAGCTCTGTCCTTTCACTTTCTTTCAAAATAAAAGCCTGTTCCCGGCTCTCCTACCTTGAGTGTTTGTGAAGCTCATTCTTCAGCTTCGTGAGCAAGAACCCCTGCATCAATGCTATCGAATATAAAGTAATCATTGAACGTGACAGTTTAAAAAAGCACTGTTGTCAAGAGCTTAACTCCTGCCTGTGCTCAGCTGCCTCTTTCCAAAATGGTGGTGAGAGGCAAGGCCACAGAGGGCAAACATCATCTCTTCTGGGATTTCCTGGGAATTTTCAGTTAGGAGTTACTGTCCTAGCTTTCCTCTCTCAGAGAACTCACCCCCACTGTGTCAGAAATTAAATATAGACCCAAGGGACCCCAGACAAAATGAGACTGAAACAGACTTAAACATAAGGCAGTCTGCTTAAATCTCACCTCTTGCCTGCTTACCCCCAAGCACACTACACACCTAAGATAGTGAGAATCCTGTATGTAAAGGTGACCAGTTCACCAGGGAATCCGAGGGAGGCGGCACCTGCGTTTTCATTGCTCTCAATCATGATGTTATCAGTGGCTGTCCTTTGTTCCCTGCCCGCTGTAGCTGGACACTGGACTTTCAGCACCCAGAGCCAGCCAGCTGTTGCCGCCCACAGACCAAATCCAGCCTGCGGTAAGTCTGCCCTGTAGGTAAAATTTTCTTGGAAGACACATACACACAGAGTTCTTTTATGACCACAAGAATAGTCATGATACATTATTAAGTGGAAAAGGTGGGATAAAAATGAAGTGTATACACACTGTCATTCCAATCATGTTTAAAATGCTTAATAAAAAGACTAGAAGGAAGTACACCAAAAGGTCAAAATACTTCTTCTTCATCTAATACAACAATCCTATTACAGTAATTACACCTGTTCCACAGATGCAGAGGCAGAGTGGTTGCCTCTGAAGAGCAAAATTGTAGGCAGCTAATTCTACTTTACACAGCTTTCTGTATTTTCTATAATTCTACCTCTTGCTGCTGTCCAGAGGTGGGAGGCAGGGTCCTTAAGGAAAAACCCAGACAATCCCTGAGGCTCAGCTGTACCCCCCGTGCCCAAAGATGCAGCTTACCATCTGTCTCAGACCCCTGGGGAAGTGAGAATGCAGGTGGGCATCAGGCTTCCTGAGAGATCTGGTCCCTTGAAGGCCTAGAAGGACATCTTGTGGGTGCAGCTGTCTATAAAATTTAATTTAACTTAAAATTAAATTAAAATTGTAAAAACTTGAGTCTTCCCCGATTAATTAAAAGTAATTCAATTTTATTTTATTTTTAGAAACCTGATCCAAGGCCAAAGGACTGTGACCTCCTTTTGGGAAAATTTGGAAACTTCCTGGTACTGTCTCAGCCTGCAACCCCAGCCTCTATTTCTGCCTTATCCACTCCTCTGGTTCAGACTCTGTGAAATTGAGAACCGGGCTTCCCTCTGATTGTTTACTGATCGGTTGCCTCTTTCTGCCCACACCTCACCCAGCTCCCATCTGAGCCCATTAGCACCCCCGCCCTGCAGGCCCCTGACTCCCTGCTCCCTGGCCCTGCTGGGAGCCCACCCAGCCAGCACCCTTGTACTAGCTCTCAGTCACACTTCGGTATACACATAGATGCAACATTTTGCTAGTGATGGTAGCAGTCCAGAGGAGGAGTCAGCTTTTATTTCTGGTGGTGACATCAGCAAGAGTTTGAGTAGTTCCTAACTATAGTTAATACCACACACAGAAACTAGCTCAGACAATTCAAATGTTTTCTAATTTTGCTGTTTCTATGTCTATGTCTAGACTTGCCACTGCCTCTCTTTTCCCACCAAAGTTTGCTATTACCGTTAAATTTTGTCTCAAATAGAAGTTCTTTGATTCTGAACCAAGATTTATTAATGGGACCATAGGTGCCTCAACCCCCTTTAATGAAGTCGGAGTGCTTGTGAGATTAGCAGAGAGAAACGTCTCCAGCATTACTGCCCAGCTCCCAGCTCTACAGGGCTTTAAATGTCAACTCTCCAGGCTGCAACTTAGGCCTAACTTTATACTCTTGGGCAAATAAATTTCAGTCCTCGGCAATTTGAGGCACCTGGAGTAATAATTTAGGCCTCCCTATCCCAGACTTGTGGCTGGCTCCACCCTGAACCTGCTAATGGAATGGGAATGGCTTGTAACCAAGCCCTCTCTTAAAACCTCAGGAGACCTTGATGCCCTATCTGGGTCCCCAAGACCAAGCCAGCTTGGCATCCCAGGGATGTAAAGGCAATTACCCTGTCGGAGGGCCATGTCCTTCTCAGACACCGCCTCAAGTGCTGTGACAGGTGCTCTTGTCAAGTTTTGTGAGCAGAGGTAAAAGCACCTGCCCTAGGGTCTTGGCTCAGCTCTGGCCCAAGGCAAAGGGATGGACCTTGGGTGGTAACCAAGGGGTATCAGGCAAACCTCAGTGGGAAGGGAGCCGTAGAAGCTGATCCCAAGCCCACCAGCTACTGGGGCTCTGCCTTGCCTCCTGTCAGGCTCTAGCATTAGGTTGGACTTAGCCAACAGCTGACATCTGTGACTACAGTTTGGAGATATGGGATCAGACAAAGCCAGGATCCCTTCCCCTCTGTGATAGCCTGAAAATCAGAAACCAGGACATTCCCCAGAAAAGCAGAACCAATGGGAGAAAGAGATAGTGTCTTGGAAATGGGTTTCAGCCCCAGGCAAGTTCACTATGGATTCAGTGTGACCAAAGAAAATGACAACAAAATGTTCTTGGGGTGAAAGGGTTATACCCAACTTTACTTCCAGGTGGCAGGTCAGTCACTAGAATCCCATTCACTCAGAGCGAGTCTGTATGCAGCAAGCCAGTCTCTGCCTCTGGGCCTCTCGCCTGCACAGCTGTCCCACACAGTCGTCCCGCACAGCTGTCCTCTGGGCCTCTGTCCTCGGCGCTGCCACCACTTCAGCCTCTGCTCTGCTCTCATGCAGCCTTGCAGCCCTGCCACGGTGTCGCACGCAGAGCACTGGGTGGAGCTCTTTATATAGAGTCAACAGTCATGTATTGCCCACGGGTGTGCAGTGAGCTAGTCAGCCAGGGCCAGATGAGAATCCTGGCCACAGCAACTCTCATTTTATCCACAGATAGAAAGATAGGTAGACAGATAAGTAGATAGATAGGTACATACATACATACATACATAGGAATTGGCTCACACAATTACAGAGGCTAAGAAGCCCCAAGATCTGTTGTTAGCAAGCTGGAGACCCAGGAGAGCCAATGGTATAGTTCCATTCAAAGTCTGACCCAGTGGCAGGAGAAGACCAATGTTCCAGCTCAAAGACAATCAAAGCAAAAAGGGAATTCTCTCTTACTTCACTTTTGTGTTGTTTGGGACTTCAGCTGATTAGATGAGGCCCAACCACATTGAGGAGAGCAAATTCAGTCTACAGTGTCAAATTAATCTGATCCAGAAACACCATCACAGACACACCCAGACATAACATTTGACCAAATGTCTGGGCAACCAAAGGCCCAGTCAAGCTGACACTTAAAATTAATCATCACCCCGTCACTGGGCCTCAGTTTCTCAATAGCACAATGAGGAGATGGGATCTGGAGATCTCAGTTTTATTTCCGGTCCTATGAACTTACCAGAAGGCTTAGCCTGTTCTGTAATCAGACAGAATAATAATGTATTTGCTATGAGAGGCAAGTTAGATAATATGTATTAAAGTCCTCTGTAAAATGAGATTATTACTCTTATTGAGGTTATTACAGTGATCTGTAAAGTTTATGAGATTATTATTGCTATTAACTATCATAATAATTGTTCCCTCTGCCTGGTTGTTAACCATTATATCCCGTTAGTTAGTTAATGCCACTATTACTGTCAGTTACACACCCACTGTTCCCTTACACTGTCACAATGTTTCACCCACCACCATGTCAGTCATTAAGAACCTTAGTACCCTTTTTTAAATGTAGGTTTCATTATTATTTAAGTGCAGTGAAGCCAACTGTCTTGCCAATGGGTTTCAGCCCTGGGCAAGTTCACTATGGATTCAAGGTGACCAAAGAAATTGACAGCAAAGCATTCTTAGGGTGAAAGGGTTATACCCAATTTTATTTCCAGGTGGCAGGTCAGTCACTAGAATCTCATTCACTCAGAGCGAGTCTGCATGCAGTAAGCCAGTCTCTCCCTCTGGGCCCCTCTGTCCGCACACCCATCCTCTGGGCCTCTCTGCCTGCACAGCTGTACCACATAGCCATCCTCTGGGCCTCTCTGCACAGCGTCCCACACAGTCATCCTCTGGGCCTCTGTCCTTGGCACTGCCACCACTCCAGCCTCTGCTCTGCTCTCCTACAGCCTTGCAGCCCTGCCACCATGTCGTGCCCAGAGCACTGGGCAGAGCTCTTTATATAGAGTCAACAGCCATGTATTGCCCACAGATGTGCAGTGAGCTAGCCAACCAGGGCTGGGTGAGAATCCTGGCCACAGGAACTCTCATTTTATCCACACCAACACATGAGGAGATGACTGCTAATGAAGAGATATGTCACTCACAGTTACCAAGAGGAGGAGACACACAGTGCCACACAGGGCCACATGGGGAGGCACTAGAATCAATCAGGAGGCAGAGGAATCCAGGAGAAAACGTGGGCAGGAAACTTTACCGTGGTTTTCACAAGAAGGAATAGGTGAGGCAGGGTATGCAGGTGTAGGATTGCTAGTATGAATGATTTCAGCAGACCCTGAGGTAAAGGGGCTCTCCCTAATAGCCAGGTTCCTAGCGCTGAGCAGGGGAACAATGGCCCAAAGGTGAAAGCCTTATAAAGCAGGTGATTGGGGTGTGTTCTGGGCTTGGCTGGCTTGCAAATGAAAGCACACACCAGGATAGTTGTTTGCTATCTGTAGAAATTTGCTAACCCTGGGAAGGTCAGCACCTTCCAGTGTCAGCAAGGCCCCTGAAAGCATCAGAATAAAAAGACTTAATACACACACTGTCTAGGTATTGACCCTTACTCTCACAGTTAATTCAATTGAAACTGAGAGTTCACAGTTAAGAGGTCTTTCTTTTCTATCCTTCATTTATTCACTCAACAAGCATCTATTAAGCACTATGTTAAGCCCTGCAGTATAAAGAAGAAAAACAAACAGTACTTTTCTTTAAGTGGAAGTAACATAATGAAACAAGAGAAAATGCCTCTGATAAATATTATAGTAAGAAATTCAGAAGAGGTCCCAAACACAGCCCAAAAGGGATCAGATTCCTCAGTGCCTTCTGCATTCTCCTCCCCACCAAATCCATAGTGGGGGCTCAGGAACAGAGCCTGTGGCAAAAGAGCTGAAGAAACCCTCCCTGTCTTCTCCCAACAGCTCCTCTGGTAAGGTCCTTTTGAATAAAACCTTTGAACAAAATAATTTTCCCTTCCCATTTCTGAGAACTGACTACAAGGAAATCATGCAGTAGGAGGAAAAATCTGTATGCACAAAGATGTCCATTGCAGAGCTACCAAAACTGGGGGGATAAAACCTAGAAGAACATAACGATTCAAAACCAATGGAGGGGGTGTATAGTTCAGGGGTAGAGCATTTGACTGTAAAACCAAAGTAGTTGAACAAAGTACAGCACACCTACCAAGTCACTTGTGAGGCAAACAGAACCATGGAACGGCTCATAAGGAGCACAGACACTGGAGCCAGTCTTTGGGGCAAGCTAGTTAATGTTCCTGAGCCTCAGTCTTCCCATTTGCAAAATGGTGCTAGCTAATAATAGTTGCTACCACATAGGGTTGTTGAGGAAATAAGATGATGCAGAAAAAGGACTCAGCAAATAGCTAGAATAGTGCTTGGTAAGTGCTGGCCATTACTGTTACCATCATTAATGTGACGTCAATTATTGCGTGCACTTAATAAAACAAGGAAAAGGTTCCTAGTACAGTCTTAAGTGAAAAAAAAAACAAAATAGTATGTAAACAAATTCTCTGAGCCTATGAGAAATATATATGAAGTATTTAAGTAGTTGTATTGATAGCATATGGCATCATGAATAATATTTAATGAAAGATTTCTTTTAATCCTATTGAAAATTTCTCTCAATAAAAAATGAAAGGGTGGAATATAAACATAAAATTAAAAATGAAAATGTAAGGGAACACTAGAAAGAATTGTATGGTAAGAAATTCAAAAAACATCAAAAATAAATTTGTCCTGGGTTTCATGTCTGCAGAGTTGATGAAACCTGATCACTTTCAATTTGGGGAGAGACATCTTTTTTTAGCATATAAAACTTTAACTCATCTCAGTATTTAGTAATAACATGCTAATGAAAACTGATTTCAAGCTGCAGGTCGGTGTCATTGGTAGAAAATCAAGACAAATCACGGAGAAGAAAATAGAAAACCACCTATTCAATGCTGATAAATAGGAATTTATTTTGTATGTGTAGTATTACTCAAATATGCAAAAAATTTGTACAAATAGCTATAGATATGCTATAAATATAGATATAAAGAAATTAGAGATTGGAAATATGTTACTAATAGTAGCTATCTTTGAACTGGAAGATCATAGATGATAACCAATTTCTTCTTTATCCTTTCTAAAGTTTTCTATGGTTGGCATGCAATACTTTTAAATTTGGGGGGAGGGAACTTTAAAAACTATACATTTTTTTTTAAAGCAAGGAATTATTAATGGAAAGGTAAGAGGGAGAGTGCAAGCCGGTAATGTCATGATTCCATAGTGCATGTGATTGTTTACTCCCAAAAGTCCCTGAGTTGGGAGCTAAAAATAGAAAGAGCTGGGGCTGAATTTGGGGAGGCAACAGTTGCACACGAAGGGCTGCAAGCAGGGCAGATTGAGGTTAAGGCCAAGAGTGGGTGATTTGTAGGGAGGGAAGTTTGGCTTGGGAGTAGGGGCTGCATGAGGAGGAGGTAGTAGTACAGGGGTCCAGCTTGGAAAGGCTTCGGGGCAGGTATTGCTTCAGGAGTGGTTTCAATAAGTTGTTTTAAAAGTTCTGTGGAGGTACTGAGTTCCGTCTAATCCCAGAGTTAACAGCTAGGTCCTCCCCGCATCTCATTAGCCTATCAAGCCGCATTCACTTGCACAGCTGCTCATTTATGAATAGAGGTGGAAATAATATAAAAGGCGTAAGTTATATCCACCCAATTTCTTCCCAAAAAATTATACATGCCCCGGTATGTCCTGACTTGAACTTTTCCTCTGAAGTCCTTTCAATCAAAAAGTATGCAGACGTCCCATACTTCCAAAATTAGACAGGGCTTTAGAAGTAGTTTAGCCAAATGCCCTGATGGGTGCAAGGCACAGTGCTCCTTTTCTAAATGAGAAAACAGGAGCTGGGAGATTTGTCCTGGGTGACCGAGTAAGGTATGGTAGGGCTCCCCAGGATCTATCTTTTCTGTATACTTTTTCCATTACCTCATGTTGTTCCTTTTTAAACAGGAAGAATCTTCCTTTGCTAGGATATGTGCATGCAATGTTATGTGCTGTCATAATAGTACTTATCTATATCTTGACAGAATAATACTTACATTTTGTCCTGACTGAATAATACTTACATTTTGTCCTGACTGAATAATACTTACTGTTTATTGAGGCCTATGTGTTTTTTTTATAAGCTGTCATTTAATTCTCATAATAAGGTATTATTAGACTTTATATTTAGACAAAGAAGCTGAGCATCAAAGCAGTTAAACAAACCATCCGTTGTCACCCTGTTAGTGGTAGCAGAGCCAGGATCTGAACCCAGGCCATCTGAATCCCAAGTTAACCTTCCTGACTTTACACACATACACACACACACACACACACACACACCATGGATATTATTTGGCCTTAAAAATGGAGGAAATACTGCTATTTGCAATAACATGGATGAATCTGGAGGATGTTTTGCTAAATGAAATAAGCTAGACGCAGAAAGACAAATACTGCATGGTGTTACTTAAATGTGGAATCTAAAAAAGTTGAAGTTATGGAAGCAGAGAACAGAAGGGTGGTTGCCAGAAGCTGGGGAGCTGGGAGAAATGGGAAGATGTTAGTCAAAGGAATCAAAGTTTCAGTTATACAAGATAAGTAAATTCTAGAGATCTAATGTATAGCAATGAGACTATAATTGACCATACTTTATTCTGTACTTGAAATTTGCTAAAAGGGTGAATCTTAAGTGTTCTGACCACATAAAAAAAAAGAAAAGAAAATGGTAACTATCTGAGGCGATATATGTATATTAATTGATTGTGATAATCATTTTTAAACATGTTTGCATATCAAATCATCAAAATGTCAAATATACCCCTGAAAAAAAATGTTTAAGTAAAAATATCTTGACTGTACAGAATAAAAAAGATAATGTGGTAGGGCTGGCCTTTGAGGAGCTGGTTCTTCATTTAAAGTAAATCCAATAAATTCCTTAAAGTTCTTTCATTAGTGAAACTGTCTTTTCTTCCATTAAAATGGCAATACTTAAGCATCTTGACATTATATGAGAACTAAATTCCTAAATGTTTTAATTCTGGACAACTCCATGGAGTTACCAGGGTAAGAATTTTTACCCCGGATTTGTTTCTATTTCACCTGGGTGTGCAAAGTATTACTATCCTGTATTACTATATAATGGCAATGCTTCACATGCTCACGTGGAAAAAAAAGGAACCCAGGGTAAAATTTTCATGAGAACTGTTAAGGAGAAATCTTTGGTACTCCCTGTGTTGTTTTATTTTCCATTAAAATGACAATCTTCAAAAGTTTTGCATTGCAGAATATCAACTCTGGCATTTGAATTAAAAAATAAACAGCAAGGTGCCCTCCAATTCTTTACCAGTCTTTAGGACAAAGATCATTCAGAGTTCATCCTGAAAAGCTTCTAAATTTAGAGGTTTGCTGTTGGAGCAAAACTTTCATGTTCCAGCAATAGAACCAGGCAGGCTTTCCAAAGATGTCAGGTATGTGTTTGTGATGCTGTCACAGGCAGGATCAAGAGTATCTGTCCCTGTGTGCTGGTGACCTGAGAGGCCTCTTGCTTTCTGTGCCAGGCACACAGATATCTGGGGCTGGCAGCAAAGAAGATTGCACTGTAGCAAGCACAGGAGCTTTTTTTTATCCCGTTTTGTCAGGCAAGAGTTTTTTTTTACTTTTTTTATTTGAAAAGTATATATATATATATGCACCTAGTTGGTTTTTTCTTCAATGTCAAAGCTTACTGAAAGAAACAGTTCCCCCTCAACCCCTCACTGCTAGTCCCTTGGTCTGCAACTCAGAGGCAACCATGCTTTAAGCTGTTACATGGCCTATGAGTGTGGATATTTTAAGAGCAGAGGCAAACTGCTTTCCTCTGTTGGTGGGCTGTCTCTTTTTTTTATCTTATAAATCCCATAGAGAAAAACAAAAGAAGTTAGAGGGCAAGACCCCGGTGAGTGGTCAGAAAGGCTGCTTTGGTTTCTAGGTTTCTAAATCATTTCTTCAGGCTTGTTTTTCAAATCTTGATAATAGAGGTAATACATTCCTCTACTCTCCCTTTCTTTCCTTCTTCACCCCTCCTATTCTTAAAGGACAAAGCATGGAGGAATTGGAGGGGAGGCGTCACTGATAACAACAGGAACAGTTTGGATTGTTATTGAGCACTTACTATATTCCAGGCACTATCTATACATTTTTTCTCATTTCATCTTCATAACAATCCCATGAGGTAGGTGTTTTTATCCTTATTTTTATGGAAGAGAAAGTAAGAAAGATGAAATCATTTACTCAAGGATATGTAGCTACTAGGAAACAAAGCGAAATTTTGAACCTAGCTAGCTAGACTCTCCAACTCTAACGCTCCACTGGAAACACTTGGATTTTAAGTCTTTAGGGAGACAGAGGATACAGCTATCAAAGCGCTGAGCTTATGGAAGGGAGTGAAAAATGACAGAGTACAAATTAGGGTGGGCTCTGGACTACCCGTGTATGAGAACTGCTCTGAAATCTGTATTAGAGCTTTGGGGAGGGCTCACTGCTCAAAAGGGTGCTTTGGACAGAGTATGAACAGAAGCAGCATAGGTGAGCTTCTGAAAGTGAGAATTCCTGGCCTGGAAGGTGGTGTACCAGCCTCAAAAAGCAGGATTACTTAAGAAACTGGGTCATTCAAGAAGAGGAGAGGTCTGTTGTACATATTCTTGGGAAAATCCAGCCCTTTCATACCTGCTGAAAGATTCCTCGGTGGGCGGCAAATCAAGCGAGAGGGGACCACAGATGGACGAGACACACTCTCAGAACCTGCTGGCTTTTGGAAGGACAGCAGTGCCAGGGACAGCAGAGGAAGATCAGTTGGAACTAGTACAGGCCTCATAAATGTCATGGGGCAGGAAGAAACTAGAGATGAAGTCAAAGTCTGCTGGGGCCAGCAGCAGGAATTTTATATGGACTCACAGCCAAGTGTGGTATACAGACCATGGAGCAGCGCTAAGAGTGGCCGTTTTTTTAATTGGCCTGAGTCCGGGACTAGATGCCATGAGCAGAAGACCACACTTCCCTTAAGAGTTCATACCTCAGAGGGTTTTGCAGTACGTCGTGTGAAAGCATGCTCAGGGTATTCCCTTGGAGAATCAGGTGTACCCAGAGCAGACAGAGCAGAAGTAATCTACGACAAGCCTTTTCCAAACCATCAGGTTTCTTCTGAGACCAGATGGGCCACCTGAATTCTCACTACTGAGGAAGTAATTCTGGAAGAGAGTGGGGTGAAATCAGATGTCCTTGGGGCAGAAGAATGAAAAGAGCAGGGTGGATGCAAGCATGCCTGGCCCCTGAGGTCAGAGCCCAGGGCTCACGGCAATAACCAGCCCCCCTTATCTGCATCCAATGTGGCCAGTCTGGTCACAGAGGCCCCAACTACTGGCATCTCAAACAAAGCGAGGATTGCCATCTTACCCCACTCCCAAGAGATGGGAAGCTCACTTTTCGTTTCAGTCGGGAGGAAAGACACTTTGTGGCAGACGACTGAGGGAAAAGCTCATTGAGGGGGAGAGGGAGTTCACCTTCCAGGTGGCAGAAGACTTACATCTTTTTCCAGATCTCAAAATGGAAATTTTTCCAGCTATAGCTTTCCTTGCTGAATCTTAATTCTGTGTTTGACTTCAAGCTCTAACTGGCCTAGTGGGGCCCCTGGCTGTCTGAGATTGGAGCCTCAGAGGAGCAATTCAAACCTTTCCTAGTAACTGCATTGCCAGGGAGAGTCAGACCTCTGTATCCAAAGGGCTTCAGAGGTGACTCACATCTAACCTCACCAGAGAAGAAGGGAGGGAAGGGGCGGGACTCGGACTGGAGAGACTCAGATGCCATGAGCAAATAGTGTATAGTGTTTACTCTTCTCTTCACTGAACACTCTGATGGAGTATTATGTAACAGACTTGCAGAAATATTAAATACATCTGTGGAGGAAAACAGGGTGGGGGTGGGGAGAGCAGAGATAATTTGTTATTTATGATAGTCTCTGTCTTCTGAAGAATAGAACTTTCTTGCTTGAAAGGTGATTAGTGTGAAAATGCAAGTTACAGAAAAAGAGATGGGAAGTGGACCAAGGTTTGTCTAGGAGGAAGGCGGCAGAGATCACGGAAAGGGAAGAAACCCAAGCTTGTAGCTAGAGAGCAGCCCAGAGAGAGGGAGTCTGGTGGGAAAATGGAAGTAGCTGGTACCAAGGAAGGAGCATAGGTGAGGGAGCTGAGATGCTTAAAGGGAATGGTTACAGAGTTTTGTAGTGTGAGATGCCATGTAATTCTCTTTGTGAAACCTTAAGTAAAATCTCTATTCATCAGTGATTTGCAACGGGGTTTTGCTGCCAGGGAGGAACTCAAAGACCCCAGCTGTGTTCAGGAGCTGGGTATAAACACAGTGTGAGTGTCACATTCCAAGACAAAGTCAGTGTTCATGGTTTCACAATATTTGGGAGAAAGGGAAGAGAATCAGAGAAGGCCCATCAGAAGAGGTGGCACCAGAGATGGGCCTTAAAGGACAACCAACATTCCGACTACAATTGGGGATGGAGGACTTTAAGTGTGACAGGCCTAGAGAGGAGGCAGAGGTCCCAAAGTGTTTGGTATGCTTAGGGAGTGATGATGTACTACGTTCTGGTCACTGTCTGCATGAGGTAGGGAAGCAGCTGGAGAGAAAAAATGAATGGCTGAAGAAATTATGGGTGCTTGGCCACCTTCAGACCCTAAAGGCTGTCATGGCTGCTCTGGAGAGCAAAACAAGGACTGTCATATGGTACTTGCAAAAAGACAGAATATAGTAAAATATGCCATATCCCTGAAAGGAGAAGAAACAGATCTGAAGATCCTCTGGCCTCCAGCTCCAAGAAGCTGCTGCCTTCAAATGGCCATGCTGACCTGAATTGTAAACACGGCATAAAATAAATAACTTTACAACTTACTCTCACTCCTGGACTTGAGAGCTCTGCCACTATTCCAGCCCCAGCTGAGGAAAAGGCTGCCACCCAGCTGTGTGCATTGATTGGCAGGTAGGCATAACTCCCAGGGCCCTCCAGCAATGCTAAAACCACCTGCATTCTGGCTGCCTGAGGAGCTCACACACACACCTGGAGGCCTCTGCCGGTCTCCAGGGCTGTCTGTTCTGTGGATCCCCTCACTCCCTTCCACTCTCAGAGTTGTGATCGATCACCCAGCACCTGTCTGCCCAATAGAGTGTGAGGATGCAGATGAGTCCTAGTGGATCCCAGGGGGTCGGGAAACACTTTCTTCCTCTCAGGTCCTCTTGACCTCAAAAAGTAGAGACCATTCCATCAGTTAATAGACACACATTGAACACCTACTAGGTTCATTATGATACAAAATGATTAAGACATGATCCCTAACCTCAAGGATTGCAGAGGGTTCTCAGTTGGGAAAGGTAGGTAAGTAAACATGAACATCAGTACAATAACTGCTGGAGAAGAAGTATGGCAGGCTGCTGTAGGAAGACAGAGGGGAGCTACTGTCTTGCCAATGGGTCTCAGCCCCGGGCAAGTTTGCTATGGATTCAATGTGACCAAAGAAATCGACAGCAAAACGTTCTGGGGTGAAAGGGTTATACCCAACTTTATTTCCAGGTGGCAGGTCAGTCATTAGAATCCCATTCACTCAGAGAGAGTCTGCATGCAGCAAGCTGGTCTCTGCCTCTGGGCCTCTCTGCACAGTTGTCCCGCACAGCCGTCCTCTGGGCTTCTATCCTCAGCACTGCCACCTCTCCAGTCTCTGCTCTGCTCTCCTGTAGCCTTGCAGCCCTGCCACTGTATTGCACCCAGAGCACTGGGCAGAGCTCTTTATATAGAGTCAACAGCCACGTATTGCCCACAGGTGTGTAGTGAGTTAGTCAGCCAGGGCAGGTGAGAATCCTGGCCACAGGAACTCTCATTTTATCCACAGCTACCTAGTCCCAAGGCCAATTGGAAGGAGAGGAGGGTTTCCCAGGAGAGAGAACCCAGAGCTGACTCCTGGAAGGAAAGGCAGGAGTTAGCCTAATGAGTGGGGTGAAGGGGAAGAGGCAGCATAAGAGGTAAAGGAGCGAGACATAGAAGGGAACGGCCTGCAGACAGAAAGAGTGTGCAATGTGTGCTGTTCACTGAGGCTATAGTGGTAGGCCACAGGGTGCATCAAGAAGGTCCTTCTATGCACTGCCAGCAACTGGGACTTGATGAAGACAGTGAGGGTTCATGGGTGCTCAGTTGCCTGCCTACTATAGGAAAAGCAAACAGCTGTACAAGATATATCAACTATATTCCAGTAAAAAGTTATTTAAAAATTTTTTTAATATGGATAAGGAAAGGCACACAGAGAGGGAAATGAGAATAGAGTCATAACAGAAGCTGGGAATGCAGGGTTTAGAAAATCCAGAGAACATCTGAGTTCCATAAAATAAAGATTCTTTGTCCCCTATAGATTAGGTGGGGTCTTTTCCATGGCAAATGTAAAGTGAGTATGTACATTAGAATAATAAATACTTACCTGTGCCAAAGCCCTCGTAAAAATCAGAGTGCAGCTAGTGGAAATCAGTGGACACATCCAGTGAAAATCAAATCAGGAGGAATGTGTTATAATCAATCTCAATTTCAGTGAATTTGTCTTTAGAGAAATTTGTTTGTGGGGATATAGCATTTAGTAAAAGTGGTTATTTGGCTTTCTCAGGGTGAAGAAGAAAAAGGTGAGAATTTTTTTTAAAAGCCATACAAAAAAGGAAATGGTCTACTCTTTGACTCAACATTGAACAAAACACAGTCTTAATAACAAATATTAATGATTTAATCAGAAATTATAATATTGAATGGGGACAGGGATGACAGCTTCCTCAATAGGAAATAGCCATATGTTTTATGGAAATACAGAATACCTGGATACTTGGAAGTAACTGAAGGTTGTTGCTTGTGGAGAATCAAGTGAGAAGGGTGGGAGATCAAACTGCTGTTCCACTACTAGACTTGTGGTAAATTTAACTGTAAATAAGCTTTTTAGAAATATAACTGTATGTCTGTATTAATATAAATCATTTTTTTAAGTATCTGTGTATGAACCCCACCTTCACTATTCAATAACTGAGTGACCAAGGGCCAACTCTTTACCCTCTGCGGCTTAGTTTTTTAACCTGTAAAATGGGATAATAACACCTATTTTGTTGGGTTATTATGAAGATTAAAAGATATGTATAAACTGCCTACCAAAGTCTGGAGCATAATAGGAACTCAATAAATGGTAGGCATTCTTTTTTTAGTAAGAGATAGAAAAGAGGCCTGAAAAGCATGTATAAAAAGCCTGAACTTATGCCTTTTATATTATTTCCATCTCTGCTCATTGGAACCTATCCCATTATTTAGCAAAGGCATGACTGTATTCATAAAGTGTGAAAGAGAGAAGTTATAATTCTGATATCAGAAGCCAAAAAGTAGTTAAATGTTTCAAAATCAGGAGGTATACTCATCCTTGAAAAAATATTTGAAGAAACATATAGACAAAATAATGCCCTTTGGGGAAACTATCTGCCTATAGGAATTTGGGACACCTCTGGTTCATATACATTTAAAATAAAAGGTAACCTAGGATTTGAAAGGGGTGACATAAGCAGATTTACAGAGAAAGGCAGTTTCCCTGCGCCGTCTAGCGACCACGATTCTAATTCCTTTCACCTCTCAGGCCCTAGATTTCCCGATTGCATACAAGGGGTCAAATAAAAAGATCTCTATGCCTCATCCCATGCTCTCAAATTCTGTGAACTCGGTAGTTTTCTCTTGGGACGTGGTAATAAACATGCGACTCAGGTTTTTCATTAGACTCCTAACACAGATGCATTTCCTTAACAGGTCCCTACCTAAAACTAAGTGTTTCCGAACCAGCCACCCTTAGATTGGGTCTCGTCGCGCTCTGCAACCGAAACCCACCACGTACCGGGAAACCCAAGCAGCCCCGGCGGCTACCGCCTAGGGTGGGAACTACATCTCCCAGGGTGCCCCGGGACAGAGGGCGCCCACTCGGATTGGCCAGGGCTCGGTGACACTCAGTGTTTTGGCCCGGAAGATCACATGTTTCCTTTGTTGTGAGCAGCGGCAGAGACTTGGTGGCTGGGGGAGACGCTGGGGCTGGAGAGAACGCTGCGCCGCTGGCCGCTAAGGAACCGCAGGGGCCGCCGCTGCTGGTCACTGCTGCCAGCCGCTTCCAGCCTTCGCCGAGAGGTACCGGGGGATGACAGCTCCGGGACTGGCCGAAGGGCGAGGAACCGGCCAGAGCCGGGGGCGGAGGGGCGGCCGAGGTCACGGGGGTGTCTGCAGGAGAGAAACCAGAAGCCAGCCGCCGGCCTCGGAACCAGATGAAGGATCTGAGGACACTTTACAGCTGGGGCTGCAAGGCCCTTGTTTGGGGCGAGGGATCTTCAGGACTCCCCTGGGGGTCTTAAGCCCTGGCTCGGTAGCGACAGTCCTGAAAAGGAGGGCACCGCCGCCTCCTGGCACTACTGCCCCCGAACCGCAGAGATGCTGGCGTGCCCCGCCGGGGAAGGGTTGGGAGGAGCATGGCCGCCGGGTCTGGGGAAGCAGGTGCGGGTCACCCCGCCGCCGCGGGGACGGGAGCAGCTGGCGGACGGGGTTGGAAGAGGCGTCCCGCATGGTGCCGACGGGCTTCAAACGGGATGCTGCTCTTCTTTATAATCAGAGGACGCACTGAGAATTCGCAGGTCTCAAGTCGAGCCTTCCCGGTTGGTGGGGGCGACCACTGGTCACGTCGGGGAGGGCTGACTAGGTCAAGGTGGGTCCCAGAGCTCCGGGCCAAAGAAACCCCATTAAAGCGGTTGCGAAATGTTCTCGGCGCTGTCACCTGACCGTTACCCCAGCCCCACCCCCACCTCGCGCAAGCCTTTGTTTACCACGGACCTCCGCGGGGCCCGCGCCGCGAACCCGGCCCTCGAGCGACCGTCCCCTGGGAACAGGGGCGGGCAGCGGAGCGGGCGTTCCGCTGGCGGAGTCCCCGCCCAATCTCCCCCCTTCCTACCACTCCAGGACTCGGTTTCTTAATTTAGTTCCTAATGTCCCCGCCTCCAAATTTGGACCCTTAGGGGGGGGGGCCAAGACTGTTAACCCGGCAGGGATTGGGCGCCTGCGGTGGCCTGCGGGCGGAACCGTGCGAGCTCCGAGTGTTTATTGGCGGCGTCTAGTCGCTAGGTGGCCCGCCGGGGCAGTTCCTCAACTCCGCCTTGAAGGTGAGCTGGAGGGCGCGTGGGAGGGCGCGCGCGCGCGCGGCCTGTGCCGGCGCTAGGAGTGGAGCTAGCGGCGCGCGCTCCCGTGCGGAAGGATCCTAATAGGAGGCTCAGCCGCCCGGCCGCTCCCGGGCGCCCGCCGCGGCCCCTGCCCCAGCCTGCCTGTAGGCAGTTCTGGGGCCGCAGCGGACGGCAGCCGAAAACCAGCCCTGGAAAACAACTCCTCTTTAACTGGTGTCGCTTAATCTAACAAGATAGTGGAAAGGAAGTCTTCATGTGAATGTGTTCCTGCAGGCTCCGTAAACGAGGTTTAAACAGCTAACTAAGGACTAGAACGCCACAATTTTGGGTACCATAGTCACCCCTGAGGCAGTGATTATTAACAATTTTAGTGGACTTGCTCTCGATCAACTTTTTGAAAATCACGTTTTAGGATTTGTAGCTACAGACTGTTTAGGTCCACCAGCTGAGGCTGATTTTTATTAGGTACGTAGATTTTTAATCTGCCTGTTGTCGACTAAGGTGGAAAATTAGAATTCTGGTTTTTAAAAAGATATCTTGAGGATATCCTCCTAAAAGTTAAGATTGTTCATACCCCAGCTTAGGTGGGAAGTGTATTTTGGGGGGATTATAGCTCAGTCTCCTATGTATAAATAATCCCCGTGGTAATTAAAATTTTGTGAAAGTGAATTACAGTTGTGTTGTTTTAAAATTGTGAATTAAGGTGACAGTGATAAAATCTGCAAGAACAATTATTTAGCCGTAATGTGTTGAATATGAGATTTTCCTGATTTCATGAGTTAATAGGGTAGTTGGGGCTTAATCAAATTTTCTTTATGTGTACATCTGTAGGAATTTACCCAAGACTTAATGCTTTTCTGTGGGAGGTAGATTGAGCTCCCTAGGTGAAGCAGGAATTGAGTATGAACAGTTCTCATTGGTTATGCATTAATATATTTTAAAAATTAAAGTGGAGATGACCGACTACACCAAAAGTTGCAGCTTGTGATTCCAGACTTTCTCATCACTTGCGCATGGAGAGTATTTAACGTATCTAAATAAGTATAAAATGCAAACCTCTAACCTTTTTAAAAACAAAACCACCACTCAAAAGCCTGCTTATCCAAAAGCCTGTGGCTCAGTCTGTAAACAGAAGAAGAAATAATATTCTGAGTTAGGGCCGCCATCAGCTTTAATTTAACCTTTCCTGGCTTTTGTCCAAGTTGCAAAAACCTTAGTGCTTTATCACAAATTATTTTCTGCTATTTTATTAAAACTCAAAGGTCAAGCTGGTGAAAAATGCTATTTATTACATAAGCGACTACAGTTATTTTTGTATATACTTTCTCTTATAGAAATCTGGGACATCCTTTTTCAATAAATACTTAGATATGACTGTATAATGAAAAATGTAAATAAAATACCCTCATAAATATATGAAAACTACATCTTTTATGATTCTGTTGTGACAGAAACAAGAGTATGTGGCTGCCTGGCAGCTGTTGACCTTTTAAAAGCCTTATTCTTTCTCCTGTTAAAAAACACAATAGCTAAACAAAGTCTTTCACTGAAAAGTTTGTCACTCTGCCTAAATTCATCACCCAAGGGGTACAATTTTTCAGCATTTGGCACATCTTAAGGTCTACTAAATCAATATTTACAAGTGATTAGGCTGTATTCTATACTCAGTGGTTTCTAAAGGTTATTTCCGTAAATAATTTTTGTCAACACTAAGGTAAACAAAATTATGGACTTACAAGTGCTTTTATACATAGAGAAATTACCTAAAATACTGGATCTCAAACTTGTTCATGTGGCAGAGTACTGGGTAGTGTCTTTGCAGATTTAGTTATTCTAGGAAGAGCCAAAAAAATTTTGCTAACAAAATGTATATATACTTCAATTTTAAAATAAAACAATGCATTAAATACATAAGTATGTTAGGATGAAACCAAATGACTAAGTTTACATATCAAGTCTAGTGAGAAGCATGAGTAGGCTCAATAGGGAAACTTGATACCAGATGTGATGCCTGATGATTAGTAATTTTTTTTCTTCCTTTGGGGGTTGGGGAATATTAGTAGCCAAGGAGTCTTAAGGGAAACACTGAATGCAGAAAGTTTGTATTTTTGTTCTGCAATTTGGGAGAAGATAGTTTTGTTTTGCTTTGTTTTTGGTTATAGAACCAAATTATTTGGTCTGACACATTATTTAAGGACTCCTGAATTTTTCATCAATCAAAGTCATAATATATTGACCATTTAAGGTTCTAGTAAACAAGGAATCATCATTAGTTGCTTTAATTCTAGACAAAAAATGAAAAATTATAGTTGGTTTCTGATATCTTATTGTGGGTAATATGTTCTTGGTTGTTTCATTAAGAAATTAGAAATGTTGAAATAGCAGCTTGAAGACTGGACTTCAAATATTAAACATTTGTAAAACTTGGTTTACGAACCACCGCTCCAAAAATAAAGCCTTAAATTGAAAACCTAAGAGGGTAAATTTATCATGTTTTTAAAGTAGTCATTTAAATAGAGTGGTTCAAATAAATAAACTAGCGTTTGAGAAAATAGAGATTTGAAAATACCTGATATTTTTAAAAAACTGGTTCTACCTAGTATGTTGAGTATAGTTTTCTAGTTATTTTAAATAATGGATTTACTATGTTTTAATTGTTTTCAGACTGTCCTTCTTTTGATTTATTACAAATCTTTAAAATGTCTTTTTATTTTTTTTATTGAAGTATCATCTTGTATTGGTTTCGAGTATACAATACAATTGTTCAACAGTTACCCATGTTATTAAATCATTAGTGCAGTAGTTCACTTTATCTTTGGTTAATCTTTTAGTTTGCTATGTTCTCCAGTCAAAGTTAAATTTGAGAAAATGGAGTTGTGTGGAACATAGCATGTGGCAATTCACTACTGCGATTGTAGGGCCCATGTTAGTCAAAATGTTGGTTTCCTTTGCAGTCTGCTATTTTTTACTCTTTATAAGCCCCTCATTAATCCATACTATCTCAAAGGTTGATATTACTTTCTTTGTATAGGATTGCCACATTCTAAAGGAAAAATAAGCTTGATTGCAATACAGCTACATTCTAGATCAATTCTGATATTATACTTCCTTTGGACTTCGTACACTAACCTCCTCAGTCCCTTGCCTTTACCTATTAGATTGGTGAGTATTACCTAAAATCCCTGCAGAAAATGGCCAGGTGAATTTCCTTGCCCTTTCTACTCCTTAAGGTATAATTCTAGATCAGATCAGTCATGGGAGAATCTATTCCAATTTATGCCTGTGTTGTCTGCTAGAGAGACACTGAGAATCTGAATCCATATTAGTATCCGTCTTGGAGTTCTTACTTGGTTCTGATCTTAGCCCCACATGTCTTATCTGAACCCAATAGTTGTGACACAGTGCCAGAGAATATGCTCTCTCTAAATGTTTCTTGAATTGACCCAAATCCCTATGTTGGCTCAGGATCTTACATTAGGAAGGAACACTTACTTAGCTAGGATTAACGATCCCCTAATTTGCCCAAATTAAAATAATTCTTTAGCAAGAGTACACACAAGTTAGACTGACTTATGCAAGTAAGGAAGCATGCAAGATAGCATTCACTTCACAGGATATAGAGATGTGTGTTTGTGCATATATGTAGAAAAAAATCAGTAGTCCGTATCTTGGTTTTCAGGATCAACTTTTGTACTGGCCTAAACTTGTTAAGAATTTATGAGATCTATTTATAGATATCTGGGCCAGAAACCAGAACCACTTATGTTTAAATACTATTGCTACTCTGTGCACAGCTAAAAGGTTCAACAAAGCAGAAGATGCCTTTATGTATTAAAATATTAAAAAATAACTACTTGATAAGCTTGGAGATTCTATGTGGATAATCTGAGGATTAAAAACATGGATTTTTTTTTTCCTGAATTGCCTAGAAATTTTATGATTTTCTCAGATTGATTCCATAGTTATATATGCATGATGACTAAATTGTTTGCTTTTGGTAATGTTGATAGACCAACTCAGAATTATTTAATGGCCCCAAACTCAGATGAAACATCAGTTACCAGATGCTCTTCAAATATCCAATGCAGAATTATCACAAAATAACATACCTTCTCATCTCAGTGCCACCATTAGCTTGCTGTTGACACTAATATTTGTTTACTCATCTTTGACTCAAGAAACCTTACTGCAAGTGTCAAGTAAGGAAGTTGATAAATAAGAAAACTACTTTGTATGTAAATTAGCATGAATTATTAATTTGCTTTAAGGAATGTTTATTCAGTAATTCTTTTCTATGCAAAAGTAAACTTCCCATCAGAAACTGAAATCAACTGAAAACTTTTTTCAACATACTAGTAAATAATGCTAAGTGTACATTAAATAATTAATACCTGATTATATATGTTGGTATCCATTTATTTTAGGTGTGGAAAATAACACAAATATTTTGACTGGGGCTTTGATCAAGCAAATGCTAAGAGGGTAGTATATTCATAGTGTTTATAAACTGTCTAAACGTTGTTATTTGAGAATCTAAGCCATTTTCCTTTCTTTAGCCAGGAGTCACTTAGGCCAATCAGAGTAACAAGGAAAAATTCTGCCCTCAAGATCAAAAAGGAAGGCATTGTCACAGTCATTTCTGTTACCAAGTGAGGTATTTACCAGTTCATTTTTGCTCCTTCCTGTTATCTTCAGTCTTCTGCTACATTTTTCTTCAGTCTAACGGACACTAAAATAAGTTGTCTCCACTTATTTTCTGGGATATAGGCCCAAAACATGTACTTTTAAATAAACTTAGCCATCAGAAACTAGATCAATAAATTTATGCATTCTACAATTGGAAATAAACTCTAGAGTACCCTTAGCCAGAGTAAGAAAAGTCTTCCTTTCAAGTGAGAGTGTAGCTCCAGGAATAAAGCTCCTGAAGAAAGGAGAGAGAGAAAGGGGTATGTAAGATAAATTTTATTCAAAATAAGCAGGCAAAGAGAGGCAACAAAGGGCCAGGTAGTTTATTTGAATGCCACTCCCGGGTGATGTTCCACGGTCTGGGTATTACAGGCTGGGAAAGTCACACTCGGTCAGGGAGGTGGGGGCTGATAAGGGATTAGGAGGGGGAGGAGTGGGCAAGCTATCCTAGGGGGTGTGGAGAGGTATGATTGGCTAAAGGTGACATAATAGACAACTAGAAACTTTTTTTCCTTCCAAGAGGGAAGAGGCTGACATCCGGGTCTTAGTTGGCACATCAGAAGGATGGAATTCAGGAAGAGCTGTCCCCTTTCCATATAAGGCACGGACCTTGGGGTCTGGTCTGTTCTCCTCCTATGGCATCTCTCTGTTCTGTTTGCTTGTCCTTGTTTTTCCTTCCTCCGGCCTAACATTCCAGCCTTTTGGTCATAATGGGTGACGACTCAATCAGGCTACTTCTGGCTGACAAGGGGTGTCATGGGGGTTTGCGACTGGTATTAGGCCGAAGGAGGGGGTTTAGTGGGAAGAGGTGTGTAATGGTGAAGTAACATTTGGTTGGTGGCGACCCGGGTCATCTGGGTTAGCTGCTGTTGGAGGAACCTGAGGACACAAGGGACAACTAAGAGTAAACCACAAACTGTTATTAAGGGGCCTAGTAGGGGCATTAGCCAGGCCATTATGGGGAACTGGAATTCTGGATTGAGTTTATATCTCAATGACTAGTATTAGGATTTAGTATAGATAAGACTGCATTACTGAAACAATGCTTTTCTCTAAAATCACCCTTATTTTTATTAGAAGTAGCCAGATTAAGAAAATAATTAATAGTTGGCTTGATTATTTGCATAAATGCAGCAAGAAGAGCAATTGATTACATAGGTTCTTTTAAATATGCTTTGCTGGAACTTTTTGTAAGGAATTTCAGATTGGACTTTTAAGGGCTTCTTGAGGCCAGAAAGCCAAGCCAGACTTGCCTTCAGTTGGTGCCTGCAGTACCTGTAGATCTGGGTGAATTCCTCTCTTCTTGAGGTTCCTAAGACATTCCTGAGGTTCCTGCACCTGCCAGGAAGTGGCCTTCTTTACTCACCTGGTAAGGCTGCTGGGAACTCTGAAAGCAAGGTGCCAGGTAGGTTCTTCTAAGGGACTTTGTTGGCTTTATAAAGTCAACCTGTTCCTTAAAGCTGTCTGTTCATATCTGAGTTTACACACGTGTCTCTCAGGTATGACGTTCCAGTCAAAGCCTTGATAATATAACCAGTGTTTTTAATTGGTCCTCTTACAATGAAAGCAGATTCTTATTGAACTTGTGCAAGTAAATATACTGCCATGAAATATAAAAATAGTCACTGAGAGTTTTTAAATTCTGGAGGGATCAGGTAGAAAGATAAAGTTTCAATTCTGCTTATAAAGATAGTCATTTACTAAACTGTTGTCAGGTTAAGAGAAAAAGCTTAAAACACTTTATCAGCAACATTTGAAACAAAAAACTACAAAATCATCTTCTTTAGTTTACTTAATCTTATGTAACTAATACTTGTTCTGCTGAAATCTAGTTCTTTACTAGCTTAAGAGTAATAAAACAGTGACTATAAATAATAAAAGACTTACAAATGACAATGGTTAAAGATCTGATGAGAGCTTACTGTAAGACAGTTGACATAAGGAAATTCTGATATTTCTGTAACAAAACATTCAGTAACAAAGTTTAGCATTATTCTTTTTGACAGTGCTTTCTAGGTAATTAAGCAGGTAATTATATATCAGATAAATAAGTTAAATAAGCCAAATACTTTCTGCAATGAGAAAAAGTTCCTCTGACATGTTCCAGGGGCCCTCTGGAAAATATCCGAGTTAACTAGAGGTAAAGGTACCGTTTTGAATTTGATTTTGGGACATTGTCAGAAGAAAGTTTCTTTGGCACTTGCTTAAATAGGATTATAGGTTGCCATGAAGCAATACTTACCTATTTAATTAGAATGACAACAAAATACCTTAAAGGCAAATGAAGGTTACACAGTTGTTAGTAAACTTTAGCTTTTAGTCTTTTTAATATTAAGATCTTATTTTCTTAAATACTCTGACAACTCATTGAGACTTTAAGCATGAGAAACTGCTTTGATAAAACAATTAGAGAACTTTTTACAATTTTTCAATATTAGGAGTAGACTGACAGTTAAGAAAACTTTGTCTTTTTAACTGAAAACAAAATTCTAATTTTGCTGTGTACTTGATACTGAGACTCATTTGCTTTAATTTTATATAGCATGACCATATTAAATTCTTCCACAAACTTTCTACAATCTTTTTACATTTAGATTTCTCCCTCTAAATAAACAGCTGTACTTTAGAACAAAGTTACTTTCTTTTATTAAAAGACACATTCTTTAGTATGCAGAAATGTTTTCCTTATTACTCTAAGTAGTTTTAATTAGAACTTAAAACCATTAGATACCTTAATTTTTAGTGAACACTGAGAAGCAGGCTGTTGTAAACTGTTACACTAGCATTCTTCAGATTGACAAATTTATGAACATTTTATAATTTTCTGTTAACTATGAGCTTTACAACCCAATCTCTCACTAAGCACAAAGTATCTTTTTAACTTAGCAAAACTTTAAGGTTTTAGGTTACAAAGATTTCTAGGCTGTAGATAGGTATACACACTGTAACACACAATTAAAAGGTGTTTGCTTGCCACACTTACTTAGTTCACTCATTCGTAACAACTATGCTAGATTACTTACAAGACCTTTACTGAATATTAGACAAAGCCAAGCCTTTAAGCATTTTATTCTTAAAAGATTTAGCAGATAACATCGACTTAAATGACCTTAGGTAAACTTAGGCAGCTGATAACCACAAGGACATGCCCGCCTCAGCAAAACCTAAATTAGCATTAATGCTTAACATTTTTTATCAGATTTTCTGGAAGTTTTAGAATGCCCAATTTTCACAAGTGCTTGTTTTTAAATAAAATATTTTTCATCTATACACTTAGACACACAAACGTATAAACTGATACAATGACTACAGTCAGCAACACCCCTCCCACAAAAATATATACACAGACAAACAAACCGATATAAAGACTTGAGTCACTGATATCTAATTGCCTTCTCTCTCTTCAGCTTCTAGTCCATGGCTTCTGGAACCAGAGGGTGGGAGAAGCGTGTTCCAGTGGGGGAAGAGGGCAAGGAAGGCGGAAGGAGAGGGGGAGGGGGTGGTGCAGCCACCAGAAGAGGAGAGCAGGACAACGGCCTGGTTGAGAATGTAGGACTTTAAGATGGCGGCAACACGTGTGAAGACAAAAGACTTAAAGATGGTGGTGGAGAGAGGGGGAGGGGATCGCGAGCTGAGGGAGGCGAGCGACTGAGGTCTTCTTGTGGATCTGAAAGGGAAGAAGGACTGAGCAGAGTAAGAGGCTGACAATCTTTAACTGGAGATCGGGCCAGGAGAACCTGAGTCATTGAACACAACATAAAGGTCTGGACGGGAGTGCAAAGTCCAAAAAGCCTGCACATATGGGATTTCACTCTACTCTCCGCTCCAGTGGCAATAATTAATCAAGGTGGTGAGGAGGCTAAAATTGAAAGTTCCCTCAGGGGGCCAGCAAGATTGATTGTCCAAGGGATACTGAGGCCCGGCCTCAGAGCAAAGAAAGACTAGCTTCTATTTGTGAACTTCCCGGGACAAATACAGAGTAGCCAAATTAGAAATGAGACACCACAGTGGCGTCTGAGCCTCTGCTTTTGAGGGCTGGTTCCCCATGTCTGCACCACTTCCCAACTAATCCTGCTGAGAGGAGCGCCCAGCGTCTCAAGTGTGCCAAGTCAAGGGAGATGTCCTGGGAGCCTGGGTGAGGGACGTCTCCCCTACCACAGGGCCAGGGGCAGGCCGGATGCCCCACCTGTACGTAGCTACAATTTCTAACGGACCAGGTGAAATGGAGTTAGGAAAGGAAACAGACTGGGGGAAACTGAGGGACTCACCGGAAAATAGTCCATGCAGCAGAGAGCAGGCTGAGGTACTGGGTCGAGGAAGGAGGGGGAGGGGCCACCAGTGGCCGGTCGGGGCCTCGCATTCATGCTCCTTCCCGGGTTTCGGCACCAAATGTAAGGTAAATTTTAGCCGAAATAAGCAGGCAAAGAGAGGCAACAAAGGGCCAGGTAGTTTATTTGAGTGCCACTCCCAGGTGATGTTCCGCGGTCTGGGTATTACAGGCTGGGGAAGTCACACTTGGTCAGGGAGGTGGGGGCTGATAAGGGATTAGGAGGGGGAGGAGTGGGCAAGCTATCCTAGGGGGTGTGGAGAGGTATGATTGGCTAAAGGTGACATAATAGACAACTAGAAACTTTTTTTCCTTCGGAGGAGGCTGACATCTGGGTCTTAGTTGGCACATCAGAAGGATGGAATTCAGGAAGAGCTGTCCCCTTTCCATATAAGGCACGGACCTTGGGGTCTGGTCTGTTCTCCCCCTAATGCATCTCTCTGTTCTGTTTGCATGTCCTTTTTTTCCTTCCTCCAGCCTAACAGGATATATACTATCTTCTCTAGACAAATCGTGTGACTTAGGCAGTCTATCATTGACAGGAGAGTCTGATTACCCTGCATCCACTAATTTATCTAGATAGAACTTTCAGTCATTCTATTTCTTTGTAACAAAACATTTTTTCCTAATGGGAGTAATGATGCTTTGATATTTGCAAAATTTTTACAGGAATTCAATCTGTAATTTTATGTTTTGTTTGCTTGACTGTGTATGAGTTCATTTATGATAAATCTTGAACATATATTAGATCCTATACTTTGAGAAGTGATTAAACTTGTCTTCACCTTTTTAACCACTACTGTTTAAAAAATTTATTTACAAAAATAAAATACTTCATTTGTGTAAAATGGGAATACAAAGGCTAGTGTTACATCTGGAAGCCCAGATAATATACTTTGAAGTGCATCTCATATTTCTCAAGACTCTTCTGGGCGAATCACTTATCCTGTCATCAGTAGGAAGAGTTTATATTTTGTGCTGTCATGGCAACTGGTTAATGGGAAAGTTCTCAGAAAATATAGAGAAAGTGAGAATGTCCAAACAGCGAGGCCAAAGCTGCCTGGGAGGAAACAGCCCAGATTTAGGAGCTAGTCTGTCTAACATACAAAACAATGAATAAGTATCTTGTTGTTATTGAATACTTTGTAATAGCCTGTGATTTTATAGCTGTTCTAATCCAGGATTTTCAGTTTTACATTGAGTAAAAAAGCAGTGGAAGGAAGACTTCTTGTCAGTCAATAATCAAGGAACCAGCTATGAAAATAAGGGGCAGAAAATAGCATAAGACAGACCCCTTAACTCCCATAAAGTTTTGATCAGCCTTATGTTAATAATAGTTAATTCACTCAATACACTATCCTCATATTTATCACATACAGATACAATAAGATATCAAGATATCAAACAACAGTGTCAGACACAGTAAGGTTATTGGCTATATAGAAAGCATAGTATCTTTTTAGCCAAAAGGGAAATTCTTAGTTCTTGTAGTGTTATTATGTTCTGCATTCTGAACACATTTTCATTTAAATGTTGAGAAAACAAAAATATGTGGCAGCAAAGGCTTGAGATTTTTAAGGCCAGTATTACATCACTAGTCAAAAACAATAGTTTGTGTGAGTTTTTTGAACCTGAAATGCAATAAGCATTTAAATCAAATAAGCTAATATGAAAAATAAGTTCTAGATTTGGGATGCTGCCTTGTGATTAATTCAACCATAATTTGAATTTAGATGAGTAAAGCATTAAGATTAAAATGTGAGTTGTGATCCGTATTACCATAGTTTGTGTTTATCATGATTGAATGTTTTATCACTTGTGATATTACACACTTGGAACTAGATTTGGGATGCTGCCTTGTGATTAATTCAACCATAATTTGAATTTAGATGAGTAAAGCATTAAGATTAAAATGTGAGTTGTGATCCGTATTACCATAGTTTGTGTTTATCATGATTGAATGTTTTATCACTTGTGATATTACACACTTGGAATTTTTGGCAGTTTCAACAACAAAAATGGACATGGAGGCACAGTAGTGATCTCTCCATATATTGACTGTTTTTGAGATAACTACAGATAAAAGCATATTTGAGATATTTGCTGCTACCCATGTACAGGAGCTTGGAATTTAGAAGGGATTATATACATTATAAATGAATATTGTAATCTATGTATATGTGCATGTGCTTACAGATGTGCACACACTTGCATGGACAGCCATAACCCAAGAAGTTGGATGACCTGCAGTGAGGCAAACATGGGCTCTCTAAATAATCAAGAAAATCTTAAAAGAGATGGGAAGAAACTTCTCCTTTTCTTCTTAGTTAGCAATAAATTTTAAAACTAAGAGTAAAACATTTTTAACTCAGATATGATTTTATTCATGTAGTTATTAAAACTAACAATAAAATGAAGCTTTTATTTTCAGGCAATTCTGTTACCTAAAACCTTCAAAGTATACTTAGATTGCAGTTCAAAATCTAGTTTACTTGGATCATATGTATAGACAAATACTCCCTCAAATTTAAGAGAAATTAATCTTACTAAAACACCTGATAGTAATTTTGTTGACATTGCTCTAAAACCAGCCATTCATAAGCATTCTTTGGGTTTATTTTTTACTTTGTGTGTCTTCATTAAATAGGCCTTCATGAGCTTCCATTGCCATAACTATTTCATTATATTATGAACCTTTGTTGTACATTTAGAAAATAATTTTCATGTTTATTTGTATTCTTCAAATTTTCTTTTTTTTTTTGACTTATAAGTGAGGTAAAGTTTATCAGTCTTTCACTTAAACTTTGTAAATAGTTTTTGCCTATTTAGAAAATTGTCTTAATGCTGTACATAAAATCCTAAGGCTGTAAACCAACTTTTTCATCAACTGTAGTACCAACCTCATAAGGTGGTTGTGATGGTTAAGTTAAATAATCTGTGTAAAGAGTTTAGAAAGTGCCAGACACTGGTAAACAGTGAAAAAAAGATTAGTGTTGTTGGTACTGTTGTTCTGTTTTGTTTTTTAATGCATACTTTGTCTTTCTTCAAACTAGTTGACACATAATTAGTACACAAGACTTAACTCTTTATAATTCTTAAGGACTTACCTGGTAGATTTCCCAAACTACCTTAATTTTTGCCAGAATTTTTAGAGGGGACCAAAGTGACCCTTCTTCAATCATTTTAGGATGTTTAAAATCAGCCCAGTCTGCATGCCCACATCAAGGATTTCCCTTTCAGTATACTGTCTCTGAATCCCCACCTAGTGATCCCAGATGAAAATAGTATTTGTTTTGAGTCTTTATTCCATTTGGCTTATAAAATTTCTTCAGCTTTTTTTCTGATTTGATTTGCATGATTGGGGCTTGGAGAGAGGAATAATGGAAGAGAAAAGCGTGAATGAAATGCAAACATTTAGGTGTCCTTCAAATGTTGTTACAGCCAGGTAACTTTCCCCTAAACAATTGGAATATTCTGCTGTACATCTGCCCAGAGAAAATGCAATCACCTAGATGTCAGGCAGATTAAGTGCTAATTTATATGAAGAGGTCAAAAATATTTAATAGAAGTTTAATTGGGAGCTGTGCTGTTCATCCCAGTGTGGCCTCTTATATTGTTATTTATCTTTTTGTGAATTGTTATTTATCCTTCTGTGAATATGCTTTGTCTCAACTATATTTAGAAAAAACAAACTCTCAATAGCAGTGTCTCACATTTCCATAAACTGTTGACCTAGCATCGTATCTTGACAATAGTAGGCACACAATAAGTGTTTGTTGATGATAATGATGGAAGTGACAAAATTAAGTAAACTCAATAAGGGAATTGATGAAAGCTGAAAGTATCTAGTAAATATTGGAACAGGATATCTGGGTCATTAGGATGATTGAGAAAAAACAGCAAAGATAATAAGAGTATGAAAAAGAATCTATGTAATAGAATGAATTGCTTCTTGATTTGACATTTCATATTTTTTTGCCAGTGATGTCACATGAGGACTTAAAAAATGGGATACAAGTTCAACCATTGTGGAAAGCAATATGGAGGTTCCTCAAAAACTAAACGTAGAAATGCTGTTTGACCCGGGAATTCCACTCCTAGGAATTTACCCAAAGAATACAAGTTCTCAGATTCAAAAAGACATATGCACCCCTAATGTTTATTGCAGCACTGTTTACAATAGCCAAGATAGGGAAGCAACTTAAGTGTCCATCAGAAGATGAATGGATAAAGAAGATGTGATACATATACACAATGGAATACTATTCAGCCATAAGAAAGAAACAAATCCTACCATTTGCAACAACATGGATGGAGCTGAAGGGTATTATGCTCAGTGAAATAAGCCAGGCAGAGAAAGACAAGTACCAAGTAATTTCCCTCATTTGTGGAGTATAACAGCAAAGCAAAACTGAAGGAACAAAACAGTAGCAGACAGCAGACTCACAAACTCCCAAGAAGGGACTAGGGGTTATCAAAAGGGAGAGATGGGGGAGGGCAGGTGGGGAGGGAGGGAGAAGGGAATTGAGAGGTTTTATGATTAGCACACATGGTGTGGGGTGGATTATGGGGAAGACAGTGTAGCACAGAGAAGACAATGACTCTGTGGCATCTTACTACACTGATGGACAGTGACTGCAATGGGGTTTGAGGGGGGACTCGATAATATGGGTGGGTGAATGTAGTAACCACATTGTTTTTCAAATGAAACCTTCGTAATAGTGTATATCAATAATACCAATACCTTAATTTTAAAAATTGTGAAAAAAGAAAGGGATACAATTTAATATAGGATATACAAAGTACAGTCTTAAATAAGATTGTTAGCTCTCAAGTCTTAGTTTTATCTGTGACTTCTGAATGTAGGATGGCATCCCATTTATTGGGTTCTCTCTGATAACTCCTAACCTTTATGCTGCTATTTAGTTAGACCTGGATGTCTGATTGTTGAAATATTTCAGTAAGAATCTGGGACCTGTAGAAAGGATTGTGTGTGGGATTGTAAGGTCATGGGAGTAGTTAACAGTTACTCTGAGTGCTCTAAAGACAATTAGAAATAAATTTTGGATCACATACCAACTTACAGAAATGTGAAAAGAGAGTAAAAGAACCACATTAAAAATCAAAATTTAAGAGAATTGACAGTTACAGCCCAGTGCCTCAACCCTTTAGTTTACCTATTTATAGTCAGTCCTGAGGGAGATTTGGGATGTTTCTTACTAGAAGTGGGAGCAGAGTATAGATAATATGTATTTTAAAAACTAAAAACAGAGTGCTACATATTTACCATGGAATTTTGGGGGAAAATAGAGAAAAATAGAAGATAAATTTCTAACATTTTGGCATATATGCCTCCTTTTCTATCCACAGACGCGCACTGATACATGAATTTTTCTATTAGCATGTTTTGTGGTCCACTTTTCACTTACTATCTGGTTAATGCTTCCCTTGTAATTAAATAGTCTACATAACTTTTAATGACTTGCATAGACTGTGTTTCATCCTTAAGATGTACTGTTGTTTTAACTAATCCCCTATTGTAGGGCATTTAGATTGTTTTAAGTACTTTCTATTAATACAGCATTAAACATATCTGTAGATAAATCTTTACAAATATTCCTGATTATTTCCTTAATTGGGATTGCTAAAAAGAGACTTGCTGGTCAAACAATATACATATTTTTAAAAGCTGTTGATAGATACAGCTGAATCACTCCCTAGCAACACTATATTAAGATAATAAACATTTGTCTTAAGATTGTAAATGTAGTCAAATTCTGTAGCTTACAGCATTCAAACTTAACTCTAAAGTTATTAGGTAAAACCTAGCTATGTAAAAGGGGAGATAGAAGTTCATTAGTAATTGACAAAATACATAGTATCTTTTCAGCTTGAGAGCTTAAAGAATACTATTGTAAATTACCCAGAACAAATTTTTATATTTTAGCTTTTATTAAAACGAAATAGTGTTCTATACCCAATATGAATTGTGTGATTTTTGTTGCAGTGTTTACATCGAAATGAAGTTGTTTGAATACTGAATTTTTTACATAATTGAATTTTTTTTTTTTTTAATTTTTAGCCACCTAGAGAAGATCCCTAACAGTCATTTCTCAACAATTATCTAGTCAACTGATGTAACAATGGTACTAATATTGGGACGAAGACTAAACAGAGAGGATCTTGGGGTGCGTGATTCCCCAGCAACTAAGCGTAAAGTTTTTGAAATGGACCCCAAATCTCTGACAGGCCGTGAGTTTTTTGACTTCTCTTCAGGATCATCCCATGCTGAAAATATACTCCAGATATTTAATGAATTCCGAGATAGCCGCTTATTCACAGATGTTATCATTTGTGTGGAAGGAAAAGAATTTCCTTGCCATAGGGCTGTTCTCTCAGCCTGTAGTAGCTACTTCAGAGCTATGTTTTGCAATGACCACAGGGAAAGCCGAGAGATGTTAGTTGAAATCAATGGTATTTTAGCTGAAGCTATGGAATGTTTTTTGCAGTATGTTTATACTGGAAAGGTGAAGATCACTACAGAGAATGTACAGTATCTCTTTGAAACATCAAGCCTCTTTCAGATTAGTGTTCTCCGGGATGCATGTGCCAAGTTCTTGGAGGAGCAACTTGATCCCTGTAATTGCTTAGGAATCCAGCGCTTTGCTGATACCCATTCCCTCAAAACCCTCTTCACAAAGTGCAAGACTTTTGCCTTACAGACTTTTGAGGATGTGTCCCAGCATGAAGAATTTCTTGAGCTTGACAAAGATGAACTTATTGATTATATTTGTAGTGATGAACTTGTTATTGGTAAAGAAGAGATGGTTTTCGAAGCCGTCATGCGTTGGGTCTATCGTGCTGTTGATCTGAGAAGACCACTGTTACATGAGCTCCTAACACATGTGAGACTCCCTCTGTTACATCCCAACTACTTTGTTCAAACAGTTGAGGTAGACCAGTTGATCCAGAATTCTCCTGAGTGTTATCAGTTGTTGCATGAAGCCAGACGGTACCACATACTTGGGAATGAAATGATGTCTCCAAGGACTAGGCCACGCAGGTAAGAAGACTTTACAAATTAAGTGCAGCATGATTAACAAAAGTTTTTGTTTTTAAAATATTTTTAAACCTCCTGGGTATGAATCTCCAGCATAGTCATTTATATGTATTGTCTAAATGTGGCTTTATAAAATTTAAGATTTGTTTTGGATTATGTAAATCATTAGAATGTCTCTCCCAATGAAGACTAGACTAAAACAATAGGGTTTTTTGTTATTCTGAACTATGCAAGGATATTGCAAAGGGTCTTTATAACTGTGCGTGTCTTAACATATTTCTGTTAATTTTTCTTAACCTTTTAGAGTCCCAGATCAATCCACTTTTCTTTCCTACGGATGTTTGGATATAAAGTAACTAAAAACTTCAGTGGCCCTCCCTTGACTACTTCTACTTATAAAAAAACAATTTGCATATTCACAGATAATCTTTTTCCTAATGGACCACATGAAATATAGGTGTGACATAAGTAAGCTGGTATATGTTGAGTGGATTCTCAGGTGTAAAACCCAGGTTTCAGATCTTTTCTCATTGCCACAGTTAACTATATTTAATGTCAATCTTAATTTTTTAATTTTTTTCTGATAATAAACATGACATCATCATAGAGAATTTCAAAAATTTGTGTTTAGAGGTAGGAGTGCAATTAAGTGCTATCATATATATCTTCCTACAGTGGGTTACTTCTGAAAAACATGTATAGATTTTAATCCATAAATTATAAAAAAATAATCTGCAAGCCTTAATAATGTAAGTACTAATACTAAATATACTTTATTTTTTATTACAGAAAATAAAATTATTTTTGATTGCAGAACAGAATCTTTTTAATATTTCTCAAGCAAAGCCAACATTTTGTCATAAAAAACACAACATAAAATTTATCATATTAACCATTTTTAAGTGTCCCATTCAGTAGTGTTAAATATTTACTTTGTTGGGAAGCTAATGTTTATTTTCCCATACCATCTCCACTTTTCCTATAAATTTACTATAGCATAGCGCTCAACTCACATTTTAGCTTTGATTTTTGATTATCATTGTTTTAGAATGTGATTTAAATTCAGCATATTGTGAGATAGCATGTCTTTAAAGTCTACACTAGTTCAGATATAGCAAGATATAATGTTTCTCATATATAGAATGAGAATGATGATAAACAGTGCTTCTCAGGTTTTACCATTGAAACTATTAAATGCAATAATCCTGAAGGTACTCAGCATAAAAAGTGGTGCATAGAAAGTGACTAAACATAATTAGCTATTAATGTTTATATAGTATAGTGTAGGTCTGAACCACTTTTAAAAAAAATTGCCAGTACTTGACAATGTGAACTCTTTATAAATTAAATACAACATAGGGTAACTATTATCACAAAAAATAATGTAACAGTTCTTTGTATTAGGGTTAGAGTGTACTTTTTCTTTAAAGTCGGCTGCCTTTACTTAAAAGTAATTGTTTTATAAGAAAAATTTTATTCCTGTTGAAGAAAGGACAAAAATACTTTATTCTATAAACATACTGATGATTTCTTTTTAAAGTTCCTTTTTTTTTTTTAAGGACTACTAGGAGACTTAGATTGAACTTAAGAATTTGAAAGACCAAGGTTCTTAAATGTATTAATTAAAAAAGATGAACACCTTTGGGCCTGGTCCAGAACTTTACTGAACACACAGTATCCCCCCAAGGGGAAAATCGTGTATTTTTTTTCCAGACTCCCTTTGTAGCAAACCGAATGGTTTGGAGTCAAATAGGGCTGATAATACCTATCCCACTTATCTCCTATCCACATAGGATTAGAATAGGGACCAAGACATATATGTTGTAAAATCAAAGTAAGTCATTTATCATTAACATTACTTATAAAGTTATGACCTAAATGAAATCAAATTGCAGCCTAAGGTAATTGGGCTAAGATAATAAATAACTTTTTGATTCACTTAATTATTTGATTACAAAAATGTATTATATCGAGTTTTTAAGAGAATCCATTTCATACAGTAAAACACATCCATATGTATGATTACAATGTTGCCTTTCTTTAGGAGGCAGGTAGAAAAAAAACAAACTACAATATGGGTGAATGTAGTAACCATATTGTTTTTTCATATAAACCTTCATAAGAGTGTGTATCAATAATACCTTAATAAAAATATATATATATAGTTACATCAATTTTGCAGTCTATTGTAAATAGCAGATAGTTTGTAGGCATTATGTAAGAAATGTAAAAAGGAAACCTTTCTTTTACAACTCTTTCATCACCTCTGTTTCTTATATTTTGTCTTTCACTTATCTATTACTGCACTTTAGTACTAATCACTAGGAATTTCATTATCTGAATAAATGTATTATTTGTACAAGTTCTCATCTTTCTGTAAAACTCCAAACTTCTTTGAAAGAGGAGTGATGTCTTTCACCCCTCTGACTTCCGCTCCAGTCACTCTACTGAAACTCCTCTCAATCAGGTCACCACTGACCTTCTATTTGCTATTTGTCAGCCTCTTTTCAGTCTTTATTCACCTTGATCTCGCTTAAGGATTTGTCATTAATTGCTTTGGAAACTCTCCTTCATTAGCTTCTGGAGTAGCATTTTCCTTGTGGTCCTCTTTCCCAGCTGCTCTTTCTCAACTTGATCATTCTATATCTAATCTCTAAAATGTTGATAATCCCCTTAGTTCACATCTCTTTGTCTTGCCGTGTATACTTTCCTAGGTGATCTCATCTATTCTCATGATGTTTTAATTACCATGTATGTTATAGGACTATCAAACCTCTATCTCCAGCCCAGACTTTTCCCTTTCATTCATTCATTCAGCCAATGTTCTTTTTTTTTAATTTTATATACATATATATTTTTTTACTTGAGGATACATCTTAAAACAATAACATAGGTAAAATAACATCATACTTAAAATTAATGATAATTTTTCCATATTATCTGATTCATATTCATATTTCCCCAGTCTTTTCCAAACTATTCTTAATGAATGTGGATCCAGTTCAGGCACACTCATTGCATCTCCTTATTTCCATAAAGTTCCTTTTATTTCAGAACAGTTTCTTTTTCACAATTCTGACTTGTTGATGGGCAGGTTGTCCAGAAAAACATTTCACCTTCTATATTAGGTTGCTTCCTTACGGTATCACCTAGCTGCATTTGGCTGTGTTTCCTGGACACTAGAAGTTAGCAATATAAGCTTCAGCTTGATAGAGACAAGTTGAATATTTTAGGCTAGAATTCATCCTAGGTGATGTATATCATATTATATCACATCAGGAGACACAGCATGTCTGGTTGTCCCACCATTAATCATGCAAAGATTAACTCTGGATTAGGGTGATGACAATGTGATCCCAACACTGTACGGTTAGGTTATATTCCTCACATCAGCCAATGTTTCTTCAGTGTTTATCCTATGTCATGTATTCTCCGTAGCTCAATCCATACTAGATATTCTACCTGTATATACCCAGATGTCTTTTAAAGGGCAGAGAAAACCCAAAGTACATATATATTAGAAACTGAGTGTGTTGGTTTCCTAGAAAGAGGATATAGGCCAATCTAAGAGCATGAAATTATCTTTGGTAATTGCACTGCCAGTTGCAAACCCTCTGGTGCATGGAGAAGCAACAGTGAAAGCCTGTCACAGAAGGAGTAAAGCTTAGGAATAGTTGTCTTTTTATAATATGCATTATGCAATTTTAAATCTCTGTACCAATTTATATTACTATTTTTAATAAACACCAAGTGCAAGCTTAACAATGTGTTCAGAGAATTTGCTTCAGAATCAGGCCTAGACTAGAATCTGGCTCTACACAACTAGTTAATTCCATGACATTGGGCAGGGCATTTTAATTTTGCCATGTATCAGTTTCCTCGTCTATAAAGTAAGCATAATACCACCCTTGTAAGATTGTTTTGAGTAGGGGAAATACCATATGAAAAATGCATAACCTAGTATTTCACACAAAAATGCTTAATAAAATTATCACTGGTTTCATAAAATAAAACACATTATAAATTTGTGCTATGCTTTTACAGAGTAGGAATTTGTGGCTTGAGAGAGAAATGCTTGCTATCAAATCATTTATTTTAAGCATAAATTGTTCATATCTATGGGAAAAAATTTATGCTGTTTGCCACTCCATTGAACAATAAGAGATAGCTAAGATTTAATTAGATCATCATTTTGAGATTGGAATCAGTTAATTACTTGTCTCTAATACTTTCTACTTCCTCTTAATAATCGGTTACTATACATTGAAAAGAGAAACTTAATTTCCATAATAAGGACAAGGTTCAAGTTCCTAATTGGAAACCAGTGAAAAGACTTAAGATTTTATTTTTTAAGAAATAGTATTTTAAATGCGGTATTCTGAATTTTTATTCCAATCCCTCTTAAGAATAATAATTTACTATATTAAAGGATGCGTGGTTTACCATTTTTATGCATGTTATTAGTTCATTGTTATTTTGAAGCCACACATTTTTTACATAAAAGTATACATATAAGTCTCCTTCTACCTGACCCTTGAAGTATCAGTTTCCCTCCCCAAAGACACCTCTGTTATCAGTTTTGAAATATTTTTTAGAAATTGTCTTTGCATATGGAAGTGGATGTGTTGTATGTACAAAACACACACACACAAAACTTCATGTTCTTTGTAATACAGGTGAATAGGATACTACGTTCACA
Organism: Manis pentadactyla; assembly: GCF_030020395.1. Classification (NCBI taxonomy): domain Eukaryota; kingdom Metazoa; phylum Chordata; class Mammalia; order Pholidota; family Manidae; genus Manis; species Manis pentadactyla. Next base: position 113,836,271 of record NC_080019.1, read on the forward strand.
GCTCTGCACCTTGTTTAAGTGACCTAAGGGAAGGAGAAACTTAAAAGTGTCTTGGTGATCTATATCAACTACAGGCCTTCATTAATTTTTTCTTTTACTCTTTATTATGGAAAATTCCAAATTATTTCTGTAAGAGCTGTATAGTACCCCATTTATAAATACCATAATTTATTTAATTCCTCTTTTAATGATGGACATTTGGGTCATTTCTAGATTTTTTTCCACCACAAATAATGCTCAGTGAATATTCTTGTACATGTTTGTATACATACACTGATAATTTATAGCATGAATTCTCTAAGTGGAATTAGTCATAGGATATGTGTATTTTACATTTTAGAAGGTATTGTAAAAACTTCCTACCAATTGATACTGTAGCCCAAAATGTGAAGTGCCTGTTTCTCCACTCCTTTGCCCACCTACCGTGTATTACTGGATTTTGTAAATCTGTGCTGCTCTGGAAAGTAAAAATGACATCTCATAATTTTAATTTGCATTTTCTTTTTAAAAAGTATGGAAGATTGAGCATCTTTTCCTGAGTTTGAAAACCATTTATAGGTTGTTTTATTCTACAGTCCATTCTAATGAACTCTAGAATTCTAGTAGCAAGTAATTGCATTGAGTTTACCAGCTTAAGCAAAAATGGGGGATACATTAAAAGTGTACAGGGGTCACTGTCCTGCAGAGCCTAAGGGAAAAAATTCAGCAGGACCTCAGGAAGCCTGGAACAGGCCACTGAAACCAAGCTGTGCCTTCTCTACCTCTTGCCTCTGCTTTTCTCTGTATGTCTGTATCATTCTCTTGCAGAAGTTTGGCTGGCTATAGCCACTCATGGGTTTTGGCTTTCTGTATTACAAATTCAGTCATTCAGAGAGACTGAAGCTCTCCTTTTGTGGAGAGAGAATCTCTGATTCAGCCAGACGATCTTCCCTGGACAGTTACCTGTGGTCGTAGGAGCTGTTTCATGTAGCAGATATGTGATGCCTCCATACATATGAGCAGATGACCCAGTAGTGGCTATTAATGGTAAGGTGTGATCTTTCTTAACTTGGGTCAAAGAGGAGGACATAGGGACATTTATGTTTATTGGAGAAAATTTAGAGAATGACTTAAGCAGCAGAGGTCACCCATATTCTTCAAGAGGGTAACACTGTAACATTTGGCTTTATTCATCTCTTTTATTCTCTATGAATTTATTGCTTCTTTTACAGAATTATAATCTACTTCATAGTTAGCTTTTATCATTTTATATATGGTAAACATATTTCCATGACTTGAAATCAAATACAGTATACCATAACCATCCCACACACATTTCAACTCTTCCTGATTTTTTTACCATTAAGTGAGTTGAACATCTTTGTGTCTGTTTAAGCACATCTGTAATTAGTTCCTGATGATAAATTCTTAGGTAATTGCTGATTTTTAAGAGTTAACATTTTGGGTCTTTTGACCACTACATCCATTTATTTATAGAACCCATTCTGCCTATTCCAGTTTCATATGGAAAGCTTGACCACACAAGTTGATACTGTGTCCTCACCAAGTTTAGAAAGTTACAGGGTTTGTGGCTGTCATACTGTCTTAAAGCGTCATTTATGTTGATGATTTCACCATGATCTAGCAATTCCCTTAAGTTCAGGAATTTGTATACATATATATTAACTTGCACTAAGAAATGCAACTGTCAGACAGACAGGATATTTTCAATAGACCTGTCAGCATATTCTCTTATTATGGTTAAGTCACTTAGATGGGAAGCCGTAGTTTTCGAAGGTTGTTTGACAAGCACGGAATCCAAACAAAGGGAGCTAGTAGATCTCAAGAATCAAGAGCCCTCTGAGCTAGTACAGCTTGAGGAAATCTCATTCACCATATATTCTTAACAAAGAACCTATAGTGTTCAAGTTAGCTTAGTTAAGTTTCTCCTTCCCTTAGACAGTAACTTGTGTAACTTGTCAATAACTTGATACAGGATATGTTTGCCTCTGATTATTAACTCATTCACTTATTTACTGCCTTTAGGACTGACCAATCCTTTCTTCTAATATACAGTTGACCCTTGAACTGCACGGGTCCACTTAGATGTGTGCATTTGTGTTTTTCAATAAATATATTGGAAAATTTTTTTGGAGATTTACAACAATTTGAAAAAAAATATTTTCTCTAGCTTAATTTATTGTAAGAGTACAGTATATAGTACATATACAAAATTATGTATTAATCAACTGTTTATGTTATCAGTAAGGCTACCAGTCAATAGTAGGCAATTAGTAGTTAAGTTTTGGAAGAATCAAAAAGTAATAGGTGGATTTTCAACTCACAGGGATTGACACCCCTAACCCCCACATTGTTTGAGGGCCAACCATATGTCGTTTCTTTAGATAAATTAATGTATTCGGTTTACTGGTAACTCGTATCTTAGAGACTAGTGAGCATTCAGTCTCTTTACGGCTTAAAGTCTCATCTCTATTTTAATCCATTATTTTGATTTTATGGCTCAATTTTCAGATACTTTTGAGTCTTAGAATAGTGAATAGAGTATATCACTAACATCTCTCCTTTCCAACTTAACGAAACACAGTGTCTTTCCTACTTTGTTTTTTTAATAGATTAAGTTATTCTTCCCATTAGCCAGGATCACCTTTTGGCCCCTTTTTCTTGATGACAGTTAGTTTGACAATTCACCTGTCTCTAGTATATTTGGCATTAATAATTATTTGTTGTTTCAGCTAGCAAATCCTGTATTTCACCTTTTGAGATTTTTAACTGAGCTTGCAATTATTACATATTTTGTTGATTTGGTTTAGAATATTCTGTGGATTTATAATTATTTTATCTTTCACACAAAGAATATGATTTTTTAATTTCATCTTTTTTCAAAGTTATAATAAAGGAAGATGGCAATTTAAAAAATACATATTTACCATTGTAAAAAAAAATGGTAAGTTCATTGTCATACTTTCTCAGAAACAAATAGTAAGACTTAATAGTAAAGCAGCAAATATTTGTTATTTTGTCACAACAGAAAATAATTTTCATTTTAAAGCATTAATAAAATAAAGTGACTTTTCACTCTAAAAACTAGATTGCATGGGTATTTAGAATTTTATTCATCCTATGCTATCATCTTGACTGCTTTTCTGTTCTAGTTGCCATTAGCAGCTAGAATAATTTACTTCCTTTAAGGTGATCAGCTCCCTGCCTGGATAAATATTTTTCCCAGTCCAATAAATAAAAATAACTGTTTTATTGGGTTAACATTCTCTAATGAGAACAGAAGACATATCTCTAAGTTTAAAACCATTTGGTTGTAAATAAGACCTTCAGTACAGGCAAAACTACTTGTTTGCTGATCCTATCAGGTAAATACATGTTCCAGTAAACACTGAAATGGTCCTTTATTTAGTGGGGTCCTGCTTTAGCCATTAGCTTTTCAGGCTGTTTTCTCTTGTTCCAGGGTACAAAAACAAAGTATATGTTTATTGGGCTAAGAAGTCTTAAGGCAAACAAGTTCAAGCAAAAATAAAAGTATAAGCCAAATGGAATGCTATAAGCAAAATATAAAACAACATTCTATAATATTTAATTACCTTGATTTTTACATTAAAACAAACCCCAGCAACAGTATTTAGCAGTTTTAGTTTTGATTAATCAATAACTAAGGCTTTGAGGAATATCACATGGATTTGTCTTAGAGTTATTTTTAAGTGTGATTTTAGGAAATGATACTTCTATGGAAAGAAGGATGTTAGTAGTTATCCTACTAAGTGTCTGGTACTGTTCTCTATTTTTATTATTTTGATTTTGAAATTACTTGGAAAGCAGTGAATATTACTGATAATTGAATCTTCCTGATAATGTTTTACTATATACTTTCTTCGGGTTATATAATTCGCACTAAAAGTGATTTTTAGTGCATCTATATATAAAATTCTTTCCTATAATATGTATTTCTGATTTTATAATGAAAAAGTATACCTGGCATGGGATAGGTGAATGATTGTTAGTTGAAATAGCTATGGGTAAATGTAACTAGAATATAGCAGTTCTACTAAAGGAACATTCCAGTATTGCTTATTTTTATTTTTTTCTAGTGTGATTGTGAAACATCACACAAATTATAAATCAGTGTACTTTTGTGGTCTTTTTCCTTCCACATTTAAGTAAGAGAAGAAAGATTGTTAGCATTTTTCTTTGTGAGACTTAAAATTGTAACCATAAAATGCAGTCACAAGACTCTTTCATTCCAATTATACTTTGTGAAAAAATATAAAAACCAAATAACTTTCAAATTCCAAACTATCTACTAAGCCTTAACAACAACAGGATAAATGTTTGGATAAGCTTTTAGTTTTTGCTGTCTGTCTCTTAAATTTAAACTACAAAACAAGTAGTGATTAATGTAAACCTTAGGAATTCTTGGTACTCTTAAAAGTTGTTTTTTTACCCTAAAAATAGGCCATACTCATTACCATTTTGAAAATTTGCGTTGACAGAAAGGAGGGAGCCACAGAATGTGGAGATAATCATTAGCACTTTGGTATAATCTTCCTAGACACTTTTTGCATAATATTGTTCAGAACCTCTATACAATTTCTCATCTTTTTTCCTTTAGCATTCTTTGTTGTAAAACTTGTTTGTCAACAACATTTTCAGTGACTGCCCAATATTTGAGTTGAAATACCTTAACACTTTTACCAAAAATTTTTTTAAGTCTGAACAAATACATACACTCCTTTAAAGGAATATCGTTTATTTCTACTATGGTTATACTAATCATACTTAGATTATACTCTAAATTAGGCTTTTCAGAACTAGCAGTCTGATGAAAATGCACTAATTTCCTACACTTAGAAAAAAGGCATTGTGCCTTATCTTTTGTGATTATGCATACCTGAATGGCTGCAAAACTATGTTTGAAAGTCATTGTTAATATTACCAAGGTTCCAGTTGAATTGGGTAAGATCTTTGGACTACTTTACAATTTTTAAGGCAGAACTCACAGAAAAAAAGTAGCCATAGAAATTTTCTGTGGAAAAGTGATGTCACTAAATTCCATGTAAATGCTCTCAAACTAGTTGTCAACTTGTGTTATTTAGCACATGCCCAGAGAATAAGCTTAACTGCTTACTTTATAATAGTGTTCCACTTTCTTTATGACAATGGTATGTTTTTAGGGTTTTAAACAGTCTCGAGCATATTTTAATTTATTAGTTCTGCATTCTTATAATTATTTTAGGTCAACTGGCTATTCTGAGGTGATAGTTGTCGTTGGAGGATGTGAACGAGTTGGAGGATTTAATCTTCCATACACTGAGTGCTATGATCCTGTGACAGGAGAATGGAAATCTTTGGCTAAACTTCCAGAATTTACCAAGTCAGAGTATGCAGTCTGTGCTCTAAGGAATGACATTCTTGTTTCAGGTAATAAAGAATTATCACAGTAGCTACTTGTAATTTGAACACAGCTTGGCTATTTTAAACGATAAGTGTCTCAAAAGAAAACAGAAAGTAGATATGCCCACTTCAGATGGATCAATTTATACAACAAATAAAACTAAGAATGACTTCTTGCTCTTAAAAACAGGCAAAAAATGATGCAGACTGATTTACAAAAGATCCACCAGAAAATGCCTTTACTCATATTTTAAGTGCTCTCAAATGCATACAGAATATAGCATAATTTTTTAAACTTTAACTGTTTGCTTTGTTTTGGGGAACACAGTAAAGTATGCAGAAATGAAAAGTACTCGTGAATTAAGCATCTCTAATCTACCTAGGTTTTCTGAAATTCTCCCCAAAGTTTTATGAAATAGAATTTTCCTTAAAATTCTTAACTTAAACTTCTTTTATAATATGTAATAAAACAAGAGACTTACACAAAGCATAACTAAAGTATCTGTGGGCTGAAGTCTGTTCATTAGTTAAATAATTATACCAGCTTTGCAGATTACTACACATTTACCAATGTAACAACACATACTTGATTTATACAATGGTATGCTTTTTTAAAAATGGGTGATTCTTAAAAATCTTTTTAGGGTACTTCTGTTGTTTGGATGCTTCTGATGTCTGGCTTTTAAATTAACAGTCTTACACATTTGTAAAATCAATATTATGCATTTTATTATTTAGGCTACATAAATATTATTTCTCAAGGTAGCATTGGCAAAATTTAAATCTGCTCTGTAGAACCATTTACATTATGCTTTAAGAAAGCCCTTGTTTCATTTATTAAACTGAATACTCAAATTCTTGGACCTGGTGACTAAATATGATCTTTCCATTATCTAGGCCTTGGGCATAGATCCCTTGGTGATATATATGTCATTGTATGTGCGCTGTTTTGCATTTCAAGGTGGAAGAATCAATGGCCGTGATGTCTGGATTTATAACTCACAGTTAAATATTTGGATCAGAGTTGCTTCTCTAAATAAAGGCAGGTGGCGTCACAAAATGGCTGTCCTCCTTGGTAAAGTAAGAGAAACTACTTTTTATTACTGTTGCTGGTACCTTTCCAAAATAAATATCACATCTGAATCCTATGCTTTACTCACTCTTTGGGTATTTTGGATTCAAAGTGTATTTCCTTCCATTTCTAACTTCAGTAGATAAACTGAAGATACGAACAATTCAACACTGTACTTTTGAATGGATATTTTGTTTTCCCAATTTGGAATTTGTGGAAGTGCAGCACATTTCTTTCTCATGCACCATTGGAGTTTAAATGCCTAAAAAGCATAAAAAGTAAAGGAATTACATCAAGTATGAAAACAGTCCAAAGTCTAATCCAAGCATCTTTTTCCTTTTACTGACTGACTCTGGCAGTCAGGCAGAGATGTATTTATATAGCCTGATGTTGATTTATCTTTTTTATTTATACAAGTAGGGATAAAACAAATATAAAATAAGTGTTAAAATAAACTCACCAGCATATTTTAAAGAAAATTTACTGACTACAGCTTACAGATATAAAAATACATAATTTGGTTCTGAACTAGTCATTGTCCTTTAGGAACTTGAAAATCACTTGTGGGCTGGTGGTTTCTAAACTTTTTAGAACAACTACACTCTCGTTTTTAAAGTTAAATCTAATACAAAAAGCCATTACATAAAGCAGATAAAAAATACAGCAGTATACTAAGGGCTGACTTGGGTCCGTCAGCCTTTCCCTGCTACTATCTCTATTGCTCCTCCAAAGCCACCTCAAATTAGTGAACAATCTTAAGTGAAAGCAGCATATGCACTTGCACATACATTTTTTTACTGGTTTCGTAGTACCCCTTCTAAAGAGATTGCTGCTTCTTAAGCCTGCCTGTGGAGACCTTTTAGAGAATGGAAAAGGAAAACTGCTTTAGTTAAAACATTTGGTGTGGGAACCCCAGCCCCCAGCCTCCCATCAGTCCTTGTCCCCACCCTCTATGTCCCCACAGAGGCTTCTTGAAATCTCTGTATGGTAAAATACTAGAGCTTCTCAAAGCACGATTTGAAAGCCTCTCTTAATTCCTGTGGGTACTGATCTAGTATGCTGGCTGTCACAAGGCCAATGAAAGAAATAATGAGGACCTTGAGATAGATACAGTAGAAATCTTTCTTTGTTGACAGATAGTAACTACTAGTTGGGGTGAGGATTTAATAATATGTATAAACTGTGTTATATACTTGAAACCAACATAATGTATATCAAGTATTCAATTTAAAATATATATATATATATAATATTTTCCAAAACCACTGATTTGTCAGTGTCTACTGTTACCATATATAGTTTTGGTAGCTATACCTCAAGCATTCCAAATACTACTAGAAAGGATCAGCTAAAATAATCAAGGGGCTAGAAAGAGATGAGATCGGATTTAAAAATTATATCATTTAGTCTGGATATACGAAGGCAAATGGAAATGATTGATGTCTCAAATGTCATCTCTGGACTGGTGAACACATTTATTTGACAAATGTACATACTTGATTTGAAGATACCCAAAACTTGAGAGCACTAAATCAAGAAATCCAAGAAATCATTCCTACCTTACTCAGCAAGTTCTCAATTCATGGTAACTTATCCTAAAAACTACAATATAGGCTGAATTCAAACCTGTGAAGTTACTTAAATTTAGAAATGTTCCCTGTTAAGGAAACCTAAGATGGTTTGGGATGTAGAATTTTACAGCAGGAAGAATTTTAGAGAACACTTAATGTAACATTTAATTTATAAACTGGATACACTTTCAAGACACTTGCCCAAGGTTACATAGAAAGTGATTAAATAGGGACAAAAGCTCAGATTTTTCTCAGTCTAGAGGCCTTTTATCTTGACTCACAGCACATATTTTTAATTAATGCATATAGGGGGATGATATCAAAGTTTATTCCTCAAAATTATATTACATGTTAAGTGCTATTATGGTCTACATTTTTTAATTGAGGAAGTTAAGACTGAGTCTCACAGAGGATAGGTAACTATCCAAGATCTACATTGCATGGCAGAGCTAGCTATGAACCCTGATTCTTCTGACTTCAAAGCCTATGCCTTTAATTGCTACATTATGCTGAAGTTTCTATACCCTTCTAGCTCCATGACCTTGAGTAAATTACTTAACTTCTCTGAGCTGCTTGGTGTTGGGAGAGTAAACCCACCAACAGGTCATTTTAACCTACTGTGAGAAATACAAGATTGAGATAGCATTGGCTGCTATGTAATTTGGAGGAGCACAGAATGATAAATTGTGGACGGACTTGAATGACAATATATTAAGTTTGCCCTTGACCTTTAGACATTCATTGTTGAACTATTAAAAGGAGTCAGTGAGGTATTTTAGGAATATTAATCTGTGGTTTACAGAGCACAAGAGTGGAGATCAGGAGATTACTTGAGAGCTATCAAAGAATAAGACCGTGCAGTAGGACAGTGGCAATGGGAAACAAGGAAGGGACAGATGGGAAAACGCTGTGAAAGAAGACTCAGTAGGACTTATTGGCTAATTAGATGTGGAGGGAAGAGTTGATAACTGTCTATCGAAAGAAGTGTGGATGTAAAACCGGAGAGCTGCTTAGGTTTGAAGTTTCTCATATCTCATAATGCTTAATGGATTATTCTGCATATAAAGTCATTTGTAAATGGCTTGTTGATTAGTTACCCATCATATAAAGATATTAATTTGCCCTATTTTCCTTACATTTGTGCAAAGAAAATGTACATGACACCTCTTTGAAAGATATCGTATTAGAGTCAATTATGTGTTAGGTACTTTTCTAAACCTTTAGGGACTAAAATGAAGAACAAGATAGTCCCTGCCTTCATAGAGCTCACAGTCGAGTAGTCCTTATCCAATATTTTCATTTCATAGCTTCACTACTTTATAATTAATATTTTCATCATCGTGAGTATGACCATGTATGCTTAATCATGTAATTCTGCTCATGAGCAATATGGCCCCCAAGGAGGTGAAGCTGAGTCTTGGGGGGGTGAAAAAAATCATACTGTCTCATGTATATAGCACAGATAAACATACAGTACATAAATGGATATACAGTATATCTGTGATAATAAAATTTCATTGGAAGGAGCCATTATGAAAACGTCCAAAGAGGCTCCTTGGTGGAGGTGAGGTGATAATAAAGAAGTTTTAGAAACAAAGCTAAATATGTTGCGATTATAGTTAATCAAGAGCTTTTAGAGAGGAGAGATCTTTTATACCTTAGCCAAGTAGTTAAAAATTTAAGCTTTTGATAATTAAGATTTTTCCATGTATTTTACATATAGGTATATGTTGTTGGAGGCTATGATGGGCAAAACAGACTTAGCAGTGTAGAATGTTACGATTCCTTTTCAAATCGATGGACTGAAGTGGCTCCCCTTAAGGAAGCAGTGAGTTCACCTGCTGTGACAAGCTGTGTAGGCAAATTGTTTGTGATTGGCGGAGGACCTGATGATAACACTTGTTCTGATAAGGTAAGCCATGTATTCTAAAAGAAGTTACCAGTGATATATGTAAGAACAGAAATAGAGAAGGCTCATCAGTAGGTAGCTAGGTCCCTTAATATGCAGGGTCTTTTAAAAATCATCTAATACTCTAACTTTTGGGAGAAGACATTGAGTTTCAAGTTACTGAAGTGAGATCCTAATATATCTAACAATTTTCTGTAAAACACATGTTCCAGTCTTTTTGAAATGAGACTCATCTCAATGTTGAGATCTTAACACTAGATAAATTGTTTCAAACCTTTTACTGTTGTAGTCTATAGAATCAAAAAAATTATTGGGAGGAGAATTAGCAAAAGGTGTGACACAGTAATTTCACTGCTTCCAACTGGGTCATTTTCTGCATATTTTTCAAGTATTTTTCTGAACAAAGAAGAGGACAGGAAAATCTCTCTAATGTAAATAGTGGACAGTTTACAGTTGGGGCAATTTATTGAACTGGGACAAAAGAACATGTGCCATCCTGACAGCTCAGAAATACCATGTTTATTCTGGAAACAACTGTCTAATGCCTAATTCATTTGCAGTAGTTGACTGAATTTTGTCAATCCTTTTTCTAAATTTTAATGTCAAGTATTTAGAATTTATTGATAATTTGTGATAATTCAGTATACTGAACTGGGGTTTGCTTGAGTTTTTTAAAGAAAGGGCTCCCCACAAGTGTAAAATTATATTCAGATTGAGGCATAGTTATCCTATATAACACAATATTTTTAAAATCTAGACTATTAGTTTAAGAGAAATAAGTAAAGCAAACCTGGTAGCCATTCATCCTGGAAACAGTCTATGTTTGTTATGTATTCGGCCTCATAGTAATACATTGGCATTTCTTTATAGAATTTCATAATTCAGACCATTCAAGCTTAACCACCCTTAGTTCTGTGAATTAATGGGATTTAATTTTTAAAGTTTCTGTATACTGGTAGACTTTTTATTATGTTTGCATTTTTGTCCTGATACTTTAATTAACTATTTCTGTGTATTTTTTAGGTTCAATCTTATGATCCAGAAACCAATTCTTGGCTACTTCGTGCAGCTATCCCAATTGCCAAGAGATGTATAACAGCTGTGTCCTTAAACAACCTGATATATGTGGCTGGGGGACTGACCAAGGCAATATACTGTTACGATCCAGTTGAGGATTATTGGATGCACGTACAGAATACATTCAGCCGGCAGGTAATAAAATAAAACAGTCCAAAAGAAAAATCAGTCTAAGAGGGGCCAAGTACACAACCATGATGAATAGACTGTAATTTTGCTGTTAAATATTTCATGTATGCTTGAATTAATCCATAATCTTTAAAAATTCCACATTAAGCATATGGTTGTATCTAATTTGAACTCCTTCCAAGGAATTCTTTTATTGAAATAACCTACTCTTTACCATGGTGAAGTAGCTGTTGCACTTGGGCCATTGGGTTTTTTTTCCCTTAAACTTTTTCAGAATCCTACTCCAGTCCTTATTCCTCTCTTGCATATTTTAAGAGAATAAATGCTCCCAAACTGGTTTCTTTCTTTCTGTGGTTAGAAACTAGGTAATTTGGTTTTGTTACAAAGGAAATGGCTGTGCTCAGGTCTCCTTCATCCGTCTTCATCCTCTATTCCTTCATGGGAGTACCTGTACTCTACTTCCACCCCTTGCCCCCCAAAAAGGCCTTTCAGCCTTTTGTTTCATGGCTCTACCCTTCTTCCACTACCAAAATGCTTGGTTCTGATGCTGGAAATCTGGCTCTAACCTGTACCATTCCAGAGATGTTGTGCTCCCAAAGGTCATTACTAATAATCTTCTCAGTCTCAGTCATATTCTCTTTTTTCTATCCAACCCTGAAATATGAATATGCCTCGAGCTTCTTCTCAGTTTATAATCTGTTCCGCATTTACTGCTCACTACTAATGACTTCAAATCTTTATCTCCATTAAAGCCTCTCTCTTGTGCTCCAGATTCATATATTTGATTTTCCATGGTGTTCCAAGACTTTAAATATAAACCAGCATTCAGATCTCTTCCCAAGCCTACTTTTTCTGTTTCCAAACAACCGAGTGGATGGAAAAACTGTTTCTTCCTTAATCACATTCACAGCATTTCTGACACCAGATATGTGTGAGTTTATTCCCACACCAACCAATTCAACATCTTCAGCTGGCTATCCCTACAGTTCAGTTCCATTCTTATATTACCTATCTGGAGTTAGCATCAGATTGCACACGTTAAAGACTCAGTCCCACAAGACCTCCATTGCTTCAGATGCCAGTTGCAAGGCCTAGGTTGTCCTCATTACTTCTTACCCACTGGCTATAAATCAGGGTTCCCTCAACCCCCTCTTTGGGTTTGACAGTGTGCTAGAACAGCTCTCAGAATTAAAGGAAACACTTACGTTTACTGCTTTATTATATAAAGAAGGATATTAGAAGGATACAGATGAACAGCCAGATGAAGATGCACATAGGTTGAGGTCTGGAAGAGTCCCGAGCAATGGAGCTCCTGTCCTCCTGGAGCTGAGGTATACCACTCTCCCAGCACATGGATGTGTTCACCAACCCAGAGGCTCTCCAAATCCTGTGCATTTGGGATTTTTATTAAAGCTTCATCATGTAGCTAACTGCCAGCCTCTACCCCCTCCAGAGAACAGGGTGTGAAATTCCAAACTTCTCACTGTGGCTTCATCTTTCTGGTGACCAGCCCCCATCTAGGAGCCCACCAAGAGCCACCTCATTAGAACAAAAAGCATTCCTATCACCCAGGAAATTCCAGGGGGTTTAGGGGCTCTACATTAGGAACTAGGGCAGAGACCAATGTATATTTTCTATTATTTCACACCTAGGCTTAATTTCTTAGGCTTTCCTCACTTTCTCTTTAAATCAGCCAGCCTATCAGTTCTCTGCCCCCAGAATTTCTCCTCTTCTTTTCCATTCCCATGGTTCCTGCATTTGTTCACTAATTAGTGTTCCTGTCTCTAATGTCTTGCTTCTTTAATCCTTTTTGCCGCAAGTTATTTTCCAACAAATCTAATTATATCTCTCTCCTGATTGGAAATGTACTGAATAAAATTCAGAAGTCTTCCCACTTCATTTTAGGCCTTCTGTTGTCTGAGCTCTGCTTGCCTTTTCAGCTTCCCCTTCTGCAACTTCACCCCAGTTACATTGTCTGTTACTTACATTCACTGCACAGATAAATGTGTTCTTGCCTTGGTTCACCTGTCCTCTTAGCCTCTGGTGCCTTTTCTACCATTCCTACTTGTAATTCTGCCCCCCTTTTAAGGACCACTACAATTACAACAAACTGAGGTTACCTTGTTCAGAACTGGGGTTTTTTTTCCTGATCTATCCCTACACTTACACCTCTAGTATGGCAGTCATGTATTTCCATATGGGTATAAACGTTTATTTTTATAATGGGATTCAGTCTTCTTGAGAATACTATTTTTTCTAACTCATTTTTATGTGTCTTACATTTACTGGTGCTCAGTAAACATTTGTTGAATAAGTAAACAAATGAGATAGTGAAGTAACAGAGGCACTTAATTTTAAGACAATCTTATATGCAAGATACATAAGAGATATAGACTCCAATGAATAGGGCTTAAGTGTAACACTGTTTTTCTAAAGTTGTTGACATTGAGGTATAGCCTCCAATTAGTAATACATTCAAAGTAACATTTCCTAAACTGATGAAACTAACAAAATAAGATCTTCAGCCTCATGGTACAAAAGGAATATTACCTTCAATCTATCTTCTGTCACATTTAAGCAAGATGAATCATGTTTCTGTACCTCCCTGGCCTTTCCTGGAGAGGACAGTCTCCACCTCTGCTGAGATGAAAGTGTGCTCTACCACAGAAGACGCACACTGTGGTCACATTCACCCACTGACAGGTGTTTACACTTACTTCGAAATTTTTTAATCAAAGCTATTTTTTATTGGTTTATTACAGTGACTATTTTAGAGTATAATGCATTTTCACTAAGAATTATTGCTCATTTAGAACTTGTCTACACTGTATAACACAGTAACAGCTTAGGAAGTTAATTGCCAACATCTAGTGTAATGCAGGGCATACAATATATGTTTTTAACTAAGTGATTGAGATAAAACAAAAAAGGACACGCGTGGCACATTTTCTCTACGTAAACAGTGAATAGCATTGACTTCAGAAATGTCAAGGAAAAAACATTTAAATCAAAAATATGTTAAATCTGTCTTAACAAAGACAAATCATTATAATCCAAGTTCAGTATTTTATATCACATCTCTTAAAGCAACAGATACTGAGATTTCTAGGTTATCTCTTCTCCCTGGTCCATTCTTAAAATCAACACCTCTTAAGTTTGCCTATGTATTGATTGGCAGTTTTTGAACCATCTGTGTTTGCCTATCAATTTAATAATCATGAAAAAAGGTAAATCAGCTGTAATTTCATGGTAGACAGTTATTTGAGTCCAAAGCTACTTTTTTTTTAATGGACACAGATAATTTTATGTATAATCCAAATTGTACGTAATTCACATCTATGCTCCTAAACAAATAGAAGCTCACATCTGTACAACTTTTACAGTTTATAAAATGCTTTTATATACATTTTCTCATTTTCTATTCAAAACAGACAAATAAGTATTATTATTTCACAGATGGAAATAGACCTAGACATTATTCAGTGTTTTAACCACTGTTTAATATAGCTCTGAGACTTTAGATCTGTAAAGGGTTTTAATAATGCAAACATCACATATATTTCCATTTTTATCACCATTTTCAACTTCCCGTTTTTGTAACAAAAGAAAACAGTGAAAAAAGTTTTCTACAATCTAACAATAGAAATGGAAAATATTATAGAGACAGTTGCATACTAACCCAATGAATCAGATCTACCCAGAACCAAGGCTACTTTTTTTAATGCTTAGATTGTTGAATGACAAAGAAGTGCTGAAAAATTAGTTCCTTGTTTGCAGTCCTAACAGACCCAGCCTTTTTCTCTGTCTGTCCCTCCCCATTTCCGTACCGCTTAACTTTGCATAATTCCTAAAAGCTACAACTTGTTAATTTTAAACATACTTTGCTTTTTGACTTTTGTCAAGAACATCTTTTTAACATCCATGGAATTTTTTTAAGTCAATGATAAAGACTTTTTTTTTAATCCTTCAGTAGACTAGGTATTTAAAATGTTATTAAAATTTAAAATAATAAATGAAAAGAAGTATGATTCTTTATTGTTGGCATTTTAACATTTAGGCTTCAAGTATTTAAAAATAATAAAGGAGAGTGGGTTTTTTAATATTATTAGGATCATGTCTTATTTCAATCTTGAAAAAACATTAAAATTTTGCATATTAATAAATTATTTTTCCTACTAGCTGCCAATACTCTTGAGATATTCATGGAGTGAAATAAACTACTGTATCTGGTACAAGTAATTTCCTGACATGAATGAGTACCTACTTTCAAGTTTGCTTGCTTCATTTAATTCTGAGCATTATTATCTGAAATGATATTAATAACAATCCTGAAATTGTGTGGTTTAAGAATCATCATCAGAAGTCACTGTAAGGTCCAATAGTACAAGCTAGCTTGTACCTAAAAGCTAAAGTCATTGTTTTTTATTGTTTCAGAACTTTTAGATTTATAGAAAGAGCTCATTGGGCTTTAGATAAAAAATAGTTTGGCACGTAATTGGTACAATTCATGGGTGGTATTCTGGATAAAAGGTTGTCATTCACTAATGATAATACACCAATTTATTTCTGGTATACATAAACTCTAATTAGGCATTTTTTAAGTATTCACTAGTTCTTCTAGACCTAAAAATACTATCTTTTATTATATAAGTCTACCAAGATTCAATTTTTTTCTAAAACAGCAAAATTAATTTACAGCAAATCTGGTCAAGTAAAAAGTTTATTGTATTTGTTGGCAGAACCTATCTCATTGGTTATGTGGAAACAGGGTAACAATATGTAATAATTTTCTGAATTAAAGTGTAGTTAAATGAATTAAGTGTAAAGTTAGTAGAAGAATATTTGACCTACAGCATAACCAGATTCATAAAATGGACATTCATAAAATGGACATTCATAAAATGGACAATTTTAGTGTGATTTCTTTAAAGAATCACTCTTATCTTTGCAAGAATATTTATTTTAAATAGTAATTATATTAGTGACAGAAGAATGAAATTTAGCTAAGGATCCCATTGCATGGAAATTTAACTGTAAAATGTTATTTGGGGAGTTTCTATGTCCCAGCCAAGGCTCCTAATAACATGCTTTGTTAATTTGGTTACACCTCTTTCTCTCATTCATTCATTCAACCTGTGGATAATCCCATATAATGAGTAATGTTCCTACTCCTTGGTAATATAATTGCCACTTTCTATACTAAAGGACCTTCCTGTAATAGGAGAAGCAACCCAAGCTCTTCAAGGATGTTTTTGTTCAACTACCGTTAAGTTAAAACCCTTTTTTAACTCCACCACCCTCACTTCCTCTCCCACATCTTTGCCCCACTTACCAACATATATACCTATTTTAACACACACTCACCCACGCAAAATTACCTAGCACTCACACACAGCAGGAGTTGGGCAAAAAGAAGCTTATTTCATATCTCCTTTTTGTGACTCTTAAAGTATGTCTTATTTTACTTTACAGTTTGCTACCAAATCCCTTACCTTCAACAGTTAATTTTTTTTTTTTTTATGTATTTGGTTAAACAGGAAAACTGTGGTATGTCTGTGTGTAATGGTAAAATATACATCCTGGGTGGAAGACGGGAAAATGGAGAAGCCACAGACACTATTCTCTGTTACGATCCTGCAACAAGTATCATCACAGGGGTGGCTGCAATGCCCAGGCCAGTGTCCTATCATGGCTGTGTGACTATTCATAGATACAATGAGAAGGGCTTTAAGCTCTAAAACCAGGATACCTCACCCAATGAGCCACACTGATCCGAGAGGAAAGAGTTTTAAAACTCCAGAGTGGGAACTTGACATATCTCCTTTGTGTCATATGCACAAAAAAGTAAAAATAATAATTGTGGTGGCTTTCTCCCCAAAATACCAATCTTCCAAATTGTAATAAAGCCTTTCCTGTAATTGAAAAAAAACATTTTCATTGTTGTTGAAGGTAATAGTGGTTGTCGCTTGGGCTTTGCAAGTACACCTTTGTAAGTAACCTGTTAAAGTAGGAAGTACTGTCTGCCTGCATACCTTTTAGGAATTCGTGAGTAGTGTCTTCATTTATGTATGTTTACCTACAAACCATATTTCTTATTTTGTTTTATGTATGTATATAGAAAAGTGCATGACTTAAGGCTTCATTTAGGTTGAATCACATATGGCTTAGAATGCATTCTAAGGGAGGAAAAATCCGTTTTAAAAATCTTTGTCACTAAAAATATATCCAAACTGATTAATTTTTTGAAGGTTTTTTTCCTATAATTGATAAAAATGTAATGGAAATTTGATATTGTAAAATGCTGGATTATTATGACTTCATTCTTAGAATTGCTGTCTAATATTAAACATTTTTGGGAGGAGGTTGGGTAGCAGATACAAAAGCAAGTGCCCCTAAAATGGGGGTTAAAATTGCAGGTTGATTCCTAAGAAAAAATTGTGTAAAACTATTGAAGGGAATATGACCCACTATGGCTCTTAAAGCATTTCTGTATCATCTCTAAATCCTCTAAGGAGGCACCTTTTCTTAAACCTGGTGAAAGAGTTATAATCCATTTGCAATATTATCTCGTGAAAAACAGGGACAGATTTTCTCCCTAGCCTGGTAGGGTTTGACCTCATTAGTATGGTGCTTTGGGTGAGAACATCTTCCCTGGTTATCCTACTTTATTGTGAACAGCTAAAAATCCTGGAAGTCTTTACTGTTAAGTTGCCTTCAAAGGGTAAAGCAGGGACCACCTATCTCAGTGGGTCCATTTTTCTTTTAAAATTAGCTATCTGAAAAAACTAACAGCAGTAGTTGTGGTCTTCTAAGATAAATCTTCCATTTGTTGCCCATTGTGAAGAATATTGATCAACATTCTCAAGCTCCTATACAACAAATTGCCTTTGTCTAGATTTTTCAATTCCAGTTTTTAAAGCTCGGAGAGGAGTGTAAAATTTTTTTCTAAGACAAATGGGACTATAGCAGGAACTACAGCATAAGTCATTGTTATTATTCCTGGGTAGACAGATAAAATTTACAACACCTTGGGGATGTTCCAGGTAGCTTGCTGTATTTCAGCTTCCCAGACACTATTGTCTCACATCATAATTATGTATTCCTTGTCATAGGAGCGATGATGCAAATACGTGATTATAGTGTCACCAGATTTCTGTTAAAACCAAGGTAGTAATCAAAAACCTAACTAATAAACTTTTTTTTAATCTTAGAATGATACATAGGTTTCAGATAAACTATATAGCATTAACTTTAATGCTTGGTTAGAATCTGAATTCTGAGAAAAACTCTAAATAAAAATTAGGGAATTTTTATTTTTCAATTCATAATTTGAAATGATATGTACCTTTCTGTGACAGAGATCAAAACATTTCAGAAAGTAATTTTCTATCATTTTAGTTGAAAGACAATTTTAAGTTGGGTACTTGTTTTAATATTAGAGTAAATATACACTTCTGCGTTATGCCTTTGTAGATAATAAAACCTATTTCATTCAGGAATTCTTTGTGGTATATGAGATAATGTATGAGAAGTGTTTTGTAAAAGCTGAAGATTATACAAATGATACTCGTTATTTTCATGTGTATTTGTAAGGTCATACCCATCTGTAAATACAGAAATTTCACACAAAAAAAATTTTCTCAAGATAACTTGTACCTTTGTTGATTGAAAAAGTATTAACTATTTACTTGTATTTTGTTATACATTTATTTTTAATATCCATGTGTTTATTTTGTGGTAAATTTGAAATGAAATCCTGTGAAACAGCTTGTTTAAACATGAACCTTATACCACATGGTTTAATGTTTTTTTCTACATAATTTGAAACTACATAAATTAAGTAGGCCACCAGGAACTCAGCCTGAATCCTATGAAATTAAAGTAAAAAAATTTTTTAATTAACCAACTGGTATTTTAATATCTTTTAATTATGTTCCTTTACTGATTGTTGATAATCGTGTTTGCATTGATAAAAATAAAATTTTAGGGTATAATTAGTATATCAAAAGGAATTTATCAGCCAAATTGGTATCAGATTATATTCATACTATTATCACATAGTTGAAATTTTCTTTTGATAAATGATGCTCAAATAAGCCTTTGGGTTAGTATGTCTGTATATACATTGTATATATGTAGATAGATAGTATTGTCATGTACACACATACATACAAACACCAAGAATTTTATCAGTTTGTGATGATCAGGAAAAAAAGGACGTAAAATAAAAATTGGTGACCTTATTAAATTCAATTCCAGAAGATTTTTTTTCTTTGTGTATTTCCAAAATACTTTTTCACATTTGAAAGCACATGATAAGTATAGTATTAGTGTGAGGACATGTATACACTCAGAATCTGTTTAATACATATGGTTTTTACAAGGTCAGAAAACAGATTAGAGGTAGAGATGAGTTTGCTGTACTCAGTTGTGATACCTTAGAAGGAAAAGAAATTCAAGGCTATGTTTTATGAATCAACAGAAAATACAGCTGTTACTTTTTCCCATGAGCTTTAATCCTTTTTCATGTGTTCCTATATGTAAGTGTAGCTGTAAAGTGGTCTAATTTTTACAACAGAAGTCCTTCCTTTTCTTCTCTAATCTTCCCACTGACTTTACTACACAGGTATGAAATGGTAACTATTGGATCTTCAGTTAACCTTTTTATTTTTCCTAGATGACTGAAATATATGTATTTACTCCATTTAAACCAGGTGTTAAAAAATGATATAAATACTCAGGGAGGGTATTAACTTATCATTTTTGCCTATTTGGGGTATTAAAGTGCCCTAACTAACCTTCAGTTCATGATTCTAAATTTAATTTGGTCAACGGGCTTCACACATGGCAGTGGTTGAACATTCACTGTTTTATATTTAGAAAGATGAAAATGTTTTGTGAACTGAGACATTTTCTCATATTGAATATGAATTGTTTATGTATTTCTACTATCATATATATACCCTTTTAAAACTCAGGAAAGACAAAGGTTCAATTACACTACTTTTGTCAATATGCAAACCAGGTGTGTGTGTGTGTGTGTGTGTGTGTGTGTGTGTGTGTGTTTTCCTGTTTTCTGTATATGGCGATAGATTTTTGAAAAAGAATAGCCATGAGAATCCTTACATGAAAGGAGAGGGATTGAATTGTTTGTGTGTGCCTTTGTGTCTTGAGATTTACGTGTGGAAAAGACATCTTCTACAACAGACTTTTTTCAAAGAAGAAATAGTTGTTTATGTGGTGCCAGGTGATAAGTCTCTTAAAGGCTTCCTATGGACTGCCTTTATTTTACTAAACTCGAAATACAAGTTAACCTCAGCATATAATTTGGGCCTTATTAGATTTGTTGTGCATTATATTGAAAGCCAGATTTACATCACCTCACCCTATTACTCTCTTTGGTTAAGTAAATTCACTGTACCAAGTAACCAGAACAGGGCAATATGGTTGACCTTTAAGGCAATAGGTTTGACAAACTAGCTATACTTATTGTCACATCTAATGCGAGGCACCAGAAACCCTTTGAGCCAGGAGTGTGAATTAGTAATTCCAGAGACATTTTCAGCATAATTCAGACATTTTTTTAATGTTTTTAATGAATTTTACATTTGTGTGATTGCCTTAGATACTAAATTGACTTAGTGCTAAAGATGATCATAAGTAATTTTTTAAGAGCAGCAATAGTCATAACTTATTTTATGTATTGCTCCAAAGAAAATAATTTGTTTTAATATTTTCAAAATAACTGCATCTGAATTTATGTGCCTTAAGTTCTCTAGTGCTGTTTTAACTTTTTTTCATGCTAAATAAAGCTTACCTGAGATAAGTTTCATGTGGATTTCCTATAGAATAAATAAATTTCCCTTCTTAAATTTTTTAATGAGCACCAAACATGTAGTTCCTTGGTAGAACTGAGTATGTTAAGAAATGTTAATGGATGTTCAGAGTTTTATTATATTTGGAGTTTTTTGTTTTTTTGATATCAAGGTGCTCTTTAAGATACTCAGAAAAATACCATACTGATTAAACCCTTGTAAATGACATTTGCAGTATTTTCATCTAATGTCAAAAAAGTAAATTACTTATTTTTGTTCCATTATATTTTTTTTCTATATAGACTTTTTCATTTTATCTTTCTTTTCTTTAAAAAGTTCTTAACTCTTCCCTTGTCCTATCACCCCTTCCCACAGTTTCTTTACTAAAATTTTTGTTGAGACAGTTTCTGGAGCTAAGACACACAATTACAGAGTAGAACAAAAGTATAACATGCTTTACAACTTGTACAGACTGGTGGCAGCCAAATGTCATTTGCTTTCAGTTAGAGACTCCAGAGTTTTCACAGTGGAAGAAAAAAATGCTTTGTATTTCTTTGTTCTCAATTTATTTGTAGCACATTAATACTTGTCTTGTTTAAATATACTTTGTGCATAGTTCTGATTTTTTTTAAGTTATATCTAGTAAAATGTCTTTTAACTATTATTACTTGACTATACAGTTGTATTAAAATTTGTTTACCAAAACTTTATTGTTTTGTTCTATTTTAAATATATTCAAGTGGTTGTATGAAAAGAGGTGAGGGTAAACTCATTTTTAAAAGTCTCTCCTTTGCCTCACTTCTTAACACACTGAGATCTGGCTTAATTCTGCTACAGAAATCATACTTGCCAAGACTGCTAATTACACCTTTGTTGCTAAATCTAAAGTCCTTATCTTACTAACTCTATAAATTTGCTGTTCTTTTTCCTATCGTGGCTACAGTCAGGCTTTTACTTCTGTTTCATGGGCTCTTCTCCACCTTTCTCATTCATCAGGCTTCTTACCCTGCAGATAATTATCCTGTGTAATTTTATCTACCTCTATAGCTCATTATAACTGTGTTTGATGACTCCTACATCCAAACTGCAGTCAAGGTATTTATATCCAAATGTCTTCTAGAAATTTCTGAGTCCTTAATATGGAACTACCGGCACCCCAAAATCTTATTCACCAAAAATACTCACTTATTTTGTATTTTCTCTTCTGGTTAATAGCAACAAAATAGACAACTTATAAAAGCCAGAGATCTAGGAGTAATTTTCTTCTGTTACGCAATCATGCATTCAAATATTAAGTACCTTTCTTGTGCCAGGTCTCTTTGATACCTAAATCTCTTATCCATCTACCTACCTGTTTATCCATCATCCTTTCCAGTCCCTTAATCTCTTGTATGGAAGAGTCTCCTAAATCATTTGCCTAAGATAAAGTTCATCACTGTCATGCAGCTGAAACCAACTCTGTCTGAACAGGGAATTTATTGGAAGGTGACAGAGGCTCACAGAATTGACGAAAGAGCTAAGTATTAAACCTGAAAATGGACAGAAACTGGGGCAGCTCTAGAGAGCCATAAAGTAGGCGGCCATACAGCAGTAGTCTGTAAGTAGAAATAATCTGGTTAGAACATCCCTGCCCATCCACCACAGCTACTAATGAACTTGTTTTACCTCATTTACTCCTTGATCAAAATCCATGGTTGAAACAGTCAGTTGGTTAACAGTAAGTCATATATGTGTCTGGCTGCTAAGGACCAGGGAGAGCGCTCACTTTTTCAGAATGAGGGAGGCTTTGCTTCTTGCCAAAATAAATCTTATATGGAATTTTTCAAATCTTGACAAGGATGGGGAGAGCCTTGGGAGGAATGCTTCGTGGACTTAATCATCTCTGTACCTTGGCTTCCTTCTCCTGGCCTTCAGCTATTTCCCCTACATTCTCTGAGAGAGCTAGGACTCATTTCCTCAGGGGAGCTTCCATGGTCACCCACTTCCCTTTCTGTTCTAAGTTAGATGAGCTCTTGTGTGCTCCATTGCCTTCTTTATATACCACTGTCAAGAGTATTTCTGTTTACCTGATTCTCTACCTCCTCCCAGATAACGACTCTTCAAAATCAGGAACCACTTCTTAGCTTGGTGAAGTCCAAAAATCTAGCCATGAATTGAGTCCAGAGGAAAGGACCAGTTCCAGTAAGATGCCTTGCTGGATAGTCCGGGAAAGCCCAAGTTCCCTGGAAAGTGAAAGGGAGAGAGAAAATGGCTAGAAAGTAGATTGCCAGTGACAAATGGCTTAGTTGAATTTGCCTAGAACTGAAAAATCCCATTGATACATGTTAAATCACGTTCTTAATGATTTCCTGGCATCTTATATAACTGACTTTATCTGACTTACCAGGTTTTTGGTTTCTATCTAAATTAAGATTCAGTAGCAACTGACTCCTTGCTTCTGAGTCTAGCTCAAATATTAACTCATCTATTTTCATGTGAAGTTCTACTTGTGTGCATTTCTTTCTGTCTCCCAAGTTTTCCCTTTTTTATAAGAACACCAGTTATAGTGGATTAGGGCCCACTCTAAGACCTCATTTTAACTTGGTTACATCTGTAAAGACCCTATCTCCAAACGAAGTCATGCACTGAGGTATTAGGAGTTAGAACTCCAACATACCTTTTGCAGAGAAGGACACAATTCAACCCATAACATCGAGAATGCTTACAACTAAGTAAAATAATAAAATAAGAACCCAGTTTAAAAATGGGCAAAAGATCTAAGCAGACATTTCTCCAAAGAAGATACACAAATGGCCAATAGTCACATGAAAAGATGCTCAACATCATTAGTTATTAGGGAAATGCAAATAATAGCCAAAAGGTGGAAGCGACTCAAATGTCTATCAACTGATAACTGGATAAATAAAAAGCAGTGTATCATGCCATGGAATCTCATTCAGCAATGAAAGGGAGAGGAGCTGTTACATGCTACAACATAGCTGAATTTTAAAAGCATTATGCTAAGGGAAAGAAGCTGGTCACAAAAGGCCACCTATTGTATGACTACATTAATAAGAAACATCCAGAATAGGCAAATCTATAGGGACAGGAGATAGACTGGTGGTTGCTAGAGCTGGAGGGCCTGGGGAAGAATGGAGAGCGACCACTGATGGGCCTGCAGTTTGGGTGTGAAGAAGTGTTTGAGAATTGATAGTGGAAACTGTTGCACAATTCTGTGAATGTACTAAAAACCATTGAATTGTACACTTTAAAAGGGTTAATTATACAGTATATGAATTATATCTCAGTAAGGTTGTTATAGTTTAAAATTCATGTAAACTCTTTCCTACAAGAAACATATCCTACCCAAATTTGCTATCAGAACTGGATTTGACGGTAACCAACGTTCTTCCTTGTTCCAGCGGGCACTTTCATCCTTGAATCCTAAAGACAACAGGGCTTTGCCCTACTCAGAATTTCCTTACATATACAAGGAGACAGAGCTATAGATAGATAATTACAATGCTGTATGTGAAGACCTGTAATAGGGGGACAATTGGCATAGTAAAGCAAGCACAGATTTTTGAAGCTAGATGGTCCTGGGTTTGAATCCCAGCTCTATTACCAGCTTTCACTTCCTCTTTTATAAACTGTGGAAGGTAATGTGAGCTATGGGACTACTGGAGGAATCAAAGGAAATATTGCCAGCAGAGCATCTATCACAATGCCTTGAAAGAGGCCCTGCTGCTCACACTTTGGTATGCACAGGGACTGGGTGGGGATCCTGTCAAAGCACACATTCTGATTTACTAGGTCTGGCTGGTGTGGGGCCTAAGATTCTGCATTTCTAACAAGCTCCCAAGTGATGTCCCTAGTGTTGGCTGAGGACCACAGTTTACATAGCAGGAGTATAAAGTGTCCTCTGTATGAAGTGCCAATGGAGTGTAGAGAACTCAGTAAATTAATTTTTCCAAAGGGAAGGCCAGAGCCAGACTGAGATGGGGGATGGTCTTTCTAGGCAGGCAGAACAGAATGAGTCAGTACGTTGATTTTCTGTAACAGTGGAAGGTGATTCTGGAAATGACAAGGAATGTGCTGAGCAATGGCCAGAAACTGGGAAGTTAAATATAAATGATCTTAAGGCTGATGTTAATGAGTTTTAATTTTAGCCTACCTAGGCCAGTGGTTCTCACAGTGTAGCCCCTGATCAGCATCATGCCCAAATTGTTAGAAATGCACATTTTAGTACCCACACCAGACCTACATCAGAGATTCTGGAGATGAGGCCCAGCAGTCTGAGCTTAAACAAGTCCTTCAGGTAATGTTGATGCACAGTAAAATTTGAGAACCTCTGGCCCTGAGCAATGGGGGCAGGGCATTGGCAGGTGTTTTAAATAGTAGAGTAAGGTGATCAGGTCTGTGCTGTAGAAAGTTGACCTCAGCAATCGAGATGCATTAAAAGGAGAAAGTAGGAAGGCAATTAGAAGGCGACCAGTTAGGAGATGAGAGTGGGCATCTGGCCCAGCACAATGGCTGACGGAATATAGGAGAAAGCTGACCTCAGAGGAACTTAGAAGATGGACTCAGGACACCTGCAGACCAACTGTATGTGACCTTTGAGGATAAAAGCAGAATGGAAATTCCAAAGTTTCTATCTCAGATAACTGAGAGTGAAACTGCTAACCAAAATGAGGAGGAAAAGTATGCTTTGGATGGGAAAAAATGAGTTTAATTGTGGATAAGCTGAATTTGCTTCAGGGTCATGCAAGGGGAAATGTCTTCCATCTCTTGAAAATAAGGATCTAGGATGGAGGCCCAGATGCATGGTCTAGATTTGGAACTCACTGGTATGTTAGGGGCAGTTGAAGCTGTGCCCATGGAGAAAAGTACTCCAGAAATGAGAGCAGACCGAGGACAGAAGACATAGAAACCTCAGTATTTTAGGCAGAGGCAGAGAAAGAGGAGCCTGGGATGGAGATTGACAAAGAGCTATCAGAGAAGTTGAGGGGGATAAGGAAGGAAACACATTAAAGAAATCTTATGTGTCATACAGGAATGGGCTTGGCTGCAAATAACAGAAAGGCCAGTCACAAGCTGTTTCAACAAATAAATGGTATTTTTCTTACATAGCAAGTTGGCACAATGCTGTACAGAAGCTCAGTGCTGTCACTGAAGACCTAGGCTCACTCTTTCTTTCAGACCCATCATTTTTAAGGTGTTGGCTTATAATCTCTTGGTAGAAGATCTGCTGCTATGCCTTCAGGCATCATATCCAAATTCAAGATAGGAAGGAGGGCAAAGGCAAGACCAGCTTCAACTCTCCCCTTTCTTATGGAATCTCTCTTTTTGTTTATTGAACTTGTGGTTTCATCTTCTTGGCTGGAATTGAGTCACATGGGTCACATGGTTGCTCCTAGCTGGAAGGGAGGGTAGGGAATTGAGTGTTTAACTTTACAGCTTCTACAGAAGAAAAGGGAGAAATGGGTTGGGGATGGATGTGAAGTGTGCCAAGCTGCTGTGTATGTCACATCTAAAAGGAGACGGGGAATGAAAGTGGGAAAGGAGGGGCATGGCTTTTATCCCCATGTGGTTGCATAAATAAACCTTTTACACAAAATATAAATGTCTACATTGTACAAGCAGCATACAATTAAGTGTTAAAAAGAAAAAGCTTTCCCAGCTATCATATCTAATATTATGACTTTTTTTTTAACTTTAAAACAGATTGCCTGCATTCTGGGCCATCAAGACTCAAATGCATTCTATACACAAACTCTCGACTACTCATATTTTCCAGTAGGTTTTATCACAGTGAATAGAACACAAAGCAGCAGGGGAGACTCTCTGACAGTCTCCCTTCCTTTTGTTCCTTTCATAATGTGAACAATTTTTCTCTAAGCACATTTATGATTATATTGACATTATCTGCTGCTTAGTTAGGGAACACCAAATCAGGATGAGTTTACTCTGAACATATGAACTAAGCTTTTTATTAGAATAGAAAGAGAAACATAACAGTCAAGCAAAGTAAGAGTCTGAAGATGTTTGGAGAACAAAAGTTACTACGCACGCAGTATGTTTCATTGCCAATGTCAACTTATAGAAGATTGCTCTTCCTTTCCCAGCTAAAATCCCCTGTTCACTTGCATCAGAGGAATCTGAGATCTGAATACAGAGGTGATGTCCCACAGTCTGCCATTGGGTGCCCCATTGGGAAGGCAGAATAAGACTTCTAATTTCAGGGCCAACAGGATAGCCCTCCAGACAGTACTTGATTTTTGAAACTTGATATATGCCACATTATTTGTTTGGGCTCAGGCTAGGCCAGCAGAGGCATCTTACTATATTCAGAAATGAGAACCATTTACAGTCAGGATTATATCTTTTGACTAAGGGCATCTGGGGACATCTCTAGAGCAGATGGCCATAAAATGGGAAGCCAGGAAAAGACCATGATAAAAACTAGCAGAGGATAATACAAGTCAATACCATCAAGGAAATTAAAAGAATAAAATTCTGTCAATAAATAAACTCAGTACTAGGGTCATTTCTTATCTTTCATAACAGAACTGTAGTATGGAAGTCCAATTTAAAAGCATAAACAATAAATGAAAATATCATAGTTTGAATTGACAAGGCAAAAATTCTGAAATGTCCTAAATTAAGTGACAAAAGTGCCAGAGAATGAAGGAGAGAGACAAGGGAAGGTCATTAGTCAATAGCTGCAGGCTGCAGCTAACCAGAAACTCCATGTTCCTGGGTGAAGTTATTTTCAGCAATCATCTAGAAGGTTCCCAGGACCAATGCATCCCCCTTTGGGCATGACTATCAACCACAGCCAATACACAAGCCTTCTCTATGGACTAACCACCTATCCCAGGACTCTCCCCACTTTGCATTTCCCCACCTTCCTTATCTGTAGCCAATGAGAATTTAAAGAACTTTCTCTCCTTGAGGTCCCCCTCATAAATGTGCCCCATTTCTTGAGTCTGCAAGTTGTTTCTGTTCACTGGCCTCACTGCTGGTGAAGCAGAAACTCCTGTCCGAGGACTCGGTCCATATCCGGCTGAATCTGTAAAAGCTCAATAAACCCCTTTATTTCAGAGAGGTCTCAGTCTCTAGAGTTTTTGATTTGTCAGTATTAACTGGACACATAAAAGATGATTAAAGGTATAAGAAAATGTAATCAAATTAAAGTCATAAGTCTTCAGTCTTAAGAAACTTGATCCAGAAGTTTAAGTAGAACTATTTTTTTATGTTCTCCTTTTTACATCATCTAGACTCAAACAGAACTACTCATATTATAGCTGAAATTTTATATTTATTCTACCTTGCCTTCAAAAGTAATTTTCAGACATTTTTAGCCTATGGCCACAGACTTTTTTTTAAAGCAAATTTATTGAGATACATGCTTTCACTATGAACATTCCTATACAAATTTTGTGTGGACATAATGCTCTCATTTTCTTTTCTTGGGTATTTGTCTAGGAATGTAACTGCTGGGTCAAATGGTAACTAACATTTTGAGGAATTGTCAAGCTCTTTGCCAGAGTGGCTAACCCTTTTCATTCCCATCAGCAATATATAAGAGTTCCAATTTCTCTACATCTAGAGGCTTCTTTTTTATATGAGACAAACACAGAGAACCCAACCAGTACCAGCCCTAGAAAGTTTCCTTGCAGGCCCAATATCTTTTTTTTTTTTTTCGTGAATGAAAATATGTCTTGCATCATCTCCCCGATCCCCAAAGTTTGTATTCCACAGTAACTACACAGTCCACACAGAGGACAGGCACAACACGTGGCTTTTTGGTTATAATAAGTAGGATCCAATAATATCTGAAAGGATGGGATATGGTTTTGCCAAAATCCAAATAGGCCAGCCAGACATTTGGTTTGTTTGGACCTTGCTGGAGACAATCATTTATTTTTAACTGCCTGAGTAAAATTCCCAGACACTAACTTTGAGTTTGCTTGGGGCTGTACAAAAGTGAGGTTCTCATTTTGGAAGTCTAATTAGTATCTGCATCCTCATAGGGGAACCTCATTACTTTATGGGCTACAGGGATCCCACTCCTGTTAAATTCAAGAAGGGTGGTTTGTCCCCCCAGGATGGAAGCCAGGACACCCTGGGCCTAGGAATCTCTGGGTCAGAGTTTTTCTTTCTGAGCCAATGCCCCACCCCCACCGCCAGGCAGATATTTGGGTTCACCATTTTTCTCAGGTTTTCCTTGTTTCTCTGATTTCTGACCATTCCCTTTCACTGGAACCCTGCAAAAAGCTGTTTGGCAGCAGCTACCAGAGTTAAGTTCCTCCCAGCTATGGGCTTCTTTTCCTGGGTCACTGTCAACATTCTTAGACCTTCTTGAATAGATTTAATAATATAATTGACCCTTGAAGAACTTGAAGGTTAGAGGCAGTGACCCTTCCCCCACATCACAAGCAGTTGAAAATCCACATATAATTTTTGACTCCCTGTGGATAAAATGAGAGTTCCTGTGGCCAGGATTCTCACCTGGCCCTAGTTGACTAGCACACACTGCACACCTGTGGGCAATGCATGGCTGTTGACTATATAGAAAGAGCTCTGCCCAGTGCTCTGGGCGCACGACACGGTGGCATGGCTGCAAGGCTGCATGAGAGCAGAGCAGAGGCTGGAGTGGTGGCAGTGCCAAGGACAGAGGCCCAGAGGCCAGCGGTATGGGATGGCTGTGCGGGCAGAGAGGCCCAGAGGCAGAGACTGCTTGCTCCATGCAGACTCACTCTGAGTGAATAAGATTCTAGTGACTAACCTGCCTCCTGGAAATAAAGTTGGGTATAAACCTTTCACCCCAAGAATGTTTTGTTGTCAATTTCTTTGGTCACATTGAATCCATAGCGAACTTGCCCAGGGCTGAAACCCATGGGCAAGACAATTGGCAAAAGTTGGCAGGGTTCATTGTTGACCAAGGAAAAAGACAAGCTGCCCTTATGGGAGGGGTGCTTCAGCAGGCTGCCCCTGTGAATGGGGAGACAGTGGATCATCCCCCAATGGGTATGTGGTCTGAGGTGGCTTGCCTCCTAGAGGACTGGGCCCCACCCCAGGACTGGAGGCAAGGGGAGGTGACACCTGAGGCAGTAGGGGTGGCCCTTGGTATAGTAAGCAGATCATTTGAGAAGCAGAGTGCCCGTGAGGCAGCAGGGACTGTGGGTTGGCTGCTTCTTACAGTATTAAAAAAGTCTACAGAGGAGACCCAAGAAATGGCGGCACGAGAACGCGAGCTGCAAACTTCTGTGGATTCCCTGAGGAAGGAGATGGCCTTGATGCGGGAGGAGGCAGCACGAGAGTGCTGGCAGCATGGTGACATTGGAGACAAGACGGCAGCGCTGCCAGGTGCTCTGAAGGAGGAAGAGGCCATCAAGGAAAAAGACGAATCCCTGAGGGAGGCACAGGTGGCGGTGGCATGAGAATGTCAGCTGTGAAACATTGAGCTGAAGGTAAGAGACCTTCTGAAGACTGAGCTGGCATTGTTGCGAGGCGCTGTAGCAGAGGAGGCACTTGGGGGAGCGGAGAGAAAGGTGCCATCAGCCCCAGAAATGGAGGAGCTGGGGAAGGATGAAGGGGTGGTGCCATAGGCACTGGCCCCTCCTGTATTGAAAGCACACCCAGTGGATGTAAAGAAAATAAAGACCCAGCAGCTGAAAGTTCCCCAAGGAGAGGAGCAGCCCCCTCCCCAGGTCGTGGAGCACTCTATGGTCTGCCCCTATACTCAGGCTGAGCAGGTGGCTGTGGGACTTAGGGGTGGATGGAGTTGTTCTGTCGGGATCAGAGATGGGAAAGCTGTCTTCCCTGACAGTGCAGCCCGCCTTGTGGCAGCGATTACAAAATGCGAGGTGACACGTACAGTAGCTGAAGCAACGAGAACCCGGAAAGAAATAAGACCTGTTACTCACAGGAGGAATTTGAGGGGCCCTGTGAGGGTTACAAGGACCCTGATGTGGGTTGATTTGATATGGGCAGGAGTAGATGGAAGGAAATTAGACGGGGAGCCAACCAAATAGGATCTTACTGGAGCTACGGCAACAACTGAAACCGGAGCAGCAGTTCCAGCCATTAAGACCAAAGAGGCAGAGGTCAGAGACAGAGCCACAAGTCCAGCCTGTGTGTCTGCAAGACTTTTTGCTGGAGAGGCTGGAGAACAATGTTCAAGCTTTCTTGCACAGGAACCATTGCAGAGGACTAAGGGCACATAGATTGGGAGGAGAGAATCCTGGAGGGTTGGAGTGTGGATAAAATGAGAGTCACTGTGGCCAGGATTCTCACCTGGCCCTGGTTGACTAGCTCACTGCACACCTGTGGGCACTACATGGCTGTTGACTATATAAAGAGCTCTGCCTAGTGCTCTGGGTGCGCGACCCAGTGGCAGAGCTGCAAGGCTGCAGGAGAACAGAGCAGAGGACAGAGGCCCAGAGGACAGCTGTGCAGACAGAGGGGCTGAGGCACAGACCAGCTTGCTGCATGCAGACTCTGAGTGAATGGGATTCTAGTGACCGACCTGCCACCTGGAAATAAAGTTGGGTATAACCCTTTCACCCCAAGAGCATTTTGCTGTCAATTTCTTTGGTCATATTGAATCCATAGGGAACTTGCCCAGGGCTGAAACCCAGGGCCAGGTGAGAATTCTGACCACAGAAACCTTCACTTTATCCACAGCCTCTTTATCCCCTTCACTTATTTTACACCTCCACCCCAACCCAATCCCTCCCCCATAGTAACCACCAGTCACTTCTCAGTGTGTATGAGTCTACTGCTATTTTGTTCATTTTGTTTGGTTTTGTTTTTAGATGCCACAAATAAGTGAAATCTTATGGCATTTGTCTTTCTCCACCTGGCTTATTTCACTCAGCAATCATACTGCCTAGGTCCATCTATGTTGTTGCAAATGTATGCTATATTCTTACAATCAAGTAAGCTAGAGAAAATAAAATGTTCCTAGGAAATCATAAGAGAAAATACATTTTGAGTGCTGCTGCAATGTACTATCAATACCATGAGTTTATATCATCTGTTTACAAGTTAAATCACCTGTCAGTAACTACATCATCAATATTGTCTTAAATGATACAAAACACTGTAAGATGTTACACGTATTACACTAGACATCAAAAATGAAAAGATGTGAAAAAAATTCATTTATTTACAGGTGCTGTATGTTTATTGAACAAAATCTGCCTGTAAGTGGACCAGTGCAACTCAAACCCATGTTGTTCAAGGGTCAACTGTATTGCTTTTCTTTTCATTCATTCTGTACATTTAACATCCACCCTCACCTTCCTCTTCCCACACTTCCTTCTAAGGAAGAGACTGAGCAATTACACCACTCCCATCCTCTCCTTGCCAGTTAAGAGACTGTAAAACAAGACTCCAAACTGACTAAACCATATTTTTTCCCAAAACTTGAAACTAAGTTGAAGCATATTGTCAGTCTCCCCCACCTCTTCTAAGTAAATCAACCTTATCTAAATAAAACTGTTTGAAAAAAAAAATTAGTTATTTAACATTTTAGTTGCCTTGGCTCTATGTCATTTTAATTTCATATACTTGGGAATGATCACTTCAGAGGCATGATTGTGTCAGAAACATGGAAACATAGTTTAGAGTTTGTAATACATATGTATTTAAATATTAACCAATTTTTACCAGTTGTATCTGACCAGGTAACATACAAATTTCACAAATAATTTTTTGGTTCTTACCCACAGATGTTAGATGTCTCAATTTAATATTTTTTTATTTGCCACTTGGTACAGAGAAATAATTCTCTAATACCAGAAAACAGCACAGCAAGTAAAACAAATGGCAACTGATCCTCAGGCTGGGATGGGATGGGGTCGGGTGGGGAGGGGCTGGGGGAGGGGAGAAAAGAACAGGAGGGAACCCTGCAGGCAATAGGGTTCTCTAACCCGGACTGCGGTCTCTTCCAGCTGCATGCATGGTGTGGCTGCTGAGCTCTCAGGTGCCAGACTGCCTGGGTCTATAACCCAGCTCCACCACTTCGTGGCTTTCTGACAAGTTATCCAGCTTTTCAGTGCTTCAGTTTTCTCTTCCATAAAGCATGAACAATAATAATGATAAAGTTATTACTTAGATTATGAGTAGCCTTAGATTATGAGGCTATTGGAACTGTGCCTGGAACCTGGTGTTAGTTAATATCTAATTACAGCACTGTGAGTCCAGGTTACCTCAGCTTCTGATTTTTTCATATAAAGAGAAATCCAGAATACTATGTGAAATTTCTCAATGTTTGGAGTGTTGGCTTGTTTAAATCAAAGTGTGACACTGTAGGCGGTGACTGTGCAACCTCCTGGAACTGTACTGTCTGGCCAGCTCGCACCAAGTACTTGTTGACAATGGTGTGCTGACAGTGCCACCTGCCCGTTTTCTCCGATCCCCAAATCATATGTACAGATGCTTTCATCTTTTCAGGGGGATGCCTCACACTTAGAATATCCCAGAGGGAATTTGTGATATGCCTACCCCTCATCACCATTCTTCCTTCAGTCTCCCTCCTCTCAGTAGATGGCACCCACCACCATTTGCCAATGCCAGAAACCTGGGAGTCACCCTTGGTTCCTTTTCTAATCTCCTTCCAGGCCCACCTCCAGCGGCTGTGCAGTGAAAGCTGCCTGAGAGAACCAAGGAGGCTAGGGTGGGGCCTGGAATCCAACCTCCAGCTGTGTGCCCCAGGGAAGGGCAGTGTATGCTAGAAGGCATGGGACTGCTGCTTGCCACGGGCAGTTGAAGTAGCAGACTCCAGTCCCTTCCCTCTCCTCCGAGCTCTCCTCCCAGTGCATTACCAAGTCTCTCAGTATTTCCTCAACTGTTCTTGAATCTGTCCACTTGCCTCCATCTCCACTGTCCAGTGTAAGCCACGCTTATTTTCCATTTTCCATTTGCTTTCCAACTGCCTTGCTGCTTCTTTGTTCATATACCCCTCCAGATGTTCCCACCTATTTGCCAGGGGAAGTGATCTTTCTAAAAGAACAAATTGAATATATTACTCCCCTGCTTAGAATCCTTTGATCACTTCCTCCTGTTCTTAAGGCAAAGGTCTAATTCATAGCCTAATTCTCAGGCCCATCCCCAGCTATTCTGCTCTTGCTTAAGTTACCCTGGGCTTCCTTCTCACATTGTCTTAGGCTTTATCATGCCCCAACAACTCCTACTGCTTTCAGGACTCATTTAATATTTTTCTTAAATGGGAGGACTTCTTTACCTCCACATTAAATTTCACCCCCTTGAGCTGTGCTGTCTTAGCACCCTGCCCTCTTCCTTCGTAGAGCTTAGCTCTGTTACTGAAATGTACACATTGCAAACATATGCATAAAATTCTGTAGCTGTTATTTCTCTTTAAATGATGCAGACTTTCTCATAGACTCTCATTCTATTGGGGATTGGACTAAACTTAAATTTGCCAACTTAAGTTATATTAGTCTCATTTTGAGTAAACATCCAATCAGTTCAAAGTTGCAGTCCTGTCAGAACTTTCCCAAGATGTCCAGTGGGATCAAAGGCAAGATTGGAGGACATGGCCTGAGAGGTCTCAGATCTTTGTGCAGAGCTGTGAGCTAGCTGTAGCTTGGGTGCTCATTGGTCTCTGCTCCCAAGTCACTCCTGGTCCTACAGCCCTCTGGCATCAGCTGCTTAAGTTGTTGGCTGGCAGGTTCGCGATGTGTTGCTTCAGTACCTTGAAAGCCCAGTGTCTCCCCTTCCGACCTCAACTCCGCCCCCAATGTTGCCCCAGCTGACTTGGGAGCATTTCAGCTCTCACTGGGGTCTTCAGCTCTGCTCATCCTTGGAGTTGTAGCCACATTTTCCAGCTACTCCCTGCCAATTAGTCCATCACTGCACCTGGTTTAGGATCACCTGGCTCCTTGCACAGTGCACACTGGCCCATGCATAACCCTCAACTGTGTTTCCTGCTTGCTTGACAGGGAGCATACAGAGAAGTCTGGTTTCGGGCACACTACTTGCAAGTTATGGACACCCAACAGCATTATCTCAGACTCTTCTTTCTCCCCAGTGGGGAGGGAGCCCTGCCCAGTATGAGATTTCTGCTGTAAATGGGCAGCCGTCCAAGCTGGGCTAGGGAAAGGGGGCTTCTAGTCCCACTCCACAACCCCACTTAATTGGATCCTTCTATACCCCTACCTCAGGGTTAGACTCCAAATGTAGAGGAACATTGAAACACTCCTTATCTTACCTCTTTCTCCTCGAAATTTATTTTTATCTCCCCAATTCCTATTTTCTCTTTGGATCTCAGCTTAAGGCTCAGGGAGGCCTTTCCTGGCCTTTCAGGTTAGATTCACTGTAATTTCACAAGGGCAGAAACCACCTTGTTCATCTCTTGTCCTCAGTGCCTAAGGCAGTGCTTGGCACACAATGCCAAAATACAGACTAGAAATGCAACAAAAATTTTCTGGACAAATATTGCTAATCTGTCTTTACCCATAATAAATATTAAGGTCAGGAGGCCAGGGGGTACATATAATAAATCCCTCTATCATGGAGAACTTTGGAGTCAATTCCTGGCCCTACTATTCATTCATACAACAAGCACTTTTTGAGAATTTATGTCTGCAATGCACTGGGCTTGCTATTGGAAGTAAAGGAGTCAATCGTTTAAAACATTTTTATTAGACATTTAAACATCTAAAAAAGGATGACATATCTGTAAAGCATAAAAAATTATAAAGCTACTTAAAACTACCACCAGCTCCAGTGATAAATCTTTACATAATGAGAACAGACTGAAGGGGTACAAAACAGATCCCTGGAGACCATCTGGAACCCTGCAGCAGTCTTGGACAGAAAGATGATGGGGTCTGGGGAAGGGTGGTACAGGGAGAAAGAAAAGGTATTTAGGAGGAAAGCTGGACTTGATGAATTGTCGCTCACTAGTTAAGTGACCTAGTTAAGTCCCAACCTTTCCGAGCCTCAGTTTCTGCACCTGTAAAATAGATTAGTAATAACTATCGTTATTTGTATCCCTAACACCCAGCACAAAGCTTGGTACAAGATGTCCCGCACACAAAAATCATAGCTAATGTTGTTATTGCTGTGGAAGCTTCATATTTTATCAAACGCGGCGCTGGAACTCGCCCCCTTCTTCTAAGGAGAATGATAAGCGATGGTGCTTTGCCGGAACCGACGCTCATCCTCTGCAGCTAGCTGCGCGGAGCCTGGGCCAGTGCCTGCCCCGGCGTAGGCCCTAGCACCCAGCCGGCGTCCCGGCCCCGGCCCCGCCCACACCCCGGCGAGCCCTGCCCCCTGGCCGTGCGCGCCACCGCTGCTGCTGCCGCCACCGCCTCCGCGCGCGCGCCCCGCCCCGCCCCGCCCCTGCTGCTGACGTGCGGGGCTGAACGGGAGGGGCGGGCTCGCCGAACCGTGTGCTTCCGCGGGCTCCGGGGTCGCTGGGGCCTCGTGGCGGGGCGGCTCGGCGGGGCGGCTCCACGGGGCTTCGCCCACGCCCTTGCCTCCCCTGTGCCCTCTCGCGGTTCCCGGCGGGGCCTGTGCTTCAGCCGGAGATCCGGGAAAGGGTGAGAGTGTTGGCGGGAGCGGAGGGAGACCGACCGGCGCGCGACCCGCTCTCTGGAGCATTGTCTGGGCGGGGGTGGCGCGGGCACGTGCGCGCCCCTCCCCCACCGCGCGGCCGCGCGGCCCCCCAGTCCCCCGGAGGGAGGTGGGGAGCGGGTGACTGCCGAGCTGGGGATCGGAGGAGGAGGCTGCATCCGGGGTGAGTGTGTTTGCCGAGGAGTCTTCGAAGCGGGAACCTGGAATTGAGGTTTACAAGGGGGCCCTTTTCTAAGGGACACATCGCTTTCTGAGGGGACGGTGGTCCCTTGAGCCTCTGTGGCCGGAGCTTTTAAGATGTTAAGCTTGGTGGCCTGTGAAGGGATTGGAGGCGAGAGATTTGGCTCTGGCACCAGCAAGTTGTGATTTTGCCGACAAGAATGCTGGACTTCTCTCTCCAACCTGTCGCCATCCCTACCGTCCCCCTCCCGGTGGAGGATGAGCAGGGTATGAAAAGAGTGGAGGTATTCCAGGGTTATACCCGAGTTAAAGCACCGGAGGTGTGAGACAGTGTGGGGTCAGAGTAGAAAGCTTGGGAAAGTGAATAGTTGGAAGAAAGGCTGGTTTGGTGGGTTATGGCCAGCTTGCGAAAGACAATGAGGTTTGTATCGTAAACCTTTTTTTTCCTATAATGAAGGTAATAACGTTAGAAAACAAACTAGAGGAAGATACCACCAATAATTCTACAACCCTGACACATCATTCTTAGAGTTTTGATACATGTCTGCTAATATTTTCGTCTACGCTTATAGCAGTTTACCTACAATTTTCCATTTCCTTTTCTCTTTAACGTGTAGAATTAAGGTGAAATATGTAGCATTCAGCAATATCATATCCTCTTTCTTAATAAACAAGTAGCAAGTATTCATCATAGAAAAATTTTTAAATACAGGTAACCAAGACGAAGAAAAGTACCTAGTTTTTACTGTTTTACTACCTAGGGATATTATCACTGAGTGTGTATTTTGGGTTGTGTATATTTTCAAAGATAGGAGCTGGTGATACCCTGATTAGGAATTTAGTTTTTATGGAAATCCTTTGAAGGTTTTAAGAAGGCAGGTAGCAAAATCCGACTGTTTTATGGAGGAAGAGGACAAGAGTGGAAGCTGAGAAATCAGAAAACTGTGTGCAGTACTTTGGACTAGGTCCACGGCAGAAGAGATGGACAAGAGTAGAAAAATTTTTAAATATTTTGGAGGTAGAATGACCAAGACTTGCAAGTGGATTTGGTAAGGAAAAAGGATAATTCTTTGCTTTTTGATACTTATTTTGAGCAACTAGAGTAGATGGTGGCATTCGCTGAGAAGGAAAATGGAAAAGAAATTTGAGGTGGGAGAAATGATGAGTTCTGTTTCTGGTGTATTGAATTTGAGATGCGTATTAGTTATGAAATCGGTATGTCAGGAGGCAGTTGGATGTACCTGTTTGGAACTCTGGGGAGAGAGTACTTAGCAGATGGGCTATATGAGATCGCTTAGGGAAAGAGTGTTGCTGAAGAAGTGAACATGGAGTCTCAGGCATTCCAATATTTTGAAGTCTAGTGGAGGAAGAAAGGAGCACAGGGCAGAAGAAGGCAGTGAGGTGGGAAAAAAGGAGGAGGCTGGCGTCATGGAAGCCAAGACAGATACATTTATGGAAGATGGAGAGTTGATCTGTCAGTCGTTATGAGATGTTTAATGAAGTGCCCTGTTGGATTTCGCAGTGTGGAGGTTATTGGTTTTGGTTGTTATCATCTTAACCGTTTTAAGTGGTATGAAATATATTCATAATGTTGTGCAACCATCACCACCATCCATCTCCATAAATCTTTTCATTTTGTAAAACTGAAACTACATACTCATTCAACAGTAACTCCGCATTCCCCCGTGCCATCGGGAACATCCTTCTTTCTCTATGATTTTGATTACTCTTAAGTACCTTGCATAAGTAGAATCATAACAGTGTTTGTCTTTTTGTGACTGGCTTATTTACCATAATGTCCTCAAGGTTCATCCATGTTGTACATATGTCAGGATTTCCATCCTTTTTAAGGCCAAATAATCAGTGTATGTATGTATGACATTTTGTTTATCCATTCATCTGTCAATGAATACTTGGGTTGTTTCCATCTTTTGGCTATTGTGACTAATGCTGATTAAGAACGTGAATGTAGAGATAACTGGTATATACCTAAAAGTGGAATTGCTGGATCATATGGTAACTCTATCTTTAATTTTTTGAGGAATCACCACACTGTTAAATAGCAGCTGCACCGTTTTACATTCCTACCAACACTGCACAAGGGTTCCAATTTCTTCACATCCTGGCCAACACTTGTTGTTTTCTGTTTTTGCTTACTTTTTAATAGTATTCATCCTAGTGGGTGTGAGGTGCTATGTCATTGTAATTTTGATTTGGACTCCCCTAATATTAGTGATGTCATCTATTCATTAGCTTATTGGCTATTTGCATATCTCCTTTGGAGAGGTGTCTATTCAAATCCTTTGCTTATTTTTGAATGTCTTTTGTTGTTGAGTTTTAGGAGTTCTCTCCATATACTGGATGTTAATCCCTTGCTAGATATATGACTTGCAAATATTTTCTCTCAGTCTGTGGGTTGCCATTTTGCGCTATGGATAGATAGTGTTGTTTGATGCACAAATTTAAAAAAATTTTGTCAAGTTTCATTTGTCTTTTTCTTCTTTTTCTTTCTGTCTGTGCCTTTGTCATCCAAGAAATCATTGCCCAATCCAATGTCATGAAGCTTTTGTCTAATTTTTTCTTCTAAGAGTTTTATTGTTTTGAGACTTACATAGAGGTCTTTGATCCATTTTGAGTTAATTTTTGTATATGGTGTTTGGTAAGGGTCTGACTTTATTCTTTTGCATATAGACACTCAGTTTTCCCAACACCATTTGTTAAAAATGCTGCCCTTTTCCTACTGAATGGTCTTAGCACCCTTGCCAAAAATCATTTGACCATATCTATATGCAAGGACTTATTTCTGGGTGCCCTGTTCTATTCCATTGGTCTATATAGTACCACACCTTTGCCAGTACCATACCTTTTTGATTTCTATAAATTTTAATAAGTTTTGAAATCAGGAAGTATGAGTCTTGCAGTTTTGATCTTTCTCAAGATTGTTTTGGTTATTCAGGATCCCTTGAGATTCCACATGAGTTTTAGGATGTTTTTTTTATTTCTGCAAAAAAAAAGTCATTGGGATTTTGATAGGAATTGTATTGAATCTGTAGGTGACTTTGGGTAGTATTGACTTTTTTAACAATATTGTTTTCCAATCCATGAATATGGGATTTGTCTCCATTTACTTATGTCTTTAATTTCTTTTAGCAACGTTTTGTAGATTTCATTGTACAAATCTTTACCTCCTTGGTTAATTCCTAAGTGCTTTGTTCTTTTTGATGCTATTTCATAAGTAGAATTGTTTTTATAATATCCTTTTCAGATTGTTCATTGTTTGTGTATAGAAATGCAACTGATTTTTGTGTGTGGACATAGTATCCTGCTACTTTGCTGAATTCATTTATTCTAACAGTTTTTTTTTTTTTTGTGGAACCTTTAGTTTTTCTACATACAAGTTCATATCCCCCCATTAAAAAAAAATGCTTTTATATTTATTCAGTGGATACACTGTAATTTACTATGGACTGTTTCCAGTTTTTTATTGTAAAATCTACAGGAAGAGGCAAACTGATATTTAAATTGTAGATCTGTATGTGCAGACCACTTATGTATATCACCTTGTCTTCAGAGTAATTTTTTAGGATAGATTTTCAGAAATACTTGCTCATCCTGTCTTCTCATTCAACCGTAGATTTTTATTTTAATCTCCCTTGCCACCTCCTTGAATTGGCTCCCTTAAGTCTTGCCCCCCTTTCATCTTGCCCCCTGTTTTCTACATGGCTACCAAATGGAGGGTGAGGGTTGGTGCACTTTTCCCTCTTAGAAAACAAGACTTATGAAGCAGACTGTTTCTATAACATCTGTTCTGTGGAGTTAGGAAAAGAAAGTTTTTGAAAGCTGAAGTGCACTTCATGAATGAGTCATAACTTAATTTGATTCTTGTAAGGTGAATAGCATTTCAGTAAGTGGAGAGAAGGTAGAGGTGAAATATGAACCATTGGAGGGTAACTGTGAGGTGTTCAGGCATGTGAACGTTGATGACTGCAGGCAAGAAGTAGAAGAACTGGTTCTCCTAGCGAAGGTTTATTCTGTTTATCTGAGGAGTGAGCTATAAGGGTGTGTGCGGGCAGGGTGGGTGACACAGCCTGTTAGGTGATGGGAATGAAGGCTGCGGGGGAGGAGAAAGCTGAGGGTGGGGCTTCAACTTTATTTGTAATGTTTTTATTCACAGAGTTGTGGATACATTGGTGACTGTTATCTATTTTGTTTTTTAAAAATCACTTTGAGAGTGTGTATACTTTTAAAATTGAGGTATAATTCACATGTCAAATTCACCATTTTTTTTTCAATTTCAGTCATTGCTTTATTTTATCATTAAACAAATAGCAACAATCAAGTCTAGCTCTGATTCATATAACAGACATTAGTTAAGTAAACTGACTCTAAATTTGGTAGAATTAGAAACTGGGGTATTAGGACTTCCTACACTAAGACTAGGATAAAGGTTTATAAGAAGGCATGATGAGGTTGGGATTTCTGCAGGTGAAGGCAGGCTAATGCTGCCCAGCAGCCTCATGGACTACTTACTACCTGTCAGAATTACCTTGGCTTCAGGTCTGTCCATAGCCTTGCCATTTCAGAAGTTTTACCTTATCAGTGGCCTGGAGTTGATGGGACTTAAGGTTATTGATTCATGATAACTAAATGCACAAAGCACTGAGTTATGTAGTCAACTAGGCCAATTAATAAAAAAAAAAATCACCATGCATTTTTTAAAATTTGGCCTATGTATTTTTTGCTTCGAGGAAGACAGCTTATCTGAAGGTTGGTGGGTGAACATGGAATCAAAATAAGAATCATTTGATTCAGATGTTTAATTGTATCAAGTCTGTTAGCCTGACGATCTATCTCCAAAGTAGAAATATTTCTGTCATATACAATAGATTTCCCTCAGTGCTTTGCCACCGTGTTGCACTTTTTATTAAACTCTTTCTCATTGACACATTCTTTTATTTTTAATTAAGGTATCACCGATACACAATCTTATGAAGGTTTCACATGAACAACATTGTGGTTTCAACATTCACCCTTATTATCAAGCTCCCCCCTCCCACCCCATTGCAGTCACTGTCAAAATTCACCATTTTAAAGTGTGTAACTCAGTGGCTTTGGTATATTCACAAGATTGTGCAACCATTATTACTATCTAAATCTGTAACATTTCCATCACTCAAGAAAGAAACCCTGTACCTATTAGCAGTCAATCCAAGTTTCCCCTTCCCATCATCCCCTGGCAGGTACTTTCTGTGTATAAGGATTTGCTTATTTCTGGATATTCCATATCAAAAATAGAACTGTATATCTACCACTGTGTTGTACACTTGAAACTCATGTAATGTAATACTGTGTGTCAACTACCCTTCAATAAAAAATAATTATTTAAAAAAAAAAAAAATAGAACTGTATAATTGTGGCTTTTGATAGCTGGTTTCCTTCACTTAGTATGATATTTTCAAAGTACATCTGTGTTGTAGCATGTCAGTACTTCATTCCTTTTTATTGCTTAATAATATTGCATTGTATAAATATACATTGTGTTTATCCAGTCATCAGTTGGTAGACATTTTGATTGTTTCTGCTTTTTACTTATTAGGAATAATGCTGTTATGAACATTCACATACAAGTTTTTGCTTGGAGATACATTTTCAGTTCTGTTGGCTATATACTTAGGAATGCAATTGCTGGATTATAGTAATTCTGTGTTTAACTTTTTGAGGAACTGCAAAACTGTTTTCATA
Source organism: Manis pentadactyla (assembly GCF_030020395.1). NCBI lineage: Eukaryota > Metazoa > Chordata > Mammalia > Pholidota > Manidae > Manis > Manis pentadactyla. The sequence continues at coordinate 113,878,757 of NC_080019.1, forward strand.
GTAGCTGCACCATTTTACATTTCCACCAACAATGTAAGAGGGTTCCCATTACATATTCTGTATACATTTTTGGTAGACTGTATTTAATAGTTGTGTGTGTGTGTTTTTACACATCTTCATTGAGGTACACTTGGCAACCACAAACCACTTGTGCTTGTGTAAAGTGTACAATTTGATAAATTTTGACATATTTATACACCTGTGAAACCCTCACCACAATCAAGATATTAAAGATATGCATCATGCCCCCAATTCTTCTTCTTTTTTTTTTTGAGAGGGCATCTCTCATATTTATTGATCAAATGGTTGTTAACAACAATAAAATTCTGTATAGGGGACTCAATGCACAAACATTAATCCACCCCAAGCCTAATTCTCATCAGTCTCTGATCTTCTGAAGCATAACAAACAAGTTCTAACATGGTGAACAAATTCTTACATAGTGAATAAGTTCTTACATGGTGAACAGTACAAGGGCAGTCATCACAGAAACTTTCGGTTTTGATCATGCATTATGAACTATAAACAATCAGGTCAAATATGAATATTCATTTGATTTTATACTTGACTTATATGTGAATCCCACATTTCTCCCTTATTATTATTATTATTATTATTATTTTTTTTTTTTAATAAAATGGTGAAGTGGTAGGTAGATGCAAGATAAAGGTAGAAACCATAGTTTAGTGCTGTAAGAAAGCAAAAGTAGATGATCAGGTGTGTGCCTGTAGACTAAGTATTAATCCAAGCTAGACAAGGGGAACAAAACATCCACGGATGCAGAAAATTTCTCTCAAAACTGGGGGGTGAGGTTCTAAGCCTCACCTCTGTTGATCCCCAGTTTCTCACCTGATGACCCCCCTGCGACTGTGCCTGTCTTAGGTTGTTCCTCCCTTGAGGAATCTTACCCGTCTCTGGCTAACCAGTCATCTTCCGGGGCCATACAGGGAAATGTTAAGTTGGTAAGTGAGAGAGAAGCCTTATTGTTTGAAATGGTTAGCTTTTTATTTCTTTGCATATTTATGCCCTGTGGCTTCTATGCCCAGCATTTGTCTTGAGGTATCTTTACCACTTGGAGGAGTTATGATACTCGGTAAATTTGATATGAGGCACGAATTCTATTTAAGAATTCGTTGTAATTAGGAAGGAAGAAGAAAAGCTATAGAAGTAGCAGGCGGGAGAAAACATGGGAAGATTGATTATTTCTTTGACATATCTTCTTGTAGAGTAACTTCAGCATGTATAGATTTTAAGCTACTACTTAAATTGCGCACACACATTAACATAATAGGAGTATAGTTACATAACCAAAGCATACCTGTAATTACCAGCCATCTCCAGTGAAACCAAGAAAACCAGTTAGGCACCCTAGGCATTTGTGAAAACTTATCAATGATATGATGGTTATTATCTAACTGAATTTGAATAGTTTGAGAAAAATCAGACAAATTAAAACAACCCATTCCTGGGCACTGTTCACATCCCATATGTTCTTTTAACAGTAAATACTCTGTAGTTGTAAGATTTTGGAGCGCTACAATTTGCACTTCTCCTAATTCTTGGTTGAGTTCCAACAGTATAGATCCAGTCAAATTTGTTGTTTTACTGTATGCACAGGCCAGCTTAGATATCTCCTTCATTCCCATGGCAAGTCCAGGAGCTGGTGGGATGAGTGCATCTACAGCTGTAGCAGTGCGTGGATCTTTGTTGGGGTTTTTTGATGATCATCTTCTGGCATGAGTCTTCCAGAGAGTGCTGATGTTGGAAGTTCTCTTTCATATCGTATCTTAGTTCATTTTCGGGGTAGCCAAATTAGGCTTTGATCTTCTGTATAAACACAAACAGACCTTTTGCCTACACTTTTATATGTCCTTTATATCATTGTGTAGAATTCATTAGAGGTCACCACATAGGAACTGCATTTTTTTTTTTTTAATCATTAATCTACACTTACATGACGAATACTTTGTTTACTAGGCTCTCCCCTATACCAGGTCCCCCCTATATACTCCTTTACAGTCACTGTCCATCAGCGTAGCAACCTGTTGTAGAATCACTACTTGTCTTCTCTGTGTTGTACAGCCCTCCCCTTTCTCCCACCCCGCTATGGATGCTAATCTTAATACCCCCCTACTTCTCCCCCCCTTATCCCTCCCTACCCACCCATCCTCCCCAGTCCCTTTCCCTTTGGTACCTGTTAGTCCATTCTTGAGTTCTGTGATTCTGCTGCTGTTTTGTTCCTTCGGTTTTTCCTTTGTTCTTATATTCCACAGATGAGTGAAATCATTTGGTATTTCTCTTTCTCTGCTTGGCTTGTTTCACTGAGCAAAATACCCTCCAGCTCCATCCATGTTGCTGCAAATGGTTGGATTTGCCCTTTTCTTATGGCTGAGTAGTATTCCATTGTGTATATGTACCACATCTTCTTTATCCATTCATCTATCGATGGACATTTAGGTTGCTTCCAATTCTTGGCTATTGTAAATAGTGCTGCGATAAACATAGGGGTGCACTGATCTTTCTCATACTTGATTGCTGCATTCTTAGGGTAAATTCCTAGGAGTGCAATTCCTGGGTCAAATGGTAAGTCTGTTTTGAGCATTTTGATGTACCTCCATACTGCTTTCCACAATGGTTGAACAAGTTTACATTCCCACCAGCAGTGTAGGAGGGTTCCGCTTTCTCCACAGCCTCGCCAACATTTGTTGTTGTTTGTCTTTTGGATGGCAGCCATCCTTACTGGTGTGAGGTGATACCTCATTGTAGTTTTAATTTGCATTTCTCTGATAATTAGCGATGTGGAGCATCTTTTCATGTGTCTGTTGGCCATCTGTATTTCGTTTTTGGAGAACCGTCTGTTCAGTTCCTTTGCCCATTTTTTAATTGGGTTATTTGTTTTTTGTTTGTTGAGGCGTGTGAGCTCTTTATATATTCTGGACGTCAAGCCTTTATCGGATGTGTCATTTTCAAAGATATTCTCCCATACTGTAGGGTTCCTTTTTGTTCTATTGATGGTGTCTTTTGCTGTACAGAAGCTTTTCAGCTTAATATAGTCCCACTTGTTCATTTTTGCTGTTGTTTTCCTTGCCTGGGGAGATATGTTCAAGAAGAGGTCACTCATGTTTATGTCTAAGAGGTTTGTGCCTATGTTTTCTTCCAAGAGTTTAATGGTTTCATGACTTACATTCAGGTCTTTGATCCATTTTGAGTTTACTTTTGTATATGGGGTTAGACGATGGTCCAGTTTCATTCTCCTACATGTAGCTGTCCAGTTTTGCCAGCACCACCTGTTGAAGAGACTGTCATTTCGCCATTGTATGTCCATGGCTCCTTTATCAAATATTAATTGACCATATATGTCTGAGTTAATGTCTGGATTGTCTAGTCTGTTCCATTGGTCTGTGGCTCTGTTCTTGTGCCAGTACCAAATTGTCTTGATTACTGTGGCTTTATAATAGAGCTTGAAGTTGGGGAGTGAGATCCCCCCTACTTTATTCTTCTTTATCAGGATTGCTTTGGCTATTCGGGGTCTTTGGTGGTTCCATATGAATTTTTGAATTATTTGTTCCAGTTCATTGAAGAATGTTGCTGGTAGTTTCATAGGGATTGCATCAAATCTGTATATTGCTTTGGGCAGGATGGCCATTTTGACGATATTAATTCTTCCTAGCCATGAGCATGGGATGCGTTTCCATCTGTTAGTGTCCCCTTTAATTTCTCTTAAGAGTGACTTGTAGTTTTCAGAGGTATAAGTCTTTCACTTCTTTGGTTAGGTTTATTCCTAGGTATTTTATTTTTTTGATGCAATTGTGAATGGGGTTGTTTTCCTGATTTCTCTTTCTGTTGGTTCATTGTTGGTATATAGGAAAGCCACAGATTTCTGTGTGTTGATTTTGTATCCTGCAACTTTGCTGTATTCCGATATCAGTTCTAGTAGTTCTGGGGTGGAGTCTTTAGGGTTTTTTATGTACAGTATCATGTCATCTGCAAATAGTGACAGTTTGACTTCTTCTTTGCCAATCTGGATTCCTTGTATTTTTTTGTTTTGTCTGATTGCCGTGGCTAGGACCTCTAGTACAATGTTAAATAACAGTGGGGAGAGTGGGCATCCCTGTTTAGTTCCCGATCTCAGCGGAAATGCTTTCAGCTTCTCGCTATTCAATATAATGTTGGCTGTGGGTTTTTCATAGATGGCCTTTATTATGTTGAGGTACTTGCCCTCTATTCCCATTTTGCTGAGAGTTTTTATCATGAATGGATGTTGAACTTTGTCAAATGCTTTTTCAGCATCTATGGAGATGATCATGTGGTTTTTGTCTTTGTTGATGTGGTGGATGATATTGATGGACTTTCGAATGTTGTGCCATCCTTGCATCCCTGGGATGAATCCCACTTGGTCATGGTGTACGATGGTTTTGATGTATTTTTGAATTCGGTTTGCTAAAATTTTGTTGAGTATTTTTGCGTCTACGTTCATCAGGGATATTGGTCTGTAGTTTTCTTTTTTGGTGGTGTCTTTGCCTGGTTTTGGTATTAGGGTGATGTTAGCTTCATAGAATGAGTTTGGGAGTATCCCCTCCTCTTCTATTTCTTGGAAAACTTTAAGGAGAATGGGTATTATGTCTTCCCTGTATGTCTGATAAAATTCCGAGGTAAATCCATCTGGCCCGGGGGTTTTGTTCTTTGGTAGTTTTTTGATTACCGCTTCAATTTCGTTGCTGGTAATTGGTCTGTTTAGATTTTCTGTTTCTTTTTGGGTCAGTCTTGGAAGGTTGTATTTTTCTAGGAAGTTGTCCATTTCTCCTAGGTTTCCCAGCTTGTTAGCATATAGGTTTTCATAGTATTCTCTAATAATTCTTTGTATTTCTGCGGGATCTGTTGTGATTTTTCCTTTCTCATTTCTGATACTGTTGATTTGTGTTGACTCTCTTTTCCTCTTAATAAGTCTGGCTAGAGGCTTATCTATTTTGTTTATTTTCTCGAAGAACCAGCTCTTGGTTTCATTGATTTTTGCTATTGTTTTATTCTTCTCAATTTTATTTATTTCTTCTCTGATCTTTATTATGTCCCTCCTTCTGCTGACCTTAGGCCTCATCTGTTCTTCTTTTTCCAATTTTGATAGTTGTGACATTAGACCGTTCATTTGGGATTGCTCTTCCTTTTTTAAATGTGCTTGGAGTGCTATATACTTTCCTCTTAAGACTGCTTTTGCTGCGTCCCACAGAAGTTGGGGCTTAGTGTTGTTGTTGTCATTTGTTTCCATATATTGCTGGATCTCAATTTTGATTTGGTCATTGATCCATTGATTATTTAGGAGCGTGTTGTTTAGCCTCCATGTGTTTGTGAGCCTTTTTGCTTTCTTTGAACAGTTTATTTCTAGTTTAGTGCCTTTGTGGTCTGAAAAGTTGGTTGGTAGGATTTCAATCTTTTGGAATTTACTGAGGCTCTTTTTGTGTCCTAGTATGTGGTCTATTCTGGAGAATGTTCCATGTGCACTTGAGAAGAACGTGTATCCTGTTGCTTTTGGATGTAGAGTTCTGTAGATGTCTATTAGGTCCATCTGTTCTAGTGTGTTGTTCAGTGCCTCTGTGTCCTTACTTATTTTCTGTCTGGTGGATCTGTCCTTTGGAGTGAGTGGTGTGTTGAAGTCTCCTAGAATGAATGCATTGCATTCTATTTCCTCCTTTAGTTCTGTTAATATTTGTTTCAGGTATGTTGGTGCTCCTGTATTGGGTGCATATATATTTATAATGGTTATATCCTCTTGATGGACTGAGCCCTTTATCATTATGTAATGTCCTTCTTTGTCTTTTGTTACTTTCTTTATTTTGAAGTCTGTTTTGTCTGATACCAGAATTGCAACACCTGCTTTCTTCTCTCTGTTGTTTGCTTGAAATATCTTTTTCCATCCCTTGACTTTAAGTCTGTGCATGTCTTTGGGTTTGAGGTGAGTCTCTTGTAAGCAGCATATGGATGGATCTTGCTTTTTTATCCATTCTATTACTCTGTGTCTTTTGATTGGTGCATTCAGTCCATTTACATTTAGGGTGATTATTGAAAGGTATGAATTTATTGCCATTGCAGGCTTTAAGTTTGTGGTTACCAAAGGTTTAGGGTTAGCTTCTTTACTGTCTTACTGTCTAACTTAACTCGCTTGTTGAGCTATTATAAACACAATCTGATGATTCTTTATTTCTCTCCCTTCTTATTCCTCCTCCTCCCTTCTTCATATGTTGGGTGTTTTGTTGTGTGCTCTTTTTAGGAGTGCTCCCATCTAGAGCAGTCCCTGTAGGATGCCCTGTAGAGGTGGTTTGTGGGAGGCAAATTCCCTCAACTTTTGCTTGTCTGGGAATTGTTTAATCCCTCCTTCATATTTAAATGATATTCGTGCTGGATACAGTAGTCTTGGTTCGAGGCCCTTCTGTTTCATTGCATTAAGTATATCATGCCATTCTCTTCTGGCCTGTAGGGTTTCTGTTGAGAAGTCTGATGATAGCCTGATGGGTTTTCCTTTGTAGGTAACCTTTTTTTTCTCTCTGGCTGCTTGTAATACTTTGTCCTTGTCTTTGATCTTTGCCATTTTAATTATTATGTGTCTTGGTGTTGCCCTCCTTGGATCCCTTGTCATGGGAGTTCTGTGTACCTCTGTGGTCTGAGAGGCCATTTCTTCCCCTAGTTTGGGGAAATTTTCAGCAATTATTTCTTCAAAGACATTTTCTATCCCCTTTTCTCTCTCTACTTCTTCTGGAATGCCTATGATTCTTATATTATTCCTTTTAGATTGATCACTCAGCTCTCTTAAAATTCTTTCATTCCTGGAGATCCTTTTATCTCTCTCTGCATCAGCTTCTCTGCGTTCCTGTTCTCTGTTTTCTAGTCCATTAATGGTCTCTTGCATCTCGTCCATTCTGTTGTGAAGTCCTTCCAGAGCTTGTTTTATTTCTGAATTCTCCTTCCTTAGTTCTTGCATATTTCTCTGCAAGTCCATCAGCATGGTTATGACTTTTGTTTTGAATTCTTTTTCAGAAAGACTGGCTAAATCTATCTCCCCAGATTCCTTCTCAGGGGAAGATGTAGCAGATGCTGAAGCTGTCTGGGTTAGTCTTGTCTGGATCATATTTTTTTGCCTTTTCATGTTGACAGGTGCTATTGACTGTCAGCTGGGAGGGCCAAAATTTTCACTTACTACTGGCCTTTCTTTACTGGGGCAACTGCGACCCCTAGTGGCTTGTGTTGGGTAATTGCGTGTAGAGTGGGTCTTTGTGTCTTGCCTGGCCGGGAGGGAGAAATTTCCCTTTCTGTGGGCGGAATTTGTCTCAGGCTGCTTCTCTGCTTTCGCAGCGCCCGGTGGGGTGATGGATGGGGGGGCTGCTTGACTGTTTGCCTCCGTGAGGGGTCTCAGAGCTGTTGCCCAGGGGGTTAGTGCACCCGGTTTTCCCTGTAATTTCCAGCTGCTGTACTGTGACCTGGGTTGTTTCCGTCAAGCTGTTAAGTCCCTGTCCCTTTAAGACTTTCAAAAAGCCCCCGCTTTTCTTTGTCACAGGGGCATCAGCTTCAGCACCCGCTCAGAGGTCTTACTCCCTGTTCCCCCAGTATCCAGGGTCCCCTGGGCATGTACTGTGTCTGCGCTCTGGCCCGGATGGCTGGGGCTGGGTGTTCGGCAGTCCTGGGCTCCGTCTCCCTCCCGCTCTGCCTATTGTTCTCCCGCCGGGAGCTGGGGGGAGGGGCGCTCGGGTCCCGCCGGGCCGGGGCTTGTATCTTACCCCTTTCACCAGTCGCTGGGTTCTCGCTGGTGTAGCTGCAGTCTGGCCACTGTCCTGCGTCTTCTGGTCTCTCTTTTAGGGCTAGTTGTGTTTGTTGTATTTTCAAAAGTATATATGTTTTTGGGAGGAGATTCCCACTGTCCTACTCACGCCGCCATGTTGGCTCCGCCCCTGGAAGTTCTTTTTCATATCGTATCTTAGTTCATTTCCGGGGTAGCCCAATTAGGCTTTGATCCTCTGTATAAACGTAAACAGACCCTTTGCCTACACTTTTATATGCCCTTTATACCCTTGTGTAGGACGCATTGGAGGTCTCCACACAGGAACTGCCTTTTTTTTTTTTTTTTTGGTATCATTAATCTACACTTACATGATGAATATTATGTTTACTAGGCTCTCCCCTATACCAGGTCCCCCCTATAAACCCCTTTACAGTCACTGTCCATCAGCATAGCAAATGTTGTAGAATCACTACTTGCCTTCTCTGTGTTGTACAGCCCTCCCTTTCTCCCACCCCCCATGCATGCTAATCTTAATACCCCCCTTCTTCTCCCCCCACTTATCCCTCCCTACCCACCCATCCTCCCCAGTCCCTTTCCCTTTGGTACCTGTTAGTCCATTCTTGAGTTCTGTGATTCTGCTGCTGTTTTGTTCCTTCAGTTTTTCCTTTGTACTTATATTCCACAGATGAGTGAAATCATTTGGTATTTCTCTTTCTCCGCTTGGCTTGTTTCACTGAGCATAATGCCCTCCAGCTCCATCCATGTTGCTGCAAATGGTTGGATTTGCCCTTTTCTTATGGCTGAGTAGTATTCCATTGTGTATATGTACCACATCTTCTTTATCCATTCGTCTATCGATGGACATTTAGGTTGCTTCCAATTCTTGGCTATTGTAAATAGTGCTGCGATAAACATAGGGGTGCACTGATCTTTCTCATACTTGATTGCTGCATTCTTAGGGTAAATTCCTAGGAGTGCAATTCCTGGGTCAAATGGTAAGTCTGTTTTGAGCATTTTGATGTACCTCCATACTGCTTTCCACAATGGTTGAACTAACTTACATTCCCACCAGCAGTGTAGGAGGGTTCCCCTTTCTCCACAGCCTCGCCAACATTTGTTGTTGTTTGTCTTTTGGATGGCAGCCATCCTTACTGGTGTGAGGTGATACCTCATTGTAGTTTTAATTTGCATTTCTCTGATAATTAGTGATGTGGAGCATCTTTTCATGTGTCTGTTGGCCATCTGTATTTCTTTTTTGGAGAACTGTCTGTTCAGTTCCTCTGCCCATTTTTTAATTGGGTTATTTGTTTTTTGTTTGTTGAGGCGTGTGAGCTCTTTATATATTCTGGACGTCAAGCCTTTATCGGATGTGTCATTTTCAAATATATTCTCCAATACTGTAGGGATCCTTTTTGTTCTATTGATGGTGTCTTTTGCTGTACAGAAGCTTTTCAGCTTAATATAGTCCCACTTACTCATTTTTGCTGTTGTTTTCCTTGACCGGGGAGATATGTTCAAGAAGAGGTCACTCATGTTTATGTCTAAGAGGTTTTTGCCTATGTTTTCTTCCAAGAGTTTAATGGTTTCATGACTTACATTCAGGTCTTTGATCCATTTTGAGTTTACTTTTGTATATGGGGTTAGACAATGGTTCAGTTTCATTCTCCTACATGTAGCTGTCCAGTTATGCCAGCACCATCTGTTGAAGAGACTGTCATTTCGCCATTGTATGTCCATGGCTCCTTTATCAAATATTAATTGACCATATATGTCTGGGTTAATGTCTGGATTCTCTAGTCTGTTCCATTGGTCTGTGGCTCTGCTCTTGTGCCAGTACCAAATTGTCTTGATTACTATGGCTTTATAGTAGAGTTTGAAGTTGGGGAGTGAGATCCCCCCTACTTTATTCTTCTTTCTCAGGATTGCTTTGGCTATTCGGGGTCTTTGGTGTTTCCATATGAATTTTTGAACTATTTGTTCCAGTTCATTGAAGAATGTTGCTGGTAGTTTCATAGGGATTGCATCAAATCTGTATATTGCTTTGGGCAGGATGGCCATTTTGACGATATTAATTCTTCCTAGCCACGAGCATGGGATGAGTTTCCATCTGTTAGTGTCCCCTTTAATTTCTCTTAAGAGTGACTTGTAGTTTTCAGAGGTATAAGTCTTTCACTTCTTTGGTTAGGTTTATTCCTAGGTATTTTTTTTTTTTGATGCAATTGTGAATGGAGTTGTTTTCCTGATTTCTCTTTCTGTTGGTTCATTGTTAGTGTATAGGAAAGCCACAGATTTCTGTGTATTGATTTTGTATCCTGCAACTTTGCTGTATTCCGGTATCAGTTCTAGTAGTTTTGGGGTGGAGTCTTTAGGGTTTTTTATGTACAGTATCATGTCATCTGCAAATAGTGACGGTTTAACTTCTTCTTTACCAGTCTGGATTCCTTGTATTTTTTTGTTTTGTCTGATTGCCGTGGCTAGGACCTCCAGTACTATGTTAAATAACAGTGGGGAGAGTGGGCATCCCTGTCTAGTTCCCGATCTCAGAGGAAATGCTTTCAGCTTCTCGCTGTTCAATATAATGTTGGCTGTGGGTTTATCATAGATGGCCTTTATTATGTTGAGGTACTTGCCCTCTATTCCCATTTTGCTGAGAGTTTTTATCATGAACGGATGTTGAACTTTGTCGAATGCTTTCTCAGCATCTATGGAGATGATCATGTGGTTTTTGTCTTTGTTTTTGTTGATGTGGTGGATGATGTTGATGGACTTTCGAATGTTGTACCATCCTTGCATCCCTGGGATGAATCCCACTTGGTCATGGTGTACGATGGTTTTGATGTATTTTTGAATTCGGTTTGCTAAAATTTTGTTGAGTATTTTTGCGTCTACGTTCATCAGGGATATTGGTCTGTAGTTTTCTTTTTTGGTGGTGTCTTTGCCTGGTTTTGGTATTAGGGTGATGTTAGCTTCATAGAATGAGTTTGGGAGTATCCCCTCCTCCTCTATTTTTTGGAAAACTTTAAGGAGAATGGGTATTATGTCTTCCCTGTATGTCTGATAAAATTCCGAGGTAAATCCATCTGGCCCGGGGGTTTTGTTCTTTGGTAGTTTTTTGATTACCACTTCAATTTTGTTGCTGCTAATTGGTCTGTTTAGATTTTCTGTTTCTTTCTGGGTCAGTCTTGGAAGGTTGTATTTTTCTAGGAAGTTGTCCATTTCTCCTAGGTTTCCCAGCTTGTTAGCATATAGGTTTTCATAGTAGTCTCTAATAATTCTTTGTATTTCTGTGGGGTCTGTTGTGATTTTTCCTTTCTCATTTCTGATACTGTTGATTTGTGTTGACTCTCTTTTCTTCTTGTTAACTCTGGCTAGAGGCTTATCTATTTTGTTTATTTTGTTGAATAACCAGCTCTTGGTTTCATTGATTTTTGCTATTGTTTTATTCTTCTCAATTTTATTTATTTCTTCTCTGATCTTTATTATGTCCCTCCTTCTGCTGACCTTAGGCCTCATTTGTTCTTCTTTTTCCAATTTCGATAATTGTGACATTAGACCATTCATTTGGGATTGTTCTTCCTTTTTTAAATTTGCTTGGATTGCTATATACTTTCCTCTTAAGACTGCTTTTGCTGTGTCCCACAGAAGTTGGGGCTTAGTGTTGTTGTTGTCATTTCATTTGTTTCCATATATTGCTGAATCTCCATTTTGATTTGGTCATTGATCCATTGATTATTTAGGAGCGTGTTGTTAAGCCTCCATGTGTTTGTGAGCCTCTTTGCTTTCTTTGTACAGTTTATTTCTAGTTTTATGCCTTTGTGGTCTGAAAAGTTGGTTGGTAGGATTTCAATCTTTTGGAATATACTGAGGCTCTTTTTGTGGCCTAGTATGTGGTCTATTCTGGAGAATGTTCCATGTGCACTTGAGAAGAATGTATATCCGGTTGCTTTTGGATGTAGAGTTCTATAGATGTCTATTAGGTCCATCTGCTCTACTGTGTTGTTCAGTGCTTCCGTGTCCTTATTTATTTTCTGCCCGGTGGATCTATCCTTTGGGGTGAGTGGTGTGTTGAAGTCTCCTAGAATGAATGCATTGCAGTCTATTTCCCCCTTTAGTTCTGTTAGTATTTGTTTCACATATGCTGGTGCTCCTGTGTTGGGTGCATATATATTTAGAATGGTTATATCCTCTTGTTGGACTGAGCCCTTTATCATTATGTAGTGTCCTTCTTTATCTCTTGTTACTTTCTTTGTTTTGAAGTCTGTTTTGTCTGATATTAGTACTGCAACCCCTGCTTTCTTCTCGCTGTTGTTTGCTTGAAATATGTTTTTCCATCCCTTGACTTTTAGTCTGTACATGTCTTTGGGTTTGAGGTGAGTGTCTTGTAAGCAGCACATAGATGGGTCTTGCTTTTTTATCCTTTCTATTACTCTATGTCTTTTGATTGGTGCATTCAGCCCATTAACATTTAGGGTGACTATTGAAAGATATGTACTTATTGCCATTGCAGGCTTTAAATTTGTGATTACCCAAGGTTCAAGGTTAGCCTCTTTAGTATCTTACTACCTAACTTAGCTCGCTTATTGAGCTGTTATATACACTGTCTGGAGATTCTTTTCTTCTCTCCCTTCTTATTCCTCCTCCTCCATTCTTCATATGTTGGGTGTTTTGTGCTGTGCTCTTTCTAGGAGTGCTCCCCTCTAGAGCAGTCCCTGTAAGATGTTCTGTAGAGGTGGTTTGTGGGAAGCAAATTCCCTCAGCTTTTGTTTGTCTGGGAATTGTTTAATCCCACCGTCATATTTGAATGATAGTCGTGCTGGATACAGTATCCTTGGTTCAAGGCCCTTCTGTTTCATTGTATTAAATATATCATGCCATTCTCTTCTGGCCTGTAGGGTTTCTGTCGAGAAGTCTGATGTTAGCCTGATGGGTTTTCCTTTATAGGTGACCTTTTTCTCTCTAGCTACCTTTAAAACTCTTTCCGTGTCCTTGATCTTTGCCATTTTAATTATTATGTGTCTTGGTGTTGTCCTCCTTGGATCCTTTCTGTTGGGGGTTCTGTGTATTTCCGTGGTCTGTTCGATTATTTCCTCCCCCAGTTTGGGGAAGTTTTCAGCAATTATTTCTTCTAAGATACTTTCCATCTCTTTTCCTCTGTCTTCTTCTTCTGGAACCCCTATAATACGGATATTGTTCCTTTTGGATTGGTCACACAGTTCTCTTAATATTGTTTCATTCCTGTAGATCCTTTTATCTCTCTCTATGTCAGCTTCTAAGCGTTCCTGTTCTCTGGTTTCAATTCCGTCAATGGCGTCTTGCATCCTATCCATTCTGCTTATAAACCCTTCCAGAGTTTGTTTCATTTCTGTAATCTCCTTTCTGGCATCTGTGATCTCCCTCCGGACTTCATTCCATTTCTCTTGCGTATTTCTCTGCATCTCTGTCAGCATGTTTATGATTCTTATTTTGAATTCTTTTTCAGGAAGACTGGTTAGGTCTGTCTCCTTCTCTGGTGTTGTCTCTGTGATCTTTGTCTGCCTGTAGCTTTGCCTTTTCATGGTGATAGGAATAGTTTGCAGAGCTGGGATGAGTGACGGCTGGAAGAACTTCCCTTCTTGTTGATTTGTGGCCCTCCTCTCCTGGGAGAACAGCGACCTTTAGTGGCTTGTGCTGGGCAGCTGCGCGCAGACAGGGTTTCTGCTTCCTGCCCGGTTGCTATGGAGTTAATCTCCGCTGTTGCTGTGGGCGTGGCCTGGCTTGGGCAGCTGCTCCAAAGTGGTGGAGTTGCATTGGTGGGGGAGCGGCTGGGAGGCTATTTATCTCCGTAAGGGGCCTCCCTGCTCCCTGCAGCTCAGGGGTTAGGGTGCCCATAGATCCCCGGATTCCCTCTCTGGATTAAGTGTCCCTCCCTGTCCCTTTAAGATTTCCAAAAAGCACCCGCCAAAACAAAACAACAACCGCAAAGAAAAAAAGAAAAAAAAATTTTTTAATTAAAAAAAAAAAAAAAAGGGTGGCCGCTCGTTTTTCTTTATTCTCTGGCGCCAGCCTCAGGCATCTGCTCACCGGTCTTGCTGCCCTGTTTCCCTAGTATTGGGGTCCCTATCCCTTTAAGACTTCCAAAAAGCGCTCGCCAAAACAAAACAGAAAAAAAAAAATGGTGACTCGCTTTTCTGGTGTCGTCCGGTGCCAGGCCTCCGGTGCCCGCTCACTGTTCTTGCTGCCCTGTTTCCCTAGTATTGGGGTCCCTATCCCTTTAAGACTTCCAAAAAGCGCTCGCCAAAACAAAACAGAAATAAAAAGAAAAAAAATTGGTCACTCGCTTTTCTTATGTCCTCCGGCGCCCGGCCTCCGGTGCCCGCTCACTGTTCTTGCTGCCCTGATTCCCTAGTATCCAGGGGCCTCTGCGCACACACTGTGTCTGCACTCTGACCTGGATGGCTGGGGCTGGGGTTTCGGCAGTCCTGGGCTCTGTCTCCCTCCCGCCGGGATTTGCGGGAATGGGCGCTCGGCTCCCGCCGGGCCGGGGCTTGTATCTTACCCCCTTCACGAGGCGCTGGGTTCTCTCAGGTGCAGATGTGGTCTGGATATTGTCCTGTGTCCTCTGGTCTTTATTCTAGGAAGAGTTGTCTTTGTTATATTTTCATAGATATATGTGGTTTTGGGAGGAGATTTCCGCTGCTCTACTCACGCCGACATCTTCCAATCCCTGTTAATAAGCTTTAAAAACAAAATAATATTTGGATTCAGGGCCTCTGCAAAAATACTCATTTATATTCTGAATTAGAGCAGGTAGGTAGTGATGGTGAACAAACGTTAAATGGCTTGATTCAGGATGTTTATAAATGCTGGAGGATTTTAGAACAATTAAATTTAAGGATACTACACAAGGTAACAGTTATAGGAAAAGCGTTCTTAGGTCTAGGATTTACATATATGTTAGTACATGATGAGTCTCTCTCCCCACTGAAGTGAGTCTATCTCCGGGATAGGTGAAAGAAATGGACTGAGAGCCAAGAGACTTTTAAAACTTCATTTCTGTTTTAACTTTAAGTGAATAAAAGTAAATATTTTTGAGTTAGCATTTTATTTTCATTTATTTTAAAACATTTTACTACCTCAATAAATACACATTGTATATTTTTGCCTTAATTAGGTAAATGTCTCCATCAGTGGCAGAGCAGAAGTTTGGAAATCAGGGGGCTCTGTTTGTCTTTTCTGTGTCACAGATAACGTCCTAATAGCCAACTCGAACAACTGCCCTGGACCTTTTTTCTCATCTGTGTGTCAGTAGACCCTCACTGCCCAGTAAGGGGATCACTAGCCACAGGTGGTTATTGATCCTTTGGAATAATGGCTAGTCCAAATTGAGATATACTCTAAGTGTAAAATATACATTGGATTTTAGAGACTTAGTGCACAGATAAGAATGTAAAATGCCTTATTGCAAATTTATTTTGATTACATTATTGGAAAAATACTATTTTGGGTACATTGGTTAACTGAAATATTAAAATTAATTTCACCCATTTCATTTTCCTTTTTTTAATGTGGCTGCTAGAAAATTTAAATTCCATTTGTGGTTCACATTTTTTTCATTTGAACAGTGCTGGTGTGGACAGCATTTCCTAAACTGTCTCATGAAATATTAGTGAGTATTCAATCAAACACTGTTTGGAAGAGGAGCAGTGTCTAATAGAACTGTTTGTAATGATAAATACGTTCTGTATCTGCATTGCCCAATATAATAGCAACTAACCACTGGTAGGTATTGAGCACTTGAAATGTGGCTAGTTCTGAAATGTGAATGAAAGGGACTGAATTTTAAATTTAATTTTACTTTAAATAGCCACATATGGGTAGCATCCAATATATAGGAACAGTGCAGATCTAGATTTGTGGGATTGTTTTGGTCAAAGACTTGTTTACCATATTGTAAACTTGTTTAACATTAGTCTGTACAGTTTGTGTTTATTAGGAGTAATAATAAATTATCATTAACATTAATTTATTGAGTACCTATTGTATCGTAGGCACTGTGTAAATAGTAGAGAGAGGATTTGTGTAATAAATTACTCACTGAGACCTAAACTATATTGCTTATATTTTATAATATGTTAGATGAATTGTGAATTCCAAGATACTGTGTGGGCTTACCATGCTTTCATCAGTCTAATTTTTTTCCTTTCTTTACGAGGGTCCTTATGAAAGCCTGGCTCCGTATGAAAAGTCTGAACAATGTGCTGCCTTGTTAAAGATTTTTCTCTTGAAAGGGAAATTCATGCTTTATAAAAGATGATGGTGATGATTTTCTTTTTGTAAACTTTTGAAGCTAATTATTATTTTGGTTTTAAAAGGATATGTACATACTTACAGACTTACAAGTGTTGGTATTTTATAATATTTGTGTGTTCCCTTTATATGTGTTACACATATATTGATAAGTACTAGTATCAAGCAGTATTATTAATTAATTTATTGTTGCTTCACAGTGAAGAATAAATGTCATCATGTCTGGAATCAAGCGAACAATCAAAGAAACTGACCCTGATTATGAGGATATATCTGTGGCCCTTCCAAATAAGCGGCATAAAGCAATTGAGAATTCAGGTAGAAATTCGCCTCCCTTGGGGAAATTACTGATTTCTTTGTTGACATATGCCTCCCAACAAGGTTTATAGGAACTAAAATGAAATGAATTTGCCATTGTTGTGTATAATTGGAACAGATTTGTGAGAGGTATTAGCTGAGTGCTCTGTTTAATGATAATAATAATACACCATGTGTGGCATAAAAGTCAGGAACACAACTGAGTAGATAGTGGAAGCATCAATCATGAGATGGCTGTACATCAGCTATCATTGTGTGTGAGGTGCAATCAAAGCCCTGTGATACGCGTAGTGCAGTTTGGTATCGTGAGATGGTTATAGGTGGTACATGGATTAAGGTTTTTTTATTTTGAAGGTTATATATAATAATGTCTGTTGGAAAGACCATGGGTATCACCAAACTTACTTTGTCATGATGACTGTTGCTTAGGATAAAGCTAAAATTATTTTAAAATATTATTTAATTGAGTTAATTAGATGTTTCACATGATTCTCAGATATATCTTTTTTGGAAAAAAACTTTTTTATGGTATCATTAATATACAATCACATGAGCAACATTGTGGTTACTAGATTCCCCCCATCCCATTATCAAGTCCGCACCACATCCCCCATTACAGTCACTGTCCGTCAGTGTAGTAAGATGCTATAGAGTTGCTACTTGTCTTCTCTGTGCTATACTGCCTTTCCTGTGCACCGCCCTACATTATGTGTGCTAATCAGATGTGGTATCTTGAAGGTGGCATATGAATGATGGAAATCTGGGAAATACTGATCTAGTTTATTACTCCTGTACTTATGCTAGTGGTTAAGTTAAGGCTCACAGGCTTTAAATTACTTGCCCAAGATCACATAATTAGTTGAAGAGCAGATCATCAGCTATATGTCAGTTGTTACCCAGAATGTTTTAAGCTATCTCAAAAATATTTGTTAAATGTGAGTTGTTAAAACAAATTATTGCTGCAATTCATTACTGTTCATTTAAATAAGTCTATGTAAGTCAATGCTTATAGCCAGGTACAGAAGGTATCAAAGTCATACGTAAGATGTTGTACCACAAAGATAAGGCCCCTGCAGTTTTTTTGTTGTTGTTGTTGTTTCCTTAATCTACAATTACATGAAGAACATTATGTTTACTAGGATCCCCCCTTTACCACGTCCCCCCCCACGCCCCATTACAGTCACTGTCCATCAGCATAGTAAGATGCTGTAGAATAACTGCTTGTCTTCACTGTGTTGCACAGCCCTCCCCATGCCCTCCCCTACATGCTAATTATACATGCTAATCGTAATACCCCCTTTCTTTTTCCCTGCCCTCATCCCTCCCTTCCCACCCATCCTCCCTAGTCCCTTTCCCTTTGGTAACTGTTAGTCCATTCTTGGGTTCTGTGATTCTGCTGCTGTTTTGTTCCTTCAGTTTTTCTTTATTCTTATACTCCACATATGAGTGAAATCATTTGATACTTGTCTTTCTCCGCCTGGCTTATTTCACTGAGCATAATACCCTCTAGCTCCATCCATGTTGTTGCAAATGGTAGGATTTGTTTTCTTCTTATGGCTGAATAATATTCCATTGTGTATATGTACCACATCTTCTTTATCCATTCATCTACTGATGGACATTTAGGTT
Organism: Manis pentadactyla; assembly: GCF_030020395.1. NCBI lineage: Eukaryota > Metazoa > Chordata > Mammalia > Pholidota > Manidae > Manis > Manis pentadactyla. The sequence continues at coordinate 113,896,755 of NC_080019.1, forward strand.
GCTTCCATTTCTTGGCTATTGTAAATAGTGCTACGATAAACATAGGGGTGCATCTGTCTTTTTCAAACTGGGCTACTGCATTCTTAGGGTAAATTCCTCGAAGTGGAATTCCTGGGTCAAATGATATGTCTATTTTTAGCTTTTTGAGGAACCTCCATACTGCTTTCCACAATGGTTGACCTAATTTACATTCCCACCAGCAGTGTAGGAGGGTTCCCCTTTCTCCACAACCTTGCCAACATGTGTTGTTGTTTGTCTTTTGGATGGTGGTGATCCTTACTGGTATGAGGTGATATCTCATTGTGGTTTTAATTTGCATTTCTCTGATGACTAGCTATGTGGAGCATCTTTTCATGTGTCTGTTGACCATCTGAATTTCTTCTTTGGAGAACTGTCTGTTCATCTCCTCTGCCCATTTTTTAATTGGATTATTTGCTTTTTGTTTGTTGAGGTGCATGAGCTCTATATTTTGGATATCAACCCTTTATCGGATCAGTCTTTTATGAATCTATTCTCCCATACTGTAGGGTACCTTTTTGTTCTATTGATGATGTCCTTTGCTGTACAGAAGCTTTTCAGGTTGATATAGTCCCATTTGTTTATTTTTGCTTTTGTTTCCCTTGCCCGGGGAGATATGTTCATGAAGAAGTTGTTCATGTTTATGTCCAAGAGATTTTTGCCTATGTTTTTTTCTAGGAGTTTTATGGTTTCATGACTTATATTCAGGTCTTTGATCCATTTCGAATTTACTTTTGTGTATGGGGTTAGACAGTGATCCAGTTTCATTCTCTTACATGTAGCTGTCCAGTTTTGCCAGCACCGTCTGTTGAAGAGACTGTCATTTCCTCATTGTATGTCTGTGGCTCCTATATCATATGTTAATTGACCATATATGTTTGGGTTAATGTCTGGAGTCTCTATTCTGTTCCACTGGTCTGTGGCTCTGTTCCTGTGCCAATACCAAATTGTCTTGATTACTGTGGCTTTGTAGTAGAGCTTGAAGTTGGGGAGCAAGATCCCCCCCCCCTTTATTCTTCCTTCTCAGGATTGCTTTGGCTGTTCGAGGTCTTTGGTGTTTCCATATGAATTTTTGAACTATTTGTTCTAGTTCGTTGAAGAATGTTGTTGGTAATTTGATAGGGATTGCATCAAATCTGTATATTGCTTTGGGCAGGATGGCCATTTTGACGATATTAATTCTTCCTAGCCAAGAGCATGGGATGAGTTTCCATTTGCTAGTGTTCTCTTTAATTTCTCTTAAGAGTGTCTTATAGTTTTCAGGGTATAGGTCTTTCACTTCCTTGGTTAGGTTTATTCCTAGGTATTTTATTCTTTTTGATGCTATTGTGAACGAAATTGTCTTCCTGATTTCTCTTTCTGTTAGTTTATTGTTAGTGTATAGGAAAGCCACAGATTTCTGTGTGTTAATTTTGTATCCTGCAACTTTGCTGTATTCCAATATCAGTTCTAGTAGTTTTGGAGTGGAGTCTTTAGGGTTTTTTATGTACAGTATCATGTCATCTGCAAATAGTGACAGTTTAACTTCTTTACCAATTTGGATTGGTTGTATTTCTTTGTTTTTTCTAATTGCCATGGCTACAACCTCCAGTACTATGTCGAATAGCAGTGGTGAGAGTGGGCATCCCTGTCGTGTTCCCGATCTCAGAGGAAAAGCTTTCAGCTTCTTGCTGTTCAGTATGATGTTGGCTGTGGGCTTATCATATATGGCCTTTATTATGTTGAGGTACTTGCCCTGTATACCCATTTTGCTGAGAGTTTCTATCATGAGTGGATGTTGAATTTTGTCAGATGCTTTCTCAGCATCTGTGGAGATGATCATGTGGTTTTTGTCTTTCTTCTCATTTATGTGGTGGATGATGTTGATGTATTTTCGAATGTTGTACCATCCTTGCATCCCTGGGATGAATCCCACTTGGTTATGGTGTATGATCCTTCTGATGTATTTTTGAATTCGGTTTGCTAATATTTTTGAGTATTTTTGCATCTATGTTCATCAGGAATATTGGTCTGTAATTTTCTTTTTTGATGGGGTCTTTGCCTGGTTTTGGTATTAGGGTAATGTTGGCTTCATAGAATGAGTTTGGGAGTATTCCCTCCTCTTCTATTTTTTGGAAAACTTTGAGGAGAATGGGTATTATGTCTTCTCTGTATGTCTGATAAAATTCCGAGGTAAATCCATCTGGCCCGGGGGTTTTGTTCCTGGGTAGTTTTTTGATTACTGCATCAATTTCTTTGCTGGTAATTGCTTTGTTTAGATTTTGTGTTTCTTCCTTGGTCAGTCTTGGAAGGTTGTATTTTTCTAGGAAGTTGTCCATTTCTTTTAGGTTTTTCAGCTTGTTAGCATGTAAGTTTTCAAAGTATTCTCTAATAATTCTTTGTATGTCTATGGGGTCCGTCATGATTTTTCCTTTCTCATTTCTGATTCTGTTGATGTGTGTTGATTCTCTTTTTCTCTTAATAAGTCTGGCTAGAGGCTTATCTATTTTGTTTATTTTCTCAAAGAACCAGCTCTTTGTTTCACTGATTTTTTTCTATTGTTTTATTCTCAATTTTATTTACTTCTTCTCTGATCTTTATTATGTCCCTCCTTCTGCTGATTTTAGGCCTCATTTGTTCTTCTTTTTCCAGTTTCGCTAATTGTGACTTTAGACTATTCATTTGGGCTTGTTCTGCCTTCTTTAAATATGCCTGTATTGCTATACTTTCCTCTTAAGACTGCTTTCGCTGCATCCCACAGAAGTTGGGGCTTTGTGTTTTTGTTGTCATTTGTTTCCATATATATTGCTGGATCTCCATTTTAATTTGGTAGTTGATCCATTGATTATTTAGAAGCATGTTGTTAAGCCTCCATGTGTTTGTGGGCCTTTTTTGCTTTCTTTGTACAATTTATTTCTAGTTTTATACCTTTGTGGTCTGAAAAGTTGGTTGGTAGGATTTCAGTCTTTTGGAATTTACGGAGGCTCTTTTTGTGGCCTAGTATATGGGTCTATTCTGGAGAATGTTCCATGTGCACTTGAGAAGAATGTGTATCCTGTTGCTTTTTGGTTGTAGAGTTCTATGGATGTCTATTAGGTCCATCTGTTTTAGTATGCTGTTCAGTTCTTCTGTGTCCTTACTTATTTTCTGTCTGGTGGATCTGTCCTTTGGAGTGAATGGTGTGTTGAAGTCTCCCAAAATGAATGCATTGCATTCTATTTCCTCCATCAATTCTGTTAGTATTTGTTTCACATATGTTGGTTTTCCTGTATTGGGTGCATATATATTTATAATGGTTATATCCTCTTGTTGGACTGAGCCCTTTATCATTATGTAATGTCCTTCTTTATCTCTTGTTACTTTCTTTGTTTTGAAGTCTATTTTGTCTGATACTAATACTGCAACACCTGCTTTTTTCTCCCTGTTGTTTGCATGGAATATCTTTTTCCATCCCTTGACTTTGCATGTCTGGGTTTGAGGTGGGTCTCTTGTAAGCAACATATAGATGGGTCTTGCTTTTTTATCCATTCTATTACTCTGTGTCTTTTGATTGGTGCATTCCGTCCCTTTACATTTAGGGTGATTATTGAAAGATATATACTTATTGCCATTGCAGGCTTTAGATTCATGGTTACCAAAGGTTCAAGGTTAACTTCTTTAGTATCTTACTGTCTAACTTAACTCGCTTATTGAGCTATTATGAACACTGTCTGGTGATTCTTTATTCCTCTCCCTTCTTATTCCTCCTTCTCCGTTTTTTATATGGTGGGTGTTTTATTCTGTGCTCTTTTGTATTTCCTTTAACTGCTTTTGTGGGTAGTTGATTTTATTTTTTGACTTTAGTTAGTATTTGGTTCGTCTGCTTTCTTTGCTGTGATTTTATTTTCTGTGGTGACGTCTGTTTAGCCTTAGGAGTGCTCCCATCTAGAGCAGTCCCTCTAAAATACCCTGTAGAGGTGGTTTGTGGGAGGCAAATTCCCTCAACTTTTGCTTGTCTGGGAATTGTTTAATCCCTCCTTCATATTTAAATGATAATCATGCTGGATACAGTATTCTTGGTTCAAGGCCCTTCTGTTTCATTGCATTAAATATATCATGCCATTCTCTTCTGTCCTGTAAGGTTTCTGTTGAGAAATCTGATGATAACCTGATGAGTTTTCCTTTGTAGGTGATCTTTTTCCTCTCTGTAGATGCATTTAAAACTCTGTCCTTGTCCTTGATCTTTGCCATTTTAATTATTATGTGTCTTGGTGTTGTCCTCCTTGGGTTCCTTCTGTTGGAAGTTCTGTGTACTCCCGTGGTCTGAACGATTATTTCCTCCCCCAATTTGGGGAAGTTTTCAGCAATTATTTCTTCAAATACACTTTCTATCCCTTTTTCTCTTCTTCTTCTGGTACCCCTATAATGCGAATATTGTTCCTTTGGATTGGTCATACAGTTCTCTTAATATTGATTCATTCCTGGAGATCCTTTTATCTCTGGGTCAGTTTCTATGTGTTCCTGTTCTCTGGTTTCTATTCCATCAATGGCCTCTTGCATCTTATCCATTCTGCTTATAAATCCTTCCAGAGATTGTTTCATTTCTGTAATCTCCTTCCAGACTTCGTCCCTTAGCTCTTGCATATTTCTCTGCAGCTCCATCAACATGGTTATGACCTTTATTTTGAATTCTTTTTCAGGGAGATTGGTTAGGTCTATCTCCCCAGATTCCTTCTCAGGGGAGGATGTCTGGGTTAGTCTGGTCTGTATCAAATTCTTCTGCCTTTTCATGGCAATAGAGGTAGTTGCGGGAAGCTGGTGCATGTGTCATCTGGGTGAACGTCCCTTCCTGCTGGTTTGTGGCCTTCCTCTCCTGTGAGAACAGCCACCCCTAGTGGCTTGTGCTGGGCAGCTGTGTGCAGACGGGGTTTCTAATTCTTGCCCGGCCGCTGTGAAAGAAGCTCTGCCCTGCTGCCTCAGGCTGCTGCTCCACTATGGCGGAGTGGCGTCAGAGGGGAAATGGGCGGCAGGCTGTTTATCTCCATGAGGGGCCTCCGAGCTGCGCTGCCGCCCAGGGGGTTAGGGCGCCTGGAGTTCCCCGGGATTCCCAGCTGTTGGGCTAAGTGTCCTAGGATGTTTCTGTCCAGCTGTGGGGTCCCTGTCCCTTTAAGTCTTTCAAAAAGCACTTGCTTTTCTTTGTCCCATGGGCGCTGGCTGCGGGGACCCACTCACAGGTTTTACTGTCCTGTTTCCCTAGTACCCAGCACCACACACACTGAGTGTCTGTGCTCTGGTGCAGATGGCTAGGGCTGGGTGTTTAGCAGTCCTGGGCTCCCTCTCCCTCCCCACTCCGACTCCTCTCCTCCCGCCGGGAGCTGGGGTGAGGGACGCTTGGGTCCTGCCGGGCTGCGGCTTGTATCTTACCCTCTTCACGAGGCGCTGGGTTCTCGCAGGTGTAGAGGTAGCCTGGCTGTTGTCCTGTATCTTCTGGTCTCTCTTTTAGGGATAGTTGTATTTGTTGAATTTTCAAAAATATATATGGTTTTGGGAGGAGATTTCTGCTGCTCTACTCATGCCGCCATCTTGGCTCTAACCCCCCTGCAGTTTTAAGTGGTGAAGAAAATTCCAGTCTCTGTAAGTGCAATCAAGTCATGCAATACCAGAAAGTCTTCATGGATTGAAAATTATCAAATCCAGTTCCAAATAATGAAAACATTTCACTGCAAATTATCTTCTCATTCTGTTGTAATTTTATTTACAAGGAAATGTCTCCTTTCAATAACAAGCCAAATAAATGTGAAAGTAATGTAAAACTTAAATTAATTATTCAAATGTATCACATGGTGTAACTTTTTTTTTAATAAAAATAAGAATGGGAAAAACTGTTTTAGTAAACATCATAATTTCAGTTTAAATCTAAGTTCCCAAACACTCAGTCTATGCAGAGACAGTTTTTTGTTACTGAGTGACAGTTTGCTATTCTTCCTCTTGTGTCCATAACCCTACCTAATCTCAAACCATATTTTTATTTTTCAGAATTTTTCTCAAAGTAGATTTTGTATATTTTTTGCTTATATTGTTTGTTGTTTTTGTTTTTACTTATTCCATAATTTAGAAGAATTTCTTTCTGAAGTGCTTATAATAAAACAGCCTTCAGTAATTACAGTATCCGATTTAACCTCTGCCAAGGGTTTCTGCTGGTTTCTGTATACAAGGATATATACAGTAATATGAGAAAATAATCTTTTCTTAAATATGAGAAAAATCAGTCATTTGCCTCTATGCAGACACATCTCCAAGAATGCTTATATCATTAGTAGTTTTAAATTGCCAATCTAATGGCATATTTCATGGGGAGAAAATGACATGGGTCCTCAAAGGAGCCAGATTTTCTCTATAATTTTTCATATACTCCAACGCATGGGTGGTGATTTTTTTCATATTACAAACACAGGATTGTTTTGTGGAATTCCAGGCTTTTCAAGCAGTCCCTCAGCTCTTCTTTTTTCATTCTCACATATCAAGCTACATTTCATGTTCTTATATTTTTAACAGAGTCGGATGTTACTTGGAGGAGTAATCATCTGAATTCTGTCACCTTCAGACAGAAATATTTGTTTACATTTTGCCTCATTTGGTTTATCATTCTTCCTCCCCGCTACCCCCCGCAAATGCATGCATGCAGTTAAGTGTGCACCTCCTTCTTTCTAAGTCATTGGAAAATAAATTAGACCCTTGCAAATACATTTCTGTGTATTTCTTAACGACATTCTCTTATGTAACCACAGTAAAATTATCAAAAACAGGAAGTTTTAGCATTTATCCATTACACTGTCTTATCTGAAGTCCATGTTCAAGTTTTGCCAGCTGTCTTGATACTCTATTTTATAACTGCTTTTCCCTATCCAAGATCCAGTCCAAGGTCACACAGTGCATGTAGTTGTCATATTTCTTTAGTCTCTTTTAATCTCAATATTTGTCTTTCCTGACTCTACTATTTCAATAACATAGGCCGGTTATTTTGTAGAATGTCCTTCAGTTAAAGTTTGTTTGATGTTCTCTGTGATTAGAGTCAGCATTTTTGGCAGGAATACCACCAAGTGATGTAGACTTCTCAGTACATCATGCCAGAAAGCACATGAGGTCAGTGTGCTCCAATATTAGTGATGTTGACTTCTTATCACTGGTGAAGGCCCTAGGTTTCTCCACTTCACAGTTACTGTTTCTTGGGTTTCTTTTGTTGCTTACTAACTTAAATAAAGACAGGTACTGATTAATTAGACCTTGGATTATTTTATGTTCTCTGTGCAGCTCGAGATGCTGCTGTGCAAAAGATCGAGACTATTATTAAGGAGCAATTTGCACTTGAAATGAAAAATAAGGAACATGAAATTGAAGTCATTGACCAGGTATAATGATGATAAGTTTAAAAAAAAACAATAACAAAGATATTGAAAAAAATCTACATGATGAATTGAAAAAGTCTGTTGAGGTAATATCATGGTTTGTTTTTTCCCCTTTGCTGTTCTTTTTAAAAGGAGTGTTCTTATTTTGGAAAAAAAGACATATGCTTTTTTTTTCTTTACATGAGCTTGCAGAAAAAAAAAGGTAAACAAAATAATTACTGGAAATTCCATCCCAAAAGATAATTCCTCTTTGCTCTTGTGCTCCCTGTCTTGGTGGCCATTTCTCAATGACTACACATATATATACATAATTATGCATAATAGTATATTTATATACCCTTGTAAACATCGTCATTTGTCATTCTCTTAAATCTCCTGCCAATCTAATAAGTGGAGAATGGTCATTTTTATTTGCCTTTCTTTAATTATTAAAGAAGTAGGGCTTCTTGGGTTATTTCTTGTTTAATGAATTGTTTGTTTATCTCTTCCATTACTCCACTTTTTTAAGTAACAAGTTAACCTTTGTTTTTAGCGACTGATTGAGGCTAGAAGGATGATGGATAAACTTCGTGCCTGCATTGTCGCAAACTACTATGCTTCTGCAGGACTTCTAAAAGTTGCTGAGGTAAGTTTTCCTCATATGCAGTCATTTCTCGTTACCTGTGTTTGTTGTGTGAAGGGGAAATTAGGGTTGATGTAGAATCCCTGCCTTTGAAATATTTCTCATATTAATGAATTCAAGAAGCCTAGCCTACCTTCCTGGGAATATACAGAAACTTATCATTGCTTTCAGCCATAATCCTTTAATCACACCTCTCTGCATTGTCAGTAATCCTAACATTTTTTCCTTTTTATTTAATCCCTCTCCTAATATTATTTAGTACTGTTGCCAGCCTTTTCATATGCAGAGGTAAGTAAGATCGTATTCTAACTTGTCTTAGTCCTCATTTGATTGTGGTTGTGCCTTAGAGCAAGTTATAGATCTGTTGATTTTCCTCTTGAGTTTTTAATGCTAATGAACAGCAATTTTTAATTTCAATAGATTTTCCCTATTCAGGAAGCCCTGATATTTTTTCTCCCTACTTTTCATGAAAAATTCAAATACACAGAAAAGGTGAAATAAGTACCTGTTTATACATCACTTAGATTCAACAGTTTTAACATTTTGCCATATTTGCTTTATCTATCTTATTTTTTTCTAGAACATTTGAAAATAAGTTTTAGGCATCACGACACTTCATCCCCAAATACTTTATGATGTATTTCCTAAAGGACATTGTTCTATGTAGTCACGATACCTAGGAGAATGATTCCTTGATATTATCAGATAACCATCCATATTCACTCACATTTTCCCAGTTGTCCCCAAAATATCTTTTAAAGCTGGTTTTTCTGAACTAGGATCAAATTATTCTTTATGGGCTACATTTGGCTATTTTGTTCCTCTAGACTTATTTTATCTAGAAAGGTTCTTCCACCCTTTTCTCCCATGTTACTGACTTATTTGAAGAGACCAGGCCATTTATCTTACAGAATGGCTCACATTTGGGATTAATTCTTTTCCTTGGGCTATTCCTTCATTCCCTGTATTTTTCTGTAAATTGGAAATCAGGTCAAGTCTTAATTAGATTAAGGTCAGAATTTTTTGCAGATAATACCTAGTAGGTGGTGCTGTATTCCTCATATTGTATTACATCAGGAGACATAATAATCAGGTTGTCCTACTGTTAGTGCTATTAGGTTTAATCACTTGGTTAATGTGGTTGCCACTAGATGACTCCAGTTATAAAGGATGGGGATAGATTGAACTGAAACAACTGTTTCTTCTTGTTTGACATTTTGATAATTTCAATCTCTTACTCTTTTATAATTTTTAAAAAATTATTCCATTAGAATTAGGTAGCTCTTCTCATGAACAGTACTGGCTCAGTGAGAGGGTGGAAGACCTGGGGGTAGGTGTGATGGTATACTGCTTTGTATCATTCCCTGAGATTTTTATAGCTGGGAGGTACCTGTCATATTTAGGCTTTCATATCATCTCCATGGAGCTTTAGGGTACCTGGTATTGGTGATACTCCTGATACTGTCTTAGAGAAATCTGGAGTGTTATTTGAGTCTAAGCTTAAATGGCAGATTAGTTTCTTCTGTAGGAGTTTCTAGAAAACATACTGAGTCTGAACTACTTTTCTAGAGCTACCATAACAAATTACCACAAGCTTGGTGGCTTAAAACAGCAGAAATTTGTGATCTCATGATTCTGGAGGCTAGCAGTCCAAAATCAAAGTATTGGCTGGGCCAAGCTCCCTTTGAAGGCTCTAAGGAAGAATTCTTCCTTGTCTTCTGTCTTCTGGTGGATGCTGGCAATCCTTGTGTTCCTTGGCTTATAGCTACATCACTCCAATTTCTGCCTCTATCTTCACATGAACTTTTTCCCTCTGTGTGTCTTCTCTGTTTTTCTCTGTGTTCAAGTTTCCTTTTCCTAAGAATGCTAGTCATTGGATTAGAACCCTAATCCCATATGACTTTATCTTAACTTGATTACATTGCAAAGACCCTATTTCCAAAAAGTCACATTCCCAAGTTCAGGGTAGCCATGAATTTTTGGGAGACACTATTCAACCCAAGACAGATTCTGATGGCATTAGTTGTATTGATACTGAATTCAGCAAGATGGGCGTCATAAGCTAGCAGCTGCATGGCATAGGACTCTAGCCACTGTGTTTGAAGAACTGTATTCATTTAATGTTTTGTTACCTTTTATTTATTTACCATTAGCAGTTCTGGACTATGTTGTTTGATGGTCTAGAAATGTACTGATTCTTACCCTGTTACACTCTGATTAGAATTTATTCAAGGATATTTACATTTATCTATTATGACCTGCCATTTAATTATTTTTAGTTTGCTATAACAAAATATATTTACAGCTCTAAAAAAACCTTTATTAGTGAAATATAACAACTTTCTTGCTTTGACCCTGAAACACTAGTCTCAGCTTCCTTTTTCTCACTAAAATAATTATTTTCACCATTCCTAAAAGCTGGGTTTCCCAAGAAGGTAAACACAGTGTGTCATGTAACAGAATAGACAGTATTTTGTATCCAAGTAACAAGATACAGAAAAACAGCCTAGGACTGAGGGCAAACTTTATATATCAATATTAATAATTTAAGCATTCTATACTATATTTTACTCCTATATGGGAGCCATTTTACATAACATTTTTTAAATATTACAGGAATTTTTAAAATATTATTAGAACGGGTGGTGTGTTTGTGTTAAGTAGTGTGAGGCTTATTTTTTTTTAAGTCAGATCTTCATTTCCATATATTACATTTATCTTTCATTTACCTTCAGAGGACTTGGCATCTTTAGTTTCTAGTGTTAGGACCTTTACATAATTATTTTCACTCTCTAGTTTTTGTTTTGTTGGCTCAAACCACATTAAGGAGTGGGGACTTGATTTTATGGGTGTGGGGAGATTTTGAAGGATTTGGAAACATCAGTATTTTCCCTACTTTTGGTGGCTTTGATTAAAAGTTTGTTTTTTGCTCTTTCATTTTTGCAGGGATCAAAGACATATGATACAATGGTTTTTAATCATCCTGCTATCAAGAAATTTTTGGAGTCACCATCTCGGTCATCATCTCCTGCCAATCAGAGATCAGAAACACCGTCAGCCATTCATTCCGAAAGTGATTCTTTATCTCAACACAATGACTTCTTATCTGACAAAGACAATAACAGCAATATGGATATAGAGGAAAGGCTCACAAGCAGCACAGAACAGAGACCAAGCCGAAATACTGGAAGGGTATAGTTGGATGGATGGGAGGGAGCCAAAGGAGAAGGGACCTGGTGCTTACTAAGTATGCACAAATTATCTCATTTAACCGTTATGGCACTGCTAGGCAATAAGTGTATCCTTTTTACAGATGGAAACTGGGTCTTGATGAGGTTAAAGTTGTATTTGTCCGTAAGTATAAGAACTGAGAATTCAACCAATGTCTTTTTGACTTTAGAATTCAGGGCACCCATGCATGGCATACCTCGTAGATGCCATTCATGTAGATATGAAAGAAACCTTGAGGAGTTGGCAGTGCTTTTACTTTCCCCAAGATCTTTCTTGTCTGTCATGTTTATTCTCTGAAGAGTGATTGCTCTTCAGCATTTTCTTCTGTGAAAACTTTATATTCTAAGATGCTTTAGTAACTTTAGGAGGAAATTTGACAAATAGTAAGTAGAATTGAAAACCATTTGTCCCTCTTTCATCTTACCAATTTGTTATTTGTGTTCCCATCTCAAGGTGTTCTGAAATTCTTGGTATGATATTTAGGATAGAGTCCTTTTTGGATGAGACCAATGGTTTTTCTCAGCCAGGTGTTCTGTAATAGAGGAAGTTTACAGGGTGCTTTCCACATACTCAGGCATCAAGGATTGGATTTATTTTTGATAAAAATAAAAATTAAAAATGTTTCTGTTTATAAATTTTTATACATTCATTGTTGAAAATTTCAAACTACTGAAAAGTAAAAAAGAATAGAAAAGTCATTCATAATGCTGCTACCCCAAAATCAGAACTCTAAATATTTGAATTTACTTGTCTCTGTACTGGGCAAATACTGTTTGTTTGTTTGTTTTATTTTAATTAAAAAGATTTTAGGTCATATAGGTCATAGGATTAAGAAACCACCTTTTATGTAACATATATGCTCACATTTTTGTAACAAATATTTAATTCTTACTGTGTACCGGGCACTTTACTAAGAACTGTACAAAACAGTCATGTGAGATAGGTTCTATTATTATTATTTTTATAAATTGAGACTGTGAAGTTAAGTAATTACCAAAGATTACACATCTAGTCAATAGAAGAGCCAGGATTTAAAACCCTGGCACTATATCTTCATAGACTATCTCCAGCGTAAAACTTTAAATTAACCATTATGTTTATATTATTTATCACCGAAAAAAGTTTAGTAGTACAGAAGGTTGAAAAGAAAGTCAATTCCATTGACTTTCTGCCCCATTTCCATTTCCCAGATGCAACACTGTAATAGTTTCTTATATATCCTTCGACACCTGTTTGCATATATGAAGCAGATGTGTATGACTATTAAAAGCACACACACATACACATGTAATTATACTATACAAGCTTTTTATATAAAGTAATGAAAAAAATATAGTAAAATTACTGTTTCATGCTCTGAGAGGTGCCACAAAGCCAGAGAATTTTGCAACTAAAAAAAAATTGTGAGTTACTCCATTCATATCTTATATGATTTTGTTGTTTCTGCTTATGGAAAATTGTCCAAATTGATTATAATTTCTTTCAGGACAGTTCTAGTATTACTGGCTCCCATAAAACAGAGCAGCGGAATGCTGATCTTACAGGAGATGAGACTTCACGACTTTTTATAAAGAAAACAATAGTAGTGGGCAATGTGTCCAAGTGAGTATCTACTTGAATTGTCTCATTTTCAGTCATCCATTTATTTTAATATTCTGGCATACTACTATCAGTCTTAGTAGTAGGAAAAGGCATTAGGATTCTTTTTCCCAAGCTCTTAGTTGTTGTAAAAGTAAAGCAAGGTCCAGAGACTTGAGATTGTGCTTCTGTGTCTGCTAGTCTTTAACATAGAGTAAAATTGTTCTTATAAAAATTTCTAAGACATGACTTTTTACACAAATGGTATATTTCATCAAGCATGTCAGGGTGGACAAGTTTGGAGGAATTTTTTACTTTTTTTGACCTACTTGTGTCATTAGGGGCCTTAGCTAATTCCTAAAAATGTTTATTTGGTTGCCCAGACTGAAAAGTTTTAAATTTATAACAAAAGGTTGCAGAGCAGGTCTTAAAGACAGAATTCCTCCTATCTAGTGGGAGCATCATCATTTTTACCAAGTATCTAGGAATGAATAAAGACATGATAAATCCTCAGATAGCATAACAATTTATTTCCTCACAAAGTCTTATTTGCCCTTCTTCTCCCTTATTAGGTATATTTCCTCGCTGTCTTGTCATTTTTGCTATATATATCATTTCCTGTTTTTATATATTTTTCCCAAATCACTGGACTCTCTTTAGGGTAGAAAGTGTGTCCTGTTTTTTTTCTTTCTTTACAGTAGTTGGTGTTCAGTAAATATTTGATGAATAAATTGACATATTTGTGAAAATTGTAAGTAGATTCAGTTATTGAAAATAAAGGATTTGGAATTTCAGTAACTATCTGGGAGAAAAAAAAATCAGATGAGGGCAAAAAATCTTCCAAACTCCAGTTAGTGGACCACTAATAGCATTTAAATAAAGGCCTAAAATACTATTAAGGCAGTTAGATTTCTGCTTTTTAGATTATTTTAGAGTTAGCATGATTCTATTAGCATGGACTAATAGACCATGTGAAGTGTTAGGATTAGGGTCTTAACTATATAGTACAAGACAGGTCAGCCTAGAAAAGGCCAAAACTGGAAATCCAGATAGACCCACCTGGCCACAAGAGGACTGGGGAGAGACAGACATTGACATTTGCAAACAACTATGCCTAGTTTGTAGGGTTTTGAGGTTTTTTTTTTTAATCAGCAAGAACGAAAATACTGGGTAGTCATGGATTTTAAGCAGAGAGGGAATGATTGCCATAAGAATTGTAAAGTCCTTGTTTTTCTGGAAGAGGGTTAAAATACTGATTTGCTTTAACTTTGTTAAGAATGCTTATTAGAGTATCTAAGATACCAACGGAAAAAACAGACATAGAGATTTAAACTTTAGTAAAGAGCAGGTGGGAAACTGAATGAAAAAAGAGAAAAACCCACCTGATTCCAAAAGAAGGTAAAGCAGGCACAGGAGGGATGTGGAGAAGAGGGGAAAAAAAGACAATAGTATAAAATACTTAATAACAACAAATCTAAATATATCAACAATCTTAAAAAAATGCATAGGGATTTAACTATTAAAAGGCAGAAATTATTATGAGGTAAAGTAACCTAAAACTCAGCTCTCTGTTGTTTATCAGTGATATATCTAAATACAGAAAGACTGAAAATAATAAGCAAATAGGTTAAGATACAACTAGCAGATACTAACCAAAGGAAACCAGTGTAGCATGTTAATATCAGGGAAAACAGACTAAGACCAAAAGCATTCAAAGAGGTAAAGATAGTTTTTATATTTATATAATGGTAAAAGGTTCAAGTCACCAAGAAGATACAAAAATTCATAATCGTAAGTAGATTCAATATGTGTACTTGATAACAGTCTTAAATGCCTAAACCAAAATTGACAGAACCACAAGGATAAATTGCCAAATGTACTGCTATACTGAGAGATTTAATTGGTAGATCAAGCAATACCTGTATGAATATAAAAGATTTGAATATCAGTTAACAAAGCTTAATCTAATGTACAGATATTGAGTGTTACACAAAACAATTGAAAAAGAAGCATTTTTAAGTAAACAATGAACATTTGTGAAAATGGATTACACAGTAAGCCATAAAGCAAGCTTGAAGAAATATCAATGGACTTGTATCATACAGACTATTTTTTCTGACCACTAGTGTGGTAAAGTTAGAAATCAGTGGCAATAGAATAGCTAGAAAACCTCTACTGTCTAGAAATTCATATTAGAAATTCATTCCATATCTTGGCTGTTGTAAACAATGCAGTGAACATGGGAGTGCAGGTAGCTCTTTGATGTCCTGTTTCCATAGTCCTTTCATGTATACACAGAAATGGGTAGTTCTATTTTTAGTTTTTTGAGGAACTTCCGTAATGTCTTCCATACTGGCTGCACCAATTTACATTGTTACCAAAAGTACACAAATGTTCCCTTTTCTCCACATTTTTTACAACATTTGTTACCTCTTGTATTTTTGATGGTAGCCATTCTGACTGGTATAAGATGATATCTTATTATGATATTGATCTTCATTTCTCTTGTGATTAGTGATGCCGAACACCTTTTAATGTGTCTGTTAGCCATTTATGTTTCTTCTCCGGAAAAATGTCTATTCAGTTACTCTGCCCATTTTTTAATCAGTTTTTTTGTTTTTTTTGTTTTTGGCTGTTGTGTGAATTCCTTATACATTTTGGATATTAATGCCTTATCAGATGTATCATTTGAAAATATTTTTCCTCATTCCAAAGGCTACCTTTTTATTTTCTTAATGGTTTCCTTTCCTGTGCAGAAGCTTTTTACGTTTGGTGTAATCCCACTTATTTTTGCTTTTATTGTCTTTGCTTTTGTTGTCAAATTCAAAAAAATCATTTTCCAGACCATTGGTCACGTTACTTACCCCTTATGTTTTCTTCTAGGAGTTTTATGATTTGGGGTCTTAAATTTTAAGCCATTAATCCATTTTGAATTGTTTTTTGTGTATGGTCTAGTTAGGGATCCAGTTTCATTCTTTTGCCTGTGGCTGTTCCAGTTTTCCCAGCACCATTTATTAAAGAGACTTCATTTCCCCATTGTATATTTCAGCTCCTTTGTCATAAATTAATTGGCCATATAGATGTGGGTTTATTTCTGGGCTTTCTGTTCCATTCATCTATGTGTCTTTTTAATGCCAGTACCATACTGTTTTAGTTACTATAGCTTTGTAGTGTAATTTGAAACCAGGAAGTTTGATGCCCCCAGCTTTGTTCTTTTTCCTTAAGATTGCTTTGCCTACTTGTCCCATACAGATTTTCAGATTATTTTTTCTTTTTCTTTGAAAAATGCCACTGGGATTTTGGTAGGGATGCCTTGAATCTGTATATTGCTTTGTGTAGTATGGACATTTTAACAATATTAATTCTCCCAGTGTGTGAGCATGGAATATCTTTCCATTTATTTGTGTCATCTTCAGTTTCTTTCATCATTATCTTATAGTTTTCAATCTACAGGTCTTTTACCTCCTTGGTTAAATTTATTAAGTATTTTATTATTTTTGATGCTGTTTGATGCCATCTTTCTGATTGTTTAGTTTGTAGTGCATAGTTGATAATTGTTGTTGTATAGTTAGTGTGTTGATTTTCTATCCTGCAACTTTACTTTCCTTGTTTCTTCTATGAGTTTTTGAGTGGAGTTTTGAAGGTTTTCTATATACAGTATCATGTTATCTGCAAATAGAGACACTTTTACTCCTTCCCTTCCAATGTGGGTGCTTTTTACTTCTTTTTCTTGTCTGATTGTTTGTCTAGGACTGCCAGTACTGTGTTGAATAAAAGTGGAGAGAGTGGGCATCCTTACCTTGCTCTTGATCTTAGAGAAAGAGCTTTCCGTTTTTCACCATTGAGTATGATGTCAGCTGTGAGCTTATTCTATATGGCCTTTATTTTGTAGAAGTATGTTTCCTCTGTACCCAGTTTATTGAGAGTTTTTATCATGAATGGGTATTAAATTTTGTCAAATGTTTTTTCTTCATCTGTTGAGATGACCATATGATTTTGATCCTTCCTTTCATTAATGTAATATTACTGTTATATTCATTTGTAGATACTGAGCCATCTTTGCATGCCCAGAATAAATTCCACTTGATCATGGTGTATGATCCTCTTAATGTACTGTTGAATTTTGTTTGCTAATATTTTGTTGAGAATTTTTGTTTCTTTGTTTATCAGGGATATTGGTCTATAGTTTTCTTTTCTTATAGTGCCCTTGTCTGGGTTTGGTATCAGTGTAATACTGGCTTAGTAAAATTGAATTGGTAAGTGTTCCCTCCTCTTACATATTTTTTGGAAGAGCTTGAGAAGGACTGGTAACAGTCTTTAAATGTTTGGTAGAATTCTCCCTTTAAGCCATCTGATCCTGGAATTTTCTGTGTTGAAAGTTTTTTGATTACTGGTTCAATTGCCTTATTGTCGTTCTATTCAGATTTTCTATTTCTTCATGATTCAGTCTTGGTAGGGTGTGTTTCTAGGTCTTTATCCATTTCTTCTATGTTGTCTAATATTTTGGCATATAACTGTTCATAAGTCTTATGACCCTGTATTTGTGTGATATCAGTTGTAATGTCTTCTCTTTCATTTATAATTTTATTTGAGTTCTCTCTTTTTCTTCATAAGTATAGCTAAAGGTTTATCTATTTTATCTTTTCAAAAAAGTAGCTATTACTTTCTTTGATCTTTTCAGTTGTCTTCTTAATCTCTATTTTACTTATTTGTATTCTGATCTTTATTTTTCTTCCTTCTACTAACTTTAGGCTAAATTTGTTCTTTTTCTAGTTCCTTGGGGTATAAATTAGGTTGTTTATTTGAGAACTTTCTTTTTTCTTGATGTAGGCATTTATCGCTATAAATGGCCTTGTTAGAACTGCTTTTGCTGCATCCCTTAAGTTCTAGTATGTTATATTTCCATTTTCAATTGTCTCAAGATATTTGATTTCTTCTTTGACCCTTTGGTTGTTCAGCAACATGTTGCTTCATTTCCACATCTTTGGGAATTTCCCTCTTTTCTTTTAATTGATTTTTAATCTTTTTTTAAGTAGGAGCTAATTGTTTTGTTAAGTTTTGAAGGAAAAAAATTCAAAACTTTTCTTCTCTTTTAGATATATACCTCCTGATAAGAGAGAAGAAAATGACCAATCAACTCACAAGTGGATGGTGTATGTCCGAGGGTCTCGTAGAGAACCCAGCATTAATCATTTTGTCAAGAAAGTTTGGTTCTTCCTTCATCCCAGCTATAAACCAAATGACCTTGTGGAAGTTAGGTAAGCACACTTGCATTATTTAACCTAAGACGTACAGGTTTATTGAAGCAGAAGACAAGTGATTTAACTTGAGAATACTCCCTTGAAATTCTTGTATTATTAATTTACTCAGCTTTGGTTTTTAGTCTCAGTGGAGTTTTAACTGTCGTTCCCACTTGCAGATTACTGTCTCAGTCAACAGGCGCTGTTCCCTACTGCCACATTGGTACCATATGAATTGTATGAGCTCCTCTAAAAATAGCTAAACTTGTTCGGATAGTATAGATAAATATAAAAATGTTACTGTTTTTTATGAGTAGCAGAATATAATATAATTGTATTATTTATTGGAGTCTTAACGTTTCAGAAATACTTAATGTTTGTTGACATTAAGTTCCCCATGATCTCACCCTTTCAGAAGTAACCCCTAAATGATGTTTATCCCACATATATTAGCCTAGTATAGTTGCTGGTTGTTATTTCACAAAGTTGGAATGACAATATATATACTGTTCTGAAATTTATTTCATTTAGATGTATTCTTTACATCTTTATATGATGTTATGTATCACATATCACGTGTTATAGAAGTGGTTGTGGTTTGTGATCAGTAAAATCTCCTATATACCCAGCCCTCTTCAGAACATTCTCTTGACTCCTGACTCTTAAACAAAATAAAGCTATCTCCTGAGAACAGCATTTCTCCTGAAAACCTGCAAGTGGCATCTGCTTTTTTCTCTCACACACTATGTACCATTGAGTCCAGGGTGACGTGTGTGTCTGTTGCTCATATTTGTGGCTTCCAGACCTTTTCCCTTCTTCTCCCTAAAAAAAACTCACTCCTTTGGAACACTGTATGATCTGGTCCTCCTTGCTGGAGGCATCTATGATTTGCCTGTCATTTTCCTCTTTCAGAAATGGTTTTAGCACCTAGTGTACTGATTTTCTCCTGCCAGTATACTCTTGCCATCATTCATAAGGACTTTGACATGCATATGGCCAGTTCATTCAAAACCTGATCTCTCACTGCATTGATTTCCTCTCTTTAAAAATGAGATGATGGTAGTGATATACCGTAGAACCTAAGCTGAGTAAGAGAGAAGGAAATTGCATAAGAGGAGTGATGGGTAGTGAAAATTGATATGCGCAAGAAGTCCCAATGGGATCAAAGAATAGGTGGGTCAGGAATGGGGCTGGAAATATAAGAGTTGGTGGTCAGAAAGTAGAATACTTGGAAATGAAATTTTTTATAGCTAATACAGCATGTTTATCTTCTTTATATAGGTAATAGTTGTTCCAGTATCAATTACCAGCTGATGTATCCTTTCCCTACATTTGATACATAACTAAATTACTATGCAAATGTGTATGTGATGGTAGGCTCTGTTATATTTACTCCTGTACCGGTATTATACTATTTAATTGTTTTGCTTTATAGCATATTCTGATACTTAGTAAAGTATATTCCCCTGATGACGATTATTGTAAAATTTTTTTCTTGGCCATTCTTGAGTATGTAAGTTGCTCCAGACTACTTTAGAATCTGGGTGTCAAGTTATGAGTTGCATTGAATTAATTATTTATTTTAACATTTTTTATGATATTGAATCTTTCTATCTCCTGTCTATTCAGGAAAATCAATCAGTGTAGTAGTTTTCCAGTGCAAACAAGATATTTTCTTTTATTGTTTATAAAACTTCCCTCATTTTGTTGACAGATTTTACTGGGTAGAACCTCAGAAAAGTGTTTTTGCTCTGTTTCATTCCAATAATAGAGCCTAATTGGGAAAGGAGCAATTTCATTCTTAGGCTCTGAAACATTAATGTTGAAAAGATCTCGTCTGTGATTTGGCTTAGTACCTGATTCATGAAACCTTTCGAAAATGTCCTGTGCAGCTCATCTAGCCTCTCCTAGAATTTCACTGGTGACCTAGACTTGTTTTCTCTGCCAGGAGCACCATCTTCCTGCTGTCTTTCTTTATGTATATGCAAACCCATACATGTATGCACACACACACACACACACACACACACACACACGGAGTATAGCTATCTTTCTACAGGTCTTCACTTTATTCTTCAAGACACAGCTCAGAGGTTACTTCTTTAATGAATCCTTCTTAGGCCTACTTTATCCCAGAAGTTAAATTACAGTAAATGATTATTTACTTGAATGCTTGGGATATTAGCAGTATTTTATAGTTTAAGAGAGCTTAAGTAACGATATTTTCTGAGTTGAGGTTTCCTGACTTCAAATTAGCCCAGTGTTTGAATACAAATATTTTAGTTATTGTGGTAAGAAACAGATGAGTTTAAAAAGTACTATGTTGGGGCTCTCTTGTCCCCTCCTGGCATGAGCCAGGAGCTCTTTCCTCTCACTTTATTTAAATAAAAGCCTGTACCTTGCTCTCCTACAAAAAAAAAAAAGTACTATGTCTATACAAATGTATGTTTCAATATAAAAAAAAAATGTTTTGATGTCCAGATCAGCAAGAAATCCCTTTACGTGGTAAAAATAAAGTACATGATCTTAGAGAAACATTTTAATATAAACCATGTGAATCAGTTAAAATGCATTAACCATACTTTTTATTGATGATAAATATCTGATTTACAAAAAATGGGATTAAAAACCCCTTATGTAAAACACTCAGTACTTAGCCATGCAAATGAATGCCTGTTTTATTTCTCAGTTCTCATTCCACAAATTGGAATTTATAGAGCACAGTGATTTCCTTTCAGTTGTGAAGAAGTATGCGGTAATATATGAAATTGTATTTACTAAGAAATCTTTACTAATCTGTAAGTACAGGTGTGGCAAATCATACTTATCAGGATGTGTTGTAACAAAGTCTAAGGAAATCCAAGGAAAAGAGCATACTATTGCTCCTCTTCACATTCCTCTTTTATGTCATACATCTGGAGTATCTTCTATTAATGGCACATGAACTTTGCTTTGTGAATTTTCACATCATTGAAATAGCCTCTGACAGTTATTTTCTGTCTGGTCTATGCCATTCTGACAGTACTGCATAAATTGGCCACTGTGATATATCTGACCAGTTAGTTTTTCACACCCTGTGAATCACACCATTACCACATATCTTTCCCGAGAACATATTTCCCCATACTTCATTAACTACAAAGTTATGATTTTTAAGTAGTATTTGGAAAGAGATCTTTGTATGCTTCTGGTGTCCAAAACTCCTGGAGAAGTAATTTGCTCTGATCAACCACACCTCTGTGTTTTTTTTTTTATTGCTGAGTTGTTTTAGTTTTACAGTTTGTTTTTTTTTTTAGATAATTATTTTTTATTGAAGGGTAGTTGACGCACAGTATTACATTACATTAGTTTCAAGTGTACAACACAGTGATAAAACATTTATATACATAATTCTAGGTTCCAGCTATCACCCTACCAAGCTGTTACAATATCTTGACTATATTCCTTATGCTATACATTACATCCCGGTTACTTATTTATTTTACCATTGGAAGTCTGTCCTTTTTTTTTTTTTTTTTTTTTTTTTTTTGTGAGGGCATCTCTCATATTTATTGATCAAATGGTTGTTAACGACAATAAAATTCTGTATAGGGGAGTCAATGCTCAATGCACAATCATTAATCCACCCCAAGCCTAATTTTCGTCAGTCTCCAATCTTCTGAGGCATAACAAACAAGTTCTTACATGGAGAACAAATTCTTACATAATGAATAAGTTACATAGTGAACAGTACAAGGGCAGTCATCACAGAAACTTTCGGTTTTGCTCATGCATTATGAACTATAAACAGTCAGTTCCAATATGAATACTCATTTGGTTTTTATACTTGATTTATATGTGGATACCACATTTCTCTCTTTATTATTATTATTTTTAATAAAATGCTGAAGTGGTAGGTAGATACAAGATAAAGGTAGAAAACATAGTTTAGTGTTGTAAGAGAGCAAATGTAGACGATCAGGTGTGTGCCTGTAGACTATGTGTTAATCCAAGCTAGACAAGGGCAATAAAACATCCACGTATGCAGAAGATTTCTCTCAGAACGGGGGGGTGAGGTTCTAAGCCCCTCACCTCTGTTGATCCCCAATTTCTCACCTGATGACCGCCCTGCGACTGTGCCTGTCTTAGGTTGTTCCTCCCTTGAGGAATCTTACCCGTCTCTGGCTAACCAGTCATCTTCCGGGGCCATACAGGGAAATGTAAAGTTGGTAAGTGAGAGAGAAGCCTTATTGTTTGAAATAGTTAGCTTTTTATTTCTTTGCATATGTATGCCCTGTAGCTTCTATGTCCAGCATTTGTCTTGAGGTATCTTTACCACTTGGAAGAATTATGATACTCAGTAAATTTGATATGAGGCACGAATTCTATTTAAGGGTTGTAATTAGGAAGGAAGAAGAAAAGCTATAGAAGTAGCAGGCGGAAGAAAACATGAGAAGATTGATTATTTCTTTGACATATCTTCTTGAAGAGTAACTTCAGCATGTATAGGTTTTAAGCTACTACTTAAATTGCGCACACACATTAACATAATAGGAGTATAGTTACATAACCAAAGCATATCTGTAATTACCAGCCATCTCCAGTGAAACCAAGAAAACCAGTTAGGCACCTTAGGCATTTGTGAAAACTTATATATGATATGGTGGATATTGTCCAACTGAACTTGAACAGTCTGAGAGAAATCAGACAAATTAAAACAACCCATTCCTGGGGAATGTTCACATCCCTTATGTTCTTTTAACAGTAAATAGTCTGTAGTTGTAAGATTTGGAGCACTACAATTTGCACTTCTCCTAATTCTTGGTTGAGTTCCAACAGTATAGATCCAGTCAAATTTGTTGTTTTACTGTATGCACAGGCCAGCTTAGATATCTCCTTCATTCCCATGGTAAGTCCAGGAGCTGGTGGGATGAGTGCATCTACAGCTGTAGCAGTGCGTGGATCTTTGTTGGGGTTTTTTGATCATCATCTTCTGGCATGAGTCTTCCAGAGAGTGCTGATGTTGGAAGTTCTCTTTCATATCGTATCTTAGTTCATTTTCAGGGTAGCCCAATTAGGCTTTGATCTTCTGTATAAACACAAACAGACCCTTTGCCTACACTTTTATATGCCCTTTATACCCTTGTGTAGAACTCATTGGAGGTTACCACACAGGAACTGCCCTTTTTTTGTTTGTTTGTTTTGTTTTGTTTTGTTTTGTTTTTGGTATCACTAATCTACACTTACATGACGAATATTATGTTTACTAGGCTCTCCCCTATACCAGGTCTCCCCTATAAACCCCTTTACAGTCACTGTCCATCAGCATAGCAAAATGTTGTAGAATCACTACTTGCCTTCTCTGTGTTGTACAGCCCTCCCTTTTCTCCTACCCCCCCATGCATGTTAATCTTAATACCCCCCTACTTCTCCCACCCTCTTATCCCTCCCTACTTACCCATCCTCCCCAGTCCCTTTCCCTTTGGTACCTGTTAGTCCATTCTTGAGTTCTGTGATTCTCACACCTCTGTGTTTTTTTAGCAAGTAATGCATATAAATCTATTATTATACTTATTAATTTACATGAATGTCTCACTAGATTCAGAGATTCTTGATGTTTGGGACCTTTTCTGGCTTGTCTTTTATATCCCCAGGCATCATGCCTAGCGTATAGTAAATGCTCATTTTGTGTTGAGTGAATTATTGAATTCATGACGTGAAGCATTCCATTTGTAGGTGGCTGATTGTTTGGAAGTTTTTATTTATATTGGACAGAGACTTAACTTCCTTTAACTAGTAAACAGTAACTTTCAAATGCCTTGTGATACCACACAAAATCATTAGAATCCCTTTTCCATGTGTCTGTTCAGATATTTTGAAATCTACTGTTGAGTCTCTTCCAATCTCATCCAAGCCTAATACCCACATTCGTTTCAGTTGTCACTCATGTGACTTTGTTTTGTGTTCCTTTGCTTCCAGGTTATTTTCTCTGACATACTCCAGGTAGTCTATTGTCTTCTTAAAATATTCTTAGAACTGAACTTTAAACTCCAGGAATGGTGAAACCAGTATAAAGTAGGACAGAACATCGAGATGTGTCCTAGATTTAATTAATAGCTCTTTATGTTCTTTAAGATGTTTCTTGTGTCAGGTATCTGAGGTAATTTGATGAGTAAGGGAGATCTTTTGCAGCAGCCTTGAAACCAGGGGTTAATCTTATCTCTGGACCAAAGTACATGTGTACTAAAACTGACATGCAGGAGGAATATGAAATATTTTTATAACAGAGCTATTTGCAAGTATACTCATTAAGTAGTGAGTTCTCGGTCACTAGATGTGATACTGAAAGACTGGTTCGCTGTTTGAATGAATTAGTTGGGTGAGGAGTTGTACTCCATTCTGTATTTCCAATAAAGCCATTTTTTGTAGCCCAGTATTCTGTGGGTTTTCTTTCTTGGTCACTGATACATTACATCTTCTATAAGGAATCTAGAAGTGTAGAAGTCTGTTCAGGGGAGGCTGACATTTCACATTTCCGTGGGTGATGTCTGTTGGTAGGTCTTAGATTCCTTTTTTGCTTCCAAAAATACAGCTAAAGAGGAATTTCCTGTTAAAAGCATTGTTCCTTTTTCCTGGCCTTTATGCTGTCTGTCTGTCTTCCCTGGCAGCAGTCCTTCCTGTCCATTCACTAGAGTTTATTTTAACTTATGTACATAAATTGAGGAACATAGCTAATTTACTATGTCCATTGTGAGAAAATTTGGCAAACAGTGTAATTGACACATATTGCAAAATGAATTTAGGCTTCCACTTAACTTTACAGGACTTTAAATGACCAAACCTGTCATCAGTAGGATTTCTTTTCATCATTCTCTTTATGTCCACCATGCCCCTAGGCCCCACTGTATCTCTGGCCGTGGATCCCTTTTCAGACCTCTCTCTCAAGGCGACCTTCTCATTTGACCCCAAGCCTCTTTTAATTTCTTTCTGAAACTGTACCAACATCATGGTTGCTTTTCTTTTTTTTTTTTTAATTTTTTATTAAGGTATGATTCATATACACTCTTATGAAGGTTTCACATGAAAAAACAATGTGGTTACTACATTTACCCATATTGTCAAGTCCCCACCCATACCCCAATGCAGTCACTGTCCATCAGTGCAGCAAGTTGCCAGAGATCCACTATGTCCCTTCTCTGTGATACACTGTTCTCCCCGTGATCCCCCACACCATGTGTATTAACATAATACCCCTCAGTCCCCTTCTCCCTCCCTCCCCACCCGCCCTCCCACAACCCTCCCCTTTGGTAACCACTAGTTCATTCTTGGAGTCTCTGAGTCTGCTGCCATTTTGTTCCTTCAGTTTTGCTTCATTGTTATACTCCACAAATGAGGGAAATCATTTGGCATTTGTCTTTCTCCACCTGGCTTATTTCACTGAGCATAATGTCCTCCAGCTCCAACCATGTTGTCGCAAATGGTAGGATTTGTTTCTTTCTTATGGCTGAATAGTATAACATTGTGTATATGTACCACATCTTCTTTATCCATTCATCTACAGATGGACACATAGGTTGCTTTCATATCTTGGCTATTGTAAAAAGTGCTGCAATGAACATCGGGGTGCATATGTCTTTTTGAATCTGAGAAGTTGTATTCTTTGGGTATATTCCAAGAAGTGGGATTCTGGGGTCAAATGGTATTTCTATTTTTAGTTTTTTGAGGAACTTCCATATTGCTTTCCACAATGGTTGAACTAGCTTACATTCCCACCAGCAGTATAGGAGGGTTCCCCTTTCTCCACATCCTCGCCAGCATTTGTTCTTAGTTTTTTTGATGCTGGCCATCCTTACTGGTGTGAGGTAGTATCTTATTGTGGTTTTAACTTGCATTTCCCTGATGATTAGTGATGTGGAGCATCTTTTCATGTGTCTGTTGGCCATCTGAATTTCTTCTTTGGGGAACCATCTCTTCATATCCTCTGCCCATTTGTTAATCGGGTTATTTGCTTTTTGGGTGTTGAGGTGTGTAAGTTCTTTATAAATTTTGGATGTTAACCCTTTGTCAGATATGTCATTTACAAATATATTCTCCCATACTGTAGGATGCCTTTTTGTTTTGTTGATGATGTCCTTTGCCTTACAAAAACTTTTTTGTTTGATGTAGTCCCATGAGTTCATTTTTGCTTTTCCCTTTCTCGAGGAGATGGGTTCAGGAAGAAGTTGCTCATGCTTATATTCAGGAGATGTTTGCCTATGTTGTCTTCTGAGAGTTTTATGGTTTCATGACTTACATTCAAGTCTTTAATCCATTTCGAGTTTACTTTTGTGTATGGGGTTAAACAATAATCCAGTTTCATTCTCTTGCATGTAGCTGTCCAGTTTTGCCAACACCAGCTGTTGAAGAGGCTGTCATTTCCGCATTGTATGTCCATGGCTCCTTTTTCATATATTAATTGACCATATATGGTTGGGTTTGTATCAGGGCTGTCTAGTCTGTTCCATTGGTCTGTAGTTCTGTTCTTGTGCCAGTGCCAAATTGTCTTGATTACTGTGACTTTGTAGTAGAGCTTGAAGTTGGGGAGCGTAATTCTCCCAGCTTTATTCTTTCTTCTCAGGATTGCTTTGGCTATTCAAGGTCTTTTGTGGTTCCATATGAATTTTAGGACAATTTTCTCTAGTTCATTGAAGAATGCTGTTGGTATTTTGATAGGAATTGCATTGAATCTATAGATTGCTTTAGGCAGGATGGCCATTTTGACAATATAAATTCTTCCTATCCATGAGCATGGGATGTGTTTCCATTTATTGGTATTTTCTTTAATTTCTCTCATGAGTGTCTTGTAATTTTCAGAGTATAGGTCTTTCACTTCCTTGGTTAGGTTTATTCCTAGGTATTTTATTCTTTTGATGCAATTGTGAATGGAATTGTTTTCCTGATTTCTCTCTCTGCTAGTT